>NC_089228.1:10439443-10747430 GCF_963924675.1 Phocoena phocoena
CTCTTCTCTGAAGCTCAACTTCCTCTCTGTTCTAGGATTAAGGATGCTCACCCTCCTGCTGGTAAGAATGGAGTTTCTATCCCCCTTTTTTCTATCTTTGTGTAACTTGCCACTGGAATGTTACTTTTTTCCTTTCTGATACTTCTCCCCAGAAGTGTGTTTTGCCAGTGCTTCTGAAATACAAAGATGCCGACTCCAGCCCCCCTTCCATGTGGTCTTTCACTCGGAACATATTCCTCTGTTTTTTCACGTTCCTCGACTCTCGGTGCCGGCTTCCGTGCATTAAGTGAAGCGGCCACCTTGCTGGTCTGGAAGGAGAGGCCTCGTGTAGACGGACTTTATCCTGCAGCCCTGCCCCGGCTCTCGGTTGTCTCTCAGGCTTTGTGACCGTCCAGCAGCCTATTTTATTTTTCGCGGCTCCCAGTGGGTGAGGCTCTGCCCAGCCCTGTCAGCGTCCTGAAGGGAGAGGAGGTCTCAGCCCGCACCGACTCTGCTGACTGGAAGCCCAGCCTCAGGCATGAGCTTTTAAACGAAGCAAATACGTATGGTCCCGTGGAACCACACACAGAAGCCGCCAGAGCCAGGCCGTCTGGAGGTGCCCCCTGTGCGGCAGCGGCAAATACCAGAGCTCCAGACGAGCGTGGAAGTTCCCGCGCTGCGGATGGGGCTGAGCTGTGAGGGACGAAGGGCTGCCAAGATGGCGGCGCAGCGCCCTAAGGTGGCGTCCGTGTGCAACGTCTAGATGGCTCTCCTGATGTGAAGCCTTCCCTTGGGGCGGAAACTCTTAGTCGAGCAAAACGGCGTCTTAGAAAAAACTGGGGGTGTATTTCAGTCCTCAGTCGGTGCTCTGCAAGGGCCAGGCTGCCACGAACTGTATCCGGGTCGCGTGGGACCCGGGATCGCAAGCTCCCCCACGAGCTAGCAGTGCTCGGAGCGCAGCCAAGAGAGCGCGGAAAACAGCCTCGCAGGCGTCTGGAAAGGATCAGTCACCCTCAGCACGTGTTTAATTAGAAGCCGCCCCTCAGGCTGCAGCTGTGGAGATAAACGAATAGGCCTTTTTCACAGAAAGACTCAGCGCCTGCTACCTGGCTTCTTGCTCTGCCCTGAGGGTGGTGGCTGTTGAAGAACTTTCCCTCCGTGGGGTGGTTACCCCACTGGCCACCAGAGCCAAGTGACGCAGACAGGTCCCCTGGTGGCAGCCATGAAAACCGGAACCCCACACTCGAGTCAAGCTCCTCTGTGGGAGATCCCGGCGCGGAGGAGCGCAAGATGGCGGCGCCGCCGCCTGCCGGCCTCCTCCCCAGAGCCGCCCAGCGGACCCTAAACGGGTGCCGCCTCACACGCCTGCCCATCAGGCTGATGCTCCAGGACAGCAAAGGACCCTTTTCCCACACGATGTCCAGCGCCCTCAAAACCGCCGTTTGCGCCGGGACCTGAGGCGGGTAAGTCCGGGCCGCCCTTTGAGATGCGTTTCTCAGACCCGCGTACCCTTGTTTTCCCGGACAGCAGTTCTCCTGGTTCCCAAAGCTGAAGGTTTTGGGGGTTTGTCCCTCGGGTGCGGGTCTTAAAAAAAAAGCTGTGGGTCTTCCCTGGTGGCGCACTGGTTGAGAGTCCGCCTGCCGAGGCAGGGGACGTGGGTTCGTGTCCCGGTCCGGGAAGGTCCCACATGCCGCGGAGCGGCTGGGCCCGTGAGCCATGGCCGCTGAGCCTGCGCGTCCGGAGCCTGTTCTCTGCAGCGGGAGAGGCCACGACAGTGAGAGGCCCGCGTACCGCAAAAAAAAAGAAAAAAAAAAATCTGTGGTGCTGGATGTGGGGATCAAACTCTTCAGTCCTCAGGGAGGAGGCGCCGGGTTTTGAGTTCCCTCCTAAGGGTGGGTCCCGGCTCGGGGGTGGGGTTAGTGGCCAGGTGGTGTCCCAGCCTCTCCCACCTGCTTCCATGAGGGGCTCCTCTCTTTTGCCCCATATCATGCATAGGAGTCACTCTGCCAGTTCTTAGGGGTTTTTTTTCAGAGGAAGTTGTTCCATATGCAGCTGTAGATTTGGTGTCATCATGGCAGGAGGTGACTTCAGGGTCCTCTTGCGTCGCCATATTGGAGGGGAACCTCATCTCCCCGTGATCTTGTAACTCCCCATGGGCTCATCTAACTCACTGTGTTTCTTATTCCAAATTCTTGACACGGAATTGGATTGGGGTATCTTGGGTCATGTATGCTGGTTCCTGTGACAGTCGGCTGTAGATGAGGAGGCAGTTGGCATGTTATCCAAGAGATGTCTGCGAGGGGGATGTGGCTATGGAGATACCGCGGGGCATCTTACGTTGACCAGCAGCAGGGGTGTGAAAACTCATAGTTCTCACACTTCACACGCCTTGTGGTTCAGCTTTCTGGCGCTGATGGCGGACTACCTAAATTTGAACCCTGGGTCCATCACGTATTTGTGTGACTCTGATTTTTTTTTTTTTTACATCTTTATTGGAGTATAACTGCTTTACAATGGTGTGTTAGTTTCTGCTTTATAACAAGGTGAATCAGTTATACATATACATACGTTCCCATATCTCTTCTCTCTTGCGTCTCCCTCCCTCCCACCCTCCCTATCCCACCCCTCCAGGCGGTCACAAAGCACCGAGCTGATTTTCTTAATCTCATCTGCAAGTGGGAGGAATGCTGACTATAGCATAACCTCATAGGTTTGTTATCAAAAATAAAGAAGGTAATAGAGCTAAAACTTAGACTCGTGATTGGCATGCAGTAAGCACTAAGTAAATATTTGCTCTTATTAAAATAGGAGGTCCACAAGCTCTGTGGCTGAAGTGACAATTTCAGACAAAGTCTCAACTGATGCACTGAATGAAACATATCGTGAGAGCTGAGCAAACTGATCATCCACAAGCTCAAGTCCTAATGATCAGAATAATCGGGACTGGTCACTAAAGTTGACACTGAGGGCGAAACTCCCTGATCCCGTGTTGATGACCCCACCCCACCCCTGCCTTTGAGCTAGCAGCTGCTACTTTTGCACTAGGGTGACCTGCTCCAGCCTCCAGCGGATTCGTTCTACTCAGCTGCTGAGGCTTTTGCTTGATCACCTTTACGTGGAGTGAGAACTCACCCCACTGAAAAGTGGTGGGTGGGTGAAACCCAACATGGCATATCCTTATTAAGGCCGGGAGTGGAGGCAAGAAAGTCAATTACGGCAGCCCGGAGCCCTCATGCGGGGGCTGCAGTCCGGGGCTGCCAGCCACTCTTGCCTCAGGGCACCAGATAATAACTTCGGAATTGGCACTTGGACGGCCAGCCAGGCTCAGCTTCTACTTCAGAGCGCAGGGACATGAAAGGCAGTACCTTTCAGAATAGCAGAAATGTCCTGAAAGTAGCAGGGCGATGGAATATTTAATAGATATGTTCTCCTGGTAGGTGGGTGTCAAGGAAAATGGTCTTAGGATGCTCATTAAATGTTACCAAGACATTGAGACAGAGATGGCACGAGAGGCCCAAGTAAAACTCAAAACACTGTTTCACAGCCAGGATGAGTGGTTGGGTCGGAATAAACTCCACTAACGCGTGAGAGACTCTGTATTCTGCATGCACCACAGTTATGGGATGAAGTTACAACGAAAGTCAAGAAGAGTTCACTAAATTCACAGATAATATTCTTAATACAGGTAAAAGTTAGGAAAAGCCAGGCTCCACTTGCACTGCTACCCCAGGACATTGGTAGCAACTTTTAATACTGATGGTGTGGTTTGGAAAGGACTTTTCATGACGTGTGTGCTGATGTATAACTTTCCTTTTAAAAATCAACTTACGTGGAAGACATCAACATGATCATGTAAATAAAATATCAAGCACAGCACCAGGCATATAGTAAACATTCGAAAAGCATCAGCCATTTTCTTTTTCTCTTTCTTGTGTAACATGCCCTCTGGAGTAAGAGTTCCTTATTTTTTTAAATTTGTATTTATATTTATTTGACGACCGCATATATGTTACTATGTGCCAGGCGATCTTCTCAGTCTTTAATAACTCATTTAATCCTTACAACAAATCTATCAGGTGGGGTCAATTGTAAACTCTGCTTTATAAGTAAGGCAACTGAGCTGTAGAGATGCTAAGTGGCTAACTAATGGTGAGGCCAGGATTTGAAGCCAAAAATGCATGTTTCTAGTCACTATTAGTGGCCTTTCTATTCTTTGAGGACAGAGAAGAAGTGCATTTATCTCTTTTATCTGCACTTAGGCAGTTCCTGACCCATGGGATGCACCCAGTATATGCTTATTGAACATCAGGAAAAGCAAGCAGTACACCTTCCCAAGACTCTGGTACATACCTTTACCACATGCACTAAAACGATTCATATTCTCACTTAAGAGCTTAAAAGAGAGAGGGCTTAGTGAAAACAGTAGCTTTTTGCCTGTCTGCTCTACCAGTCCAGATGGAGATTAGAGAGCAAATGTAATCATAAAAATGGGTAGAGTTTTCACACCATCTCTCAGGCATAGAACCAAATATTCAGAAGCTCTATGTTGAATCATCTTGTCCATTTCCCAGGCTGCTTTGACTCTCCATTTGTTTTAGTCCCTGCTCCTGCCATGATGTGATAAAAGACATCTGTTCGGATGCTTTCTTGAGCCTTTATGTTGCAAGGGCCTGATTCCACCTTCAGGTACAACTAATTTAGGACTCTAAGGGTATCACTGATGTTTGGCTATTCTTCCATCTCTTTCACCTGCCTTTTTCAGTTTGGGCTGTGTTCCCAGGTTCTTCTCTCAACATAGTCAACTGGCTACATCAGCTCCGGGTTTTATACATTCTCAGTCCTTTAGCCCATGAAAAAGACAGACTTTCTTATAAACTCTAGCCAGTTTTGTTATAATGCATAGGTTTGAATTGAGTTATATGCCATCTATGAACAAATCGACTAATAGCCACTTTGGTCTGATCCCCTTTGGAACATGGGAATCAAATTTACAGTACTTTGGATCAGGAGAATCTGACGTACTGATTGATTAGGCCAGGCTAAGTGCTCTACCCTTGGGCCAATGGAAGAGATGGGTGACTGCAAACAAGTGCTACACAGGACAGATCGTTGTTCTTGCAGATGCAAACAACCTCCATTGTAAAAGTTTGAGAACAATTTAAATGGATATTGGAGAATTCAGATAGGATATCTAACAGCTCCCACTTTTTTTTTTTGTCATCCACCCTCCGCGTTTTACAGCTTCAAAGTTTGTCTTTCTAAGGACATTTTCATTTGACTTTAAACTTTCCATTATTGGAAAATCTGTCATGGTCAGGATCCTCATCCATCAAGTACAGGAACAATGTTGTCATCTTAAAATAGTTAGCAGCCAAGACTTATTCCCTGAACTACTTACAAGCATGTTTTCTCTCTCTCTTCCCAAAACACCAAAATGAATCAGTTGCCTACAAACATGAGTACATTTCTCTAGTTACTAGAGTCACAGGTGAGCCTCTTGGTGCGTTTCCTTTTCCCACACAAGGAAGGCGTGCAAGGATTTTCAGTTCGAGGATGAATTAAGAAGTCACTATGGTACTTTCAAAATCATTGCTATAAGTGTATTTGAGTAGAAACAATGTTATAGTGAAAATGTGTAAGATTTCAAGAATAATGATTCAGCCAACACTTGTTATCCACCTCACAGTCTGAGACATTCTCCTTCCTTTGGTAGGCTCCCGTGTGTCCCTGTCTTATCCCATCCCCTTCTTTAGAGTTCCCATGGTTTTCATTATAATTTTACCACATGCGGTATCCCTAAACAATATACTGACTCGTTTTGCAGGTTTCAAATCTAGTTAATAAAATGTTAACAATTATATTTTACTGTGACTTGTTTTTTTGCTTGGTATTATATTTCTGAGAATGATTCATGTTATTGTACATAGCTGTAGTTTATTCATTTTTTCTGATATGTAGTACTTGATTGCATGACTAGACAACCTCGATTTGTCCAATCTACTCTTTTTGTAAAAAATTATTTATTTATTTATTGGGCTGTGCTGGGTCTTAATTGCAGCATGTGAGACCTAGTTTCCTGACCAGGGATAGAACCTGGACCCCCTGCATTGGGAGCTTGGAGTCTTAACTGCTGGACCACCAGGGAAGTTTCTATCCAATCTACTCTTGATGGACATCTATTAACAATATCATGTATGTGTCCCAGTAGAAGAGTGCAATTGTTTCGTTAGGGACTATCCCAGATACTATTTTGCTGGGTCATAGCACTTGCCCATCTTCAACTTTACTAAATAATGCCAAAGTGTGTGCCAAATTGGTTAAAACACTATACACTCCCACCAACAGTGTGTGTGTTCGAGCAGATCCACATATATACCAACAGTGATGCTGAAATACTTTTCTTTTAATTAGATTTTAATTTATAACAATTTTACTTACAGAAAATGTGTGAAGAGAGTGCAGAGAATTCCCAATATTTTCCATACCAACTTTCTTCTATTTGTAACTGTAGAAAGATACATTTGTTACCTTTAATGGACCAGTAATATTGAAACATTACTATTAATGAAAGCCCATACTGTATTCAGATTTTCATAGTTTTTACCTAATATACTCTTTCTGTCCCAGGATACTATCTGTTAACTTTTACCATCCACATTACATTTATTTGTCATGTCTCCTTAGGCTTTTCTTGGCTGTGACAGCTTCTCAGACTTCCTTTGTTTTTAATGATCTTGACAGTTTGGGGAGAGGCATACTGGTCAGGTATTTTGTAGAATATCCCTCAATTGGGATTAGTCTGACGTATGTTCTCACGATTACACTGGACGTATGTATTCTTGGGAAGAAGACCACAGAAGTAAAGTGCCATTCTCATCGTATCAGGGACACATGCTCTCAACATCACTTGTCACTCTTGGTGTTGACCTTGATCACCTGGCTGAGGTTGTGTTTGTAAGATTTCTCCACTGGAAAATTATCCTTTCCATGCTGTACTCTTGGGAAGGGCATTGCTATGCAAAGCACACTTAAGAGAAGAGTTATGTTCTAATTCCTTGAGGGTGGTGTATCTACATAAATCATTTGAAATTTTTCTTCATGGGAGATTTGCCTATTCTGTGCATTTATTTATTTACTTATTTATTCATCCATTTATTGATTCACACATGTATATATATCAGTATAGACTTATCTATATTTATTTTATATTTAGGTTATAATTTAATACTATTTTATTTATTTTGTTGCTCAAATTGTTCCAGCTTTGGTTACCTGGAGCTCTTTGAAAGACTTTTTAATTTTGTCAATGTGGGTGAATGACACATATTATCTCCTTAGGGTTTGAATTTGCATTTTTGTGATTCTCTACTCTGAGAATCACATTTGATATTTTTTCTGTTGGATTGTGTTTTTTTCTCATTGATTTCTTTTTGTTCTGTTACGTTGGATACTTTTTTTTTAGTTATATGTGTTAGACACATTAGTTATTTTCTCCAAATTTTTGGCTTCTCTTTAATTTACGGACTCTATTGACATACTACGTTCTTAATAATAAAGCAAATATTGATCCTCCTCTTTATGATTTGCAACACTGGAAGATTAGTTAAGAAACTCTTTGCTTCCTAAGATCATAAAGGTATTCTCCAAGATATTCTTTTGTAGATTGCCTTTCCCCTAGGTGAAATTGATTTGTGTACGTAGTGTGAGGTAGGGGTCCAATTTCTGTTTTTCCTATGTAGATAACTAATTGTCTCAGCGCCAATCACTGAGGAATTATTTTGCCAGTGATCTAACAACATTTTAACAGTGTTATACATTGAGTTTTCACATTTGTGTGGGTCTTTGTCTAGGATCACATTCTGTTCCATTCTTCAATTTTCTATCCCTTTTAGAATATCACGTCCTTTTTTACTAAAGCTGTATTTATTATTTATTTTACTTAGTAAGACAAGTCTTTCTAACTTGTCTTCAGGAGTCACTTGGTGATTCTTTGTCATTTGCTTTAACATATTAATTCTAGTATCTTTTTGTCAAGTTCCACAAAGATTAACAAAACACAAAGAGTCACTGGAGAAATTGAATCTATACATCAACTTGGAGGGAATTGATCTCTCTACAATATTAAGCTCTTTACAGTATTCCAACCCACGTATTTGGCTTATCTCTCCATTAAGGTATCTTTAATATCTTTCAATAAAGTTTTAGCATTTCCTCCGTGATAATAGTGTTTGTTTATAAAAAAGAAATCTCTATTTATCCAACCTCTATTGAGACCATCTGGTCCACAGCAGAAACTAAATATATATTTGATAAAAAGAAGAAAGAGAGGGAGGCAGGGAGACAGAAAGAAAGATAAGCAGAAACTGTGTCTTCTAAGGCCTTGCAGCCAAGCTTAAATTCTGTCCAGTAGGTGGGAAATCAGTGAAGAGTTTTGGGAAAATAAATAAATGCAAACATACATGGCAGCCTCAAGAAAAATGAATCAGGGAGGAACAAGACTGAAGGTAGTGAGACCAGTTGAAAAGAAAGTCAGGGGTCAGATAAACCATTTGTAGAAAGTCTGCAGTGATAAAGTCTGCAGTGAGATATTTATGTGTTCGATATGGAAAAATAAGAAGGATTCATTAAAGGAAACAATTTTAAGGAATATACTGCAAAATAATACTTTACAATTTATATCTGAAATTTAAATGTTAGAGCAACTTAAAATGTCCATTCTTAGATTTCAGTTCCACTCTGGAACTTCAAGGACTTGGTCAGTCATTCACAGGGTACAACAACTTGAAAGACAAAGAAGTTCCTTTGTGATCTGAGCAAGTCATTTTACCTCAGTGGGTTATTTCCTCATTTTATATGAATTAAGAGTTTGATTTAGATCATTGAAGCTCCTACAAATAATAAAGGGTTATAATTATGCATTTCCAGCTACAGGAATAACCTTGGCATTGAAACCCAGAACTGGCCTAATAGAATCTACGTGCATTCAGAGTTGAAAATGTAGAGGATATTCTTACTTTCTTTGGAGAGGAGATATGGGTAAAAGGGATGGAAATTCCTACAGATATGGATGAGGATGGAGGAGAAAGTGGTGTCCTACATGTGGATTCCTATCATTAATTTATTCAACGTTTTCATAACTTTTTCTACTTGTGGCCCAAGTAACATTTTACCTGCTATAAGGTAGCAGCATAATTAGGCCAATCATATGAATCCTACAAAGGGACAAAGTCAATACCTGATTCATCTTTGGGCTCCCAATGTCTAGAATGTGGTTTTGTATGTAAGTGCCGAATACAGCTGATGTTTCAAAGAGAGCAGTTCTATCATTGTACTTGAAAGAGATGGTATTTGTTGGTACATGCTTAGTTGTTCCCTGGAGGTAAAACAGTCCTGCCAATGGTTATTTCTGCATGCGTTCCTGGGATCCCAGCTAGGTACCAAAAGTGTTCTTATTTAGATCTCAAAAATACCTTCAGGTGAAGTCACCAAAATTAGGTCAGCTGGTTATTGAAAAAGTATTAAGAAGTGGTGACAAAGGTAAGTGTTTGTACCATTTGCACAAATATCAAACCACCTTTGTCAGAAAATCAAAAACCAAAATACCAGGTAGTTTCTTCTCCATCAGAATTAACTCTTTGTAGCCAATTAGCTGAAGCCAGGGGCTTGAAGCTCTCTGAGACAAATTTCAGTTTTTCTCCCTCTTAAAATGAGATGTTTAAGAAGCAATATAACTTAACATTTAAATCAGGCCAAAAGGCACAACTAGATTTCTTCCAAGATTAAATTACTGAAGTTTATTTAAACCTAGAGCAAAGTTGAAAAAAATTCCACAGTGAACATAAAAATACTGACCATCTACATTCTACCATTAATATTTTACTAATCTTGGGGTTTTTTTTTTTTTTACATATCTATCCATCTGTACCTCTCTCCGTGCATCAAATCTTCTCGTGCTTAAGCATTTCAAAGTCAATTGCAGACATCAGTAGACAGCTCCCAAACATTTCAGCTGTGTGTCATTTACTAGAAAATTGTGGGTTACTGCAGTGACCACCTCATAGATTACATATAGTGAGACAGTAATACTGATAGTTTCCCAGAGGGTGGGTTGCTGTGAAAAGACATAAAGCCATTATCAAAGCCCGAGCCAAGATTTCCTGATTCCCTGTCTTTGCTCAGCAACACCAAGTCTTGCTGATCTGGAGGGGAATGCTTGAATAGTTACCTAGATCATAATTACTACTATGTATTACAAGACATAGAAGTTGTTCAAGCAGAAAGAAAATTTTTCATGCAGGACATGTAATTTGACTGAATCATGAGCCACAAGTAGGATTTCAGCTGGCACACCTAGCACAGTGTTCTGTCCAAAGGAAACGCTTAATTAATAACTTTTCAAATCCATTTTAAGATTTTCTATGCATTCGTTCTTCATTCAATACTCATTTAACGTGACTAATCTGAATTAGTGTAAACATCTTTCACTCCCCAAAGCCCTTACTCACTGCTTCTTTCTCTGATGCTCACAGATTTTTCAATATAATATAAAAAATAAAAGTCTACTTCTTCCCCACATTAGTAATGTGCTTCCGTTCTCTGTTTCTTATGCTGGTGTTTTAACTGTTGGGTGCACATTTTTAACTATTGGGTGCTCTCTTATTTTTAGGAATTGTGGTTTTGAAGTAAAGAAAAGAGAAGTCTAACTAGTCGCTTCAAAAATCAATAGCTATGCAATAGATGTTAAATAACCTTTTTCGGGGGGGACTGGCATGTTGACTGCCTTTTAAGTGACAGTGTGTCTATGCCTTGTGTGCCACCATTATGATTCTTAATTTTGCTTTTAGTTCCTATAGAGTAAAACCGAATAATTTGGCAAGAGATCCATCCAGAAAGTGCCAGGATAACTGATTTTCCCACCTACTACTGGGCAATACCTTGACATTGCAGTAAGTCTTAGTTTTTCCAATGTTTGTGTGATGGACTACGTGTAAGCTCAGTCAGAGCAGGATCTGAGGCTGTTTTTGCCTATGATTGGCCACTCAGCAGCTAGCAAAGGGCCTGGTAAATAGTAAACATTCCATAACTATTTTTGGATGTGTACCTGTTAAACTATTATCTACTCCAGCTACAAAGTCATTTTGAAGTACATAATATAACATCATACTTTAATATTATTTTATTGTAAATATAATAGCCTACAATGTATTATAAATATAATAACCTATAATAACAAATGAAATCAAAGCCTACAAGAGTATACAGAATAAGTAGTATGTTCATTTCCTAGGGTTGCTGTAGCAAACAAATTTGATGGATTAAAAAAAAAGAAATTTATTTTCTGACAGCTCTGGAGGCCAAAACTAGGTGTTAGCAGGACTGTCCTCCCTCCGGAGGATCTAGGGGAGAACTGCCTAGGTTTTGCCAGATATTGGTGCCTCCAGAATCCCTGTGGCTGCATTACTCTGATCTCTACCTCTGCATTAACTTGGGCTTCTCCTCTATGTCTCCTTCTATTCTGTCCTTTCTCTTTTTTTTTTTTTTTTTTTTTTCGGTACGCGGGCCTCTCACTGTTATGGCCTCTCCCGTTGCGGAGCGCAGGCTCAGCGGCCATGGGTCACAGGCCCAGCCCCTTCGCCGCATGTGGGATCCTCCCGGACTGGGGCACGAACCCGTGTCCCCTGAATAGGCAGGCGGACTCTCAACCACTGCGCCACCAGGGGAGCCCTGTCCTTTCTCTTAAAAGGACACTTGTCTTTTGATTTAGGGCCCAACCAGATAATAAACCTCATCTAGCCATCCTTAATTACATCTACAAAGACTCTTTTTCCAAATAAGGCCACATTCACAGGTTGTAAGACTTGGGGCATGGCTATATCAATAACTTTTTGTGGGCCACCATTAAACCCACTACTTATTCAATATTTTGTTATGCTCTCACAATGCCTGTCATGTGGACTAATGCAGTTGAAGAGAATACTATGCAGCAGAGCTTTTATATTAGCATACTGTATTTAAGGAACTGTTGAGAAATATAACTGATATATTTTTAACTTAAGCTGCAATTTTTCTTTCTCAAAATCTTTATTCTGTGTAATGTGTCTAGAACTCAAATCATCCAAAAATGTAGCAAACTGTTGCTGTAAAGAAAATTCCATAATTTACCTCTAAGAAAATTAAAACTACCATAGATCTCAAAGTTGCAATTCTAATTAGAGAAATAATCTTTGGGGCATCTCCTCTAAGGAGCTGGAATCCCTCAGCGATTCTTCGAAAATCTCTGTATCTAAGGCTATTGGCCACAGAGCTGAAATCAGTACAGTTATGGGATACAGGAGTTAAAGTACAAATCATGTATCTGATAGCTTTTACTGATGCTTTCTCCCCTTTATAATTGAAAGCATCAAATGAAATACGTGGATTATATACTTCTTCAATAATTTAATGACAGTTGAACTTGGCACATTTTAAAATTTTGTATGTAATCAGTAGCTTGAATTCAAATAAATTTACTTTCAAGGTTTTCTTCTCTTCTGCCATTTTCTGAGCTACCTCTAGGTTAACGGCTTTGTGGAAACCTAACACAATTATTTGTGTGGCTAGTCAGGAAGCCACATATGTCAGACCAATGGCATGATATGAATTACATTGATTTGTCAAAAACAAAAAAAGCATCATGATTTTGGAGATACGTATTAGATGACTGCACTTTCATTTTATTTGGTGGACCTTGCCCCTAGGTGGTGCTGTAGGTTGGCTGACCATCTTAGTTTTTCATGCCTTTCCGTACTCTTGTCTTTCGCTGATCCTCCCTAGGTATTTGAGAAAAATGTTAATCAGATGCCTTCAAACCGAAAACTGAATTTGGTAGGGCTTTGATATGTGAAGATGGGGGTAAGATCTTTTAGATGCACTAACAGTGTGAGACAAGACAGAGAAGCCAAAGTTGTTCAAAAGGTCTGGGCAGAGGAGATCACACATAGAAGAAGGCCCACTGGTTGTGTCACAGCAGGATGCAAAGGGACATGGATAGGACACAGGCAGGGAGGGGAAGGCATGGGTCCTGGGAGAGGGGAGGGAAAATGTTGAAGAAGACTGACGAAACATCTAGCATGCATGCCTAAGCCTTCTACCATCAGGCACCAAATGGTTGAAATAAATGTCTGCATCTCCCAACTTTATAGGATGGTCTACATGAAGGAGGTTTGTATCCTACTGAGTCCAGCCCACTCTTATACTGATTACAAGAGTGCAATTATAAATGGAGATGAGAGCTATGAAGGAAGTGAACATAGTCCCACAAAGTAATAACAAACATGTACTCTGAGCCCTTGAGTTGGACTGGAGAAGGGAAGGCTTCACTAAAGAAGTGAATCTACACCTGAGATGTAAAGAATGAGTAGAATTCTACTAGCGAAAGGAGGAAATGGGGAAACTGGTTGAGAGAGAATGGCCATATGGTGGAATCAGCATGTGCAAAAGATGGGTGAGAAGTGGGAGCTTGGTGTAGTTATGGAACTGAAGATGACCGATACAGCCAGATATTAGAAGGTAAGGGGGATAGTGGCAGGACAGGAGGCTAAGGAGTAAGCAGAGCCTGCTGCCTACCCCTGTTTTTAAGCCTTGAATGAGAATATCACTGCCTAGGGAAGGTGTACAGTTGGATGCGCACTCCCTTCTGTGAGTGGTGGAATAGGACGTTGGAAGAAGAGCATTATTCATTCCATCCAACTTGTCAAATACGCATTTTCCTTCCTTAGAGACTTTATGATAACGTGTTGTATTTCTTATAACTTACTTTATTTATCTTAATCTGTCTTGTGTTATAGTTTCTGGTATCCTTGTTTAATCCCCTTCATTAGATTGTAAGCTCCTGGCCTACCACTTTTATAATAAATATTTGCTAAGCTCAAAGAAAAGGCATTACAAATACCAAGTTTATCTGTGGATTAGCAGTAGATCACCAGGTCCCCTGGGCCCTGGTGTCATTTCAAATTGCTGTTTGAAATGTGTGAAATATATTTCCAGTTTTTGGAATATTATATATATATATATATATTAGCATTTTTCATACTTACTATTCTTATTTTTGTTTTCCTTTGTATCTTATGACATTATCTCATGTATTCTGTATCCCAGATCTCGTTTTCATTCATTCTTTCATGCACTCACATTCATGCTTGGATTCGTATATACCATGCTTGGTACTAGAAATTATTTAAGGCATCATTTGTGAGAATAAATTAATAGGTCTTCCACCAATATGAGCATATTATTCAAACTTCTGGATCTCAGTTTCCCAACAGTGGTGATAATATTATCTACCTCACAGAATTCCTGTGATGGTTCAATGAGATCAGCCAGATAAAGTACAGTATCTGTAATATAGAAGTCCTGACTCCATGCCATTATTTCTATGAATGTCATGATGATGAGGATGAGGTTGAGGATGATGGTGCTGGTGGCAATGGTTGTGGATGGGGTATGGGAACAACTTTGCTAGTTATAGAATTGATTTTCTTTCTATGTACTACAATTACTTTGGTGTTAACATAGTTAATCCACCACTAGTACTGAGTGTGACATTTCAGGTATTCCGAATCCCACAAATATGTAAGTAAAATCGTGAATAACAATAATTGTTACCATTTATCGAATGCCTACCAAATGCTTAATTTTGGTAACGATTTTTTTTAACGTCTTTATTGGAGTATAATTGCTTTACAATGGTGTGTTAGTTTCTGCTTTATAACAAAGTGAATCAGTTATACACATAAATATGTTCCCATATCTCTTCCCTCTTGCGTCTCCCTCCCTATCCCACCCCTCTAGGTGGACACAAAGCCCCGAGCTGATCTCCCTGTGCTATGCAGCTGCTTCCCACTAGCTATCTATTTTACATTTGGTAGTGTATATATGTCCATGCCACTCTCTCACTTTGTTACAGCTTACCCTTCCCTCTCCCCACATCCTCAAGTCCATTCTCAAGTAGCTCTGTATCTTTATTCCTGTCTTGCCCCTAGGTTCTTCATGACCATTTTTTTTTTCTTAGAGTCCACGTATATGTGTTAGCATATGGTATTTGTTTTTCTCTTTCTGACTTACTTCACTCTGTATGACAGACTCTAGGTCCACCCACCTCACTACAAATAACTCAATTTCATTTCTTTTTATGGCTGAGTAATATTCCATTGTATATATGTGCCACATCTTCTTTATCCATTCATCTGTTGATGGACACTTAGGTTGCTTCCAAGTCCTGGCTATTGTAAATAGAGCTGCAATGAACGTTTTGGTACATGTCTCTTTTTGAATTATGGTTTTCTCAGGGTATATGCCCAGTAGTGGGATTGCTGGGTCATATGGTAGTTCTATTTTTAGTTTTTTGAGGACCCTCCGTACAGTTCTCCGTAATGGCTGTATCAATTTACATTCCCACCAACAGTGCAAGAGGGTTCCCTTTTCTCCACACCCTCTCAAGCATTTAATTGTTCGTAGATTTTTTGATGTTGGCCATTCTGACCAGTGTGAGATGGTATCTCATTGTAGTTTTGATTTGCATTTCTCTAATGATGTTGAGCATCCTTTCATGTGTTTGTTGGTAATCTGTATATCTTCTTTGGAGAAATGTCTATTTAGGTCTTCTGCCCAATTTTGGGTTGGGTTGTTTGTTTTCTTGATATTGAGCTGCGTGAGCTGCTTGTAAATTTTGGAGATTAATCTTTGTTGATTCATTTGCAAATATTTTCTCCCATTCTGAGGGTTATCTTTTCGTCTTGTTTATGGTTTCCTCTGCTGTGCAAAAGCTTTTAAGTTTCATTAGGTCCCATTTGTTTATTTTTATTCTTATTTCCATTTCTCTAGGAGATGGGTCAAAAAGGATCTTGTGATTTATGTCATATAGTGTTCTGCCTATGTTTTCCTCTAAGAGTTTGATAGCGTCTGGCCTTATATTTAGGTCTTTAATCCATTTTGAGTTTATTTTTGTGTATAGTGTTAGGGAGTGTTCTAATTTCATACTTTTACATGTAGCTGTCCAGTTTCCCAGCATCACTTATTGAAGAGGCTGTCTTTTCTCCACTATATATTCTTGCCTCCTTTATCAAAGATAAGGTGACCATATGTGTGTGGGTTTATCTCTGGGCCTTCTATCCTGTTCCAGTGATCTATATTTCTCTTTTTGTGCCAATACCATACTGTCTTGATTACTGTAGCTTTGTAGTATAGTCTGAAGTTAGGGAGCCTGATTCCTCCGGCTCCATTTTTCTTTCTCAAGATTGCTTTGGCTATTCGGGGTCTTTTGTGTCTCCATAGAAATTGTGAAATTTTTTATTCTAGTTCTGTGAAAAATGCCAGTGGTAGTTTGATAGGGATTGCATTGAATCTGTAGATTGCTTCGTGTAGTATAGTCATTTACACAATGTTGATTCTTCCAATCCAAGAACATGGTATATCGCTCCATCTATTTGTATCATCTTTAATTTCTTTCATCAGTGTCTTATAATTGTCTGCATACAGGTCTTTTCTCTCCTTAGGTAGGTTTATTCCTTGATATTTTATTCTTTTTGTTGCAATGGTAAATGGGAGTGGTTTCTTAATTTCTCTTTCAGATTTTTCATCATTAGCAGATAGGAATGCAAGAGATTTCTGTGTATTAATTTTGTATCCTGCTACTTTCGCAGATTTATTGACTAGCTCTAGTATTTTTCTGGTAGCATCTTTAGGATTTTCTATGTATAGGTTCATGTCATCTGCAAACAGTGACAGCTTTACTTCTTCTTTTCCTATTTGGATTCCTTTTATTTCTTTTTCTTCTCTGATTGCTGTGGCTAAAACTTCCAAAACTATGTTGAATAAGAGTGGTGAGAGTGGGCAGCCTTGTCTTGTTCCTGATCTTAGTGGAAATGGTTTCAATTTTTCATCATTGAGGATGATGTTGCCTGTGGCTTTGTCATATATGGCCTTTATTATGTTGAGGAAAGTTCCCTCTATGCCTACTTTCTGGAGGGTTTTTATCATAAATGGGCGTTGAATTTTGTCAAAAGCTTTCTCTGCATCTATTGAGATGATCATATGGTTTTTCTCCTTTAATTTGTTAATATGGTGTATCACATTGATTGATTGCATATATTGAAGAATCCTTGCATTCCTGGGATAAACCCCACTTGATCATGGTGTATGATCCTTTTAATGAGCTGTTGGATTCTGTTTGCTAGTATTTTGTTGAGGATTTTTGCATCAATGTTCATCAGTGCTATTGGCCTGTAGTTTTCTTTCTTTGTGACATCTTTGTCTGGTTTTTGTATCAGGGTGATGGTGGCTTTGTAGAATGAGTTTGAGAGTGTTGCTCCTTCTGCTATATTTTGGAAGAGTTTGAGAAGGATAGGTGTTAGCTCTTCTCTAAATGTTTGATAGGATTCGCCTGTGAAGCCATCTGATCCTGGGCTTTTGTTTGTTGGAAGATTTTTAATCACAGTTTCAATTTCAGTGCTTGTGATTGGTCTGTTTATATTTTCTATTTCTTCCTGGTTCAGTCTCGGAAGGTTGTGCATTTCTAAGAATGTGTCCATTTCTTCCACGTTGTCCATTTTATTGGCATAGAGGTGCTTATAGTAATACCTCCTGATCCTTTGTATTTCTGCAGTGTCAGTTGTTACGTCTCCTTTTTCATTTCTAATTCTAGTGATTTGAGTCTTCTCCCGTTTTTTCTTGATGAGTCTGGCTAATGGCTTATCAATTTTGGTTATCTTCTCAAAGAACCAGCTTTTAGTTTTATTGATCTTTGCTATTGTTTCCTTCATTTCTTTTTCATTTATTTCTGATCTGATCATTATGATTTCTTTCCTTCTGCTAAGTTTGGGGATTTTTTTGTTCTTCTTTCTCTAATTGCTTTAGGTGTAAAATTAGGTTGTTTATTTGAGATGTTTCTTCTTTCTTAAGGTAGGACTGTATTGCTATAAACTTCCCTCTTAGAACTGCTTTTGCTGCATCCCATATGTTTTGGGTCATTGTGTTTTCATTGTCATCTGTTTCTAGGTATTTTTTGATTTCCTCTTTGATTTCTTCAGTGATCTCTTGGTTATTTAGTAGTGTATTGTTTAACCTCCAAGTGTTTGTATTTTTTACAGATTTTTTTTCCAGTAATTGATATCTAGTCTCATAGCTTTGTGGTCAGAAAAGATACTTGATACGATTTCAGCTTTCTTAAATTTACCAAGGCTTGATTTGTGACCCAAGATATGATCTATCCTGGAGAATGTTCCATGAGCACTTGAGAAGAATGTGTATTCTGTTGTTTTTGGATGGAATGTCCTATAAATATCAATTAAGTCCATCTTGTTTAATGTATCATTTAAAGCTTGTGTTTCCTTATTTATTTTCAGTTTGTATGATCTGTCCATTGGTGAAAGTGGGGTGTTAAAGTCCCCTGCTATGATTGTGTTACTGTCAATTTCCCCTTTTATGACTGTTAGTATTTGCCTTATGTATTGAGGTGCTCCTATGTTGGGTGCATAAATATTTACAATTGTTATATCTTCTTCTTCGATTGATCCCTTGATCATTATGTAGTGTCCTTCTTTGTCTCTTGTAATAGTCTGTATTTTATTTTTTAATTAATTTATTTTTTTGCGGTATGCAGGCCTCTCACTATCGTGACCTCTGCCGTTGCAGAGCTCAGGCTCCAGATGTGCAGGCTCAGCGGCCATGGCTCACAGGCCTAGACGGTTCGCGGCATGTGGAATCCTCCCGGACCGGGACACAAACCCATGTCCCCTGCATCGGCAGGCAGACTCTCAACCACTGCGACACCAGGGTAGCCCTAGTCTTTATTTTAAAGTCTATTTTGTCTGATATGAGAATTGCCATTCCAGCTTTCTTTTGATTTCCATTTGCATGGAATATCTTTTACGATCCCCTCACTTGCAGTCTGTATGTGTCCATAGGTCTGAAGTGAATCTCTTGTAGACAGTATATATATGGGTCTTGTTTTTGTATCCATTCAGCCAGTCTGTGTCTTTTGGTTGGAACATTTAATCCATTTACATTTAACGTAATTATCGATTTGTATGTTCCTATTCCCATTTTTTAAATTGTTTTGGATCTGTTACTATAGGTCTTTGCCTTCTCTTGTGTTTCCTGCCTAGAGAATTCCTTTAGCAATTGTTGTAAAGCTGGTTTGGTGATGCTGAATTCTCTTAGCTTTTGCTTGTCTGTAAAGCTTTTAATTTCTCCATCAAATCTGAATGAGATCCTTGCTGGGTAGAGTAATCTTGGTTGCAGGTTTTTCTCCTTTATCACTTTAAATATGTCCTGCCACTCCCTTCTGGCTTGCAGAGTTTCTGCTGAAAGGTCAGCTGTTAACATTATGGGGATTCCCTTCTGTGTTATTTGTTGTTTTACCCTTGCAGCTTTTAATATTTTTTCCTTATATTTAATTTTTGATAGTTTGATTAATATGTGTCTTGGCATGTTTCTCCTTGGAGTTTTCCTGTATGGGGCTTTCTGTGCTTCCTGGACTTGATTAACTATTTCCTTTCCCACATTAGGGAAGTTTTCAACTATAGTCTCTTCAAATACTTTCTCAGTACCTTTCTTTTTCTCTTCTTCTTCTGGGACCTCTATAATTTGAATGTTGGTGCGTTTAATTTTGTCCCAGAGGTCTCTGAGACTGTCCTCAATTCTTTTCATTCTTTTTTCTTTATTCTGCTCTATTCCACTATTTTATCTTCCAGGTCACTTATCTGTTCTTCTGCCTCAGTTATTCTGCTATTGATCCCTTCTAGAGAATTTTTAATTTTATTTATTGTGTTGTTCATCACTGTTTGTTTGCTCTTTAGTTCTTCTAGGTCCTTGTTAAATGTTTCTTGCATTTTGTCTATTCTATTTCCAAGATTTTGGATCGTCTTTGCTATCGTTATTCTGAATTCTTTTTCACGTAGACTGCCTATTTCCTCTTCATTTGTTAGGTCTGGTGGGTTTTTATCTTGCTCCTTGATCTGCTGTGTGTCTTTCTGTCTTCTCATTTTGCTTAACTTACTGTGTTTGGGGTTTCCTTTTCGCAGGCTGCAGGTCCATAGTTCCCGTTGTTTCTGGTGTCTGTCCCCAGTGGCTAAGGTTGGTTCAGTGGGTTGTGTAGGCTTCCTGGTGGAGGGGACTAGTGCCTGTGTTCTGATGGATGAGGCTGGATCTTGTCTTTCTGGTGGGCAGGTCCACGTCTGGTAGAGTGTTCTGAGGTGTCTGTTGCCTTATTATGATTTTAGGCAGCCTCTCTGCTAATGGATGGTGTTGTGTTCCTGTCTTGCTAGTTGTTTGGCATATGGTGTCCAGTACTATAGCTTGCTGGTTGTTGAGTGAAGCTGGGTCTTGGCGTTGAGATGGAGATCTCTGGGAGATTTTCGCCCTTTGATATTTAGTGGAGCTGGGAGGTCTCTTATGGACCAGTGTCCTGAACTTGGCTATCCCGCCTCAGAGGCACAGCCCTGACACCTGGCTGGAGCACCAAGAGCCTTTCATCCACATGGCTCAGAGAAAAAGGGAGAAAAAATAGAAATAAATAAAGAAAGGAGATATAAAATAAAGTTATTAAAATAAAAACTAATTATTAAGAAAAAAAATTTTTTAAGTAAAAAAAAAAAGAAATGGACAGACAGAACCCTAGGACAAATGGTAAAAGCAAAGCTATACAGAGAAAATCACACACAGAAGCATACCCATACACACTCAAAAAAGGAGAAAAAGGGGGAAAAAATACATATATATATCGTTTCTCCTAAAGTCCTCCTCCTCAATTTGGGATGATTCGTTGTCTATTCAGGTATTCCACAGATGCAGGGTGCATCAAGTTGACTGTGGAGCTTTAATCTGCTGCTCTTGAGGCTGCTGGGAGAGGTTTCCCTTTCTCTTCTTTGTTCGCACAGCTTTCGGGGTTCAGTTTTGGATTTGTCCCTGCCTCTGCGTGTAGGTCACTGGAGGGCGTCTGTTCTTTGCTCAGACAGGACGGGGTTAAAGGAGCCGCTGATTCGGGGGCTCTGGCTCACTCAGGCCGGGGGGAGGGAGGGGTACGGATGTGGGGCGAGCCTGCGACGGCAGAGGCCAGCGTGACGTTGCAGCAGCCTGAGGCACGCCGTGCGTTTTCCTGGGGAAGTTGTCCCTGGATCCCGGTACCTGGCAGTGGCGGGCTGCACAGGCTCCCTGGAAGGGAGGTGTGGAGAGTGACCTGTGGTCGCACACAGGCTTCTTGGTGGCGGCAGCAGCAGCCTTAGTGTCTCATGCCCGTCTCTGGGGTCCGCACTGATAGCCGCAGCTCGCGCCCGTCTCTGGAGCTCCTTTCAGCGGCGCTGTTAGTCCCCCTCTTCTCGCGCATCAGGAAACAAAGAGGCAAGGTCCTTCATCAGGTCCAGACCTTTTCCCGGACTCCCACCCGGCTAGCTGTGGAGCACTAGCCCCTTCAGGCTGTGTTCACGCCACCAACCCCGGTCCTCTCCCTGCGCTCCAACCGAAGCCCGAGCCTCAGCTCCCAGCCCCGCCCATCCCGGCAGGTGAGCAGACAAGCCTCTCGGGCTGGTGAGTGCTGGTTGGCACTGATCCTCTGTGCGGGAATCTCTCCGCTTTGCCCTCAGCACCCCTGTGGCTGCGCTCTCCTCCACAGCTCTGAAGCTCCCCCCCTCCGCCACCTGCAGTGTCCGCCCACTAAGGGGCTTCCTAGTGTGTGGAAACCTTTCCTCCTTCACAGCTCCCTGCCACTGGTGCAGGTCCTGTCCCTGTTCTTTTGTGTCTGTTTATTCTTTTTTCTTTTGCCCTACCCAGGTGCGTGGGGAGTTTCTTGCCTTTTGGGAGGTCTGAGGTCTTCTTCCAGCGTTCAGTAGGTGTTCTCTAGGAGTTGTTCCACGTGTAGATGTATTTCTGGTGTATTTGTGGGAGGGAAGGTGATCTCTGCATCTCATTCTTCCGCCATCTTGAACCTCCTTCTTTTTGGTAACTACTTTATGTGTATTAATTTGCTACATACATCAAACTTGCAAGGCAGGTATTATTAGCTCCATTTTATCGTTTAGAAAAGTAAGGCTTAGATGGGAATATGCCAAAGGAACATTGATTATAAACTATGACATCTATATCTGGCTCCATTAAGGAAAACTGAAATAACGATTTTTGTGTGATTCCTTTGAACCACTTTAGGAAGCCTTCCCCTTGTCAAATTCTGAGAGATCTACTTCTCCTGGGTCAGCATACAACTTTTCCTAGTGCTTTCACATTGTATTAATATCTTCTGTTTACGCATCTATGTTTCCCAACATTCTGATTCTTCCTTAAAGACAAGGAGGATGGGATTTGTATACAAATCCCCTTCTATTGAACACAGGGTCAAACACACTGAATAAATGAGTGAGAAAGAATTACCAATATGCACATACCCATTCATATACATGTGTGAATCCTACCTTGAAATGCCAATCCAGTTGTATAGTTCTAATGACTTAGAAATTGTTAACAATGGTTGGATTAGAAGGCCTGTAGCTATACTCCTGGACTGAACTTCAAGAGAGCCTGGGTTTAGTTCTGGATCATTTTCATAAATACTTGTAATTCTTTTTTTAAGATCTCAGTTTCCTCATGTCTAAACTAAAACCATAGGACTAGATTACCTCAAAAAAACCTTCCTTGTTTGGACATTTTATGACTCTGGAAGTTAAAACAATTCTTCTTTCCTCCCTATGCATACAGAGCACTATACCTCCCTATGCATTCACCACCCTATACCTCCCAGCGTACCATGCAGTTAGTTCTAAGGAGACTTGGGTGAAAGTGACTTATAAGGAAGCCTCTCCTTCTCTCTTCCTCTGCCTCAGCAGTCTAAAGCAGTGTGTTGAGATGGAAGAGCAATGTGATGAAAGCAGGGTCCATGTGCCACTTCTTGGAAGGGAGCTACCCTGGAGAGGATTTCCCTTAGAAGGACAAAGGTCAGGTTCAGGACTGGCCCTCCAAAACCCAATAATCTCATTAAGTTGAGAAGCATGGGGATGAGAAAGCGAAGAAATAAAGATTTAAGAAAATGTGCAAATAAATGCAATGCATGGTCACTGACACATAATGGAAGAAAAGCTTCCTAAGATTTTTTAGATCATTTTGTTGCCAAAGAAATCTGAACCTGAAGTTTAAAAAAAAATAAAGCCTGTGATTTAACATAAAACTTAAAATGGCTCTTGGTTCATCACTTCTCATGGGATGAGAAAGCTGAGTAGCCTCCAAGAAGAGCATATATCCAATGTCAACTTCAGATGCAGCCAAGAAGGATAATGGGATGAAAGAACACCTAAGAGGATGGAACCAGGGACCATGGAAAACAATGGCAATCTTGAAAGCCAAGTGTTGAGGAGGTAGAATCACAAGTTGGAAGCAGATGTGAATGTCTGTTTGATGACCAGCGATCCATAGCAGCTGAACCCAAAGCAGACATTGTATGAGCCGGAAACACACTTTTGTGTGTTAAGCCTCTGAGCTTTGAGGGTTAATATGTTATCCCAGAACAGACTAGTTTAACTGGAATATTACAGATCTATCTTCCATTTCTATAAAATACAGTAAGTTGTATCCTACCAACCACACATTTGGTCCCCACTTTGTGCAACACAGTATTGACAACTGGTTCTCAATGACCAGCAGATTCTCAGATAAAACACAAAGGAATATATCTCTGTTAATGTAAAGCAAACTAGGGCATTTGCCATCTCCAAGAGAAGGGCTAATAAAACTTCCCAAAACACCTAATGGATATTCAGGGAACAAAATACTTGAAAAAGCTGAGTCATTGTCCTTATTTCAAAACATTACTTGTTATTGCTGTAAACGTGAAAAGTCATTCTTCCTCTGAGAAAACTGAAGACTTTTGTTTTGTTTTGTTTTTTCAAGTTGGTTTAAATCCATCCGAGATTCAAAGTAGGAAACATGTGTCCATGTTTCAGGTTCATTTAAACATAATTGTAAGAGAAGTGTACGTAATTCTTTCTCAGATAAGGGATGTGAATGTGTGTGAGTGGGTGTGATTGTATGTGTGTGTGCATGTGTGTCTTTGTGTATGCATGTCCCAGTGACTATTAAAATAAGTCTATTTATGATCTGATAAGTTACTTTAACAAGCCAAGTCCTTCTGTTCCAAGTATTACATAAAGACATGGTGAGACCAAAGCTCGAGCTATTGAAATGCAACTCGCCTTTTAGTGAGCGTCCAGGTTTGTCGCTTAGGAGCTGCCATGCTATTAGTGGTGATGCTTTGAAGGTATCAGGCTGAGAGCCCACTGGAGACCAAGTCCACTAACATGCAAGAGGCCCCTGAGAGTCTATTTTAGAACTCTTGTTTTTGATCTTGCCAAGAGGAAGCACCAATACACTCAACTTTGCAAAAAGTAAGACTCTCTTCCATTTATCACAGGAATCAAGTGCATTGTATTTTTCCCCTAGCAATCAGTGACTTGCCTTATTCATCTTTACTTCCAGATGACCCTTGAGAGGTTTGTGGATATAGATAGATGATCAGTCAATGTTTATGAGGCAAAGTATGAATCAGTGTGGCAGACATCAGAGACTCAGCTGAATGTGTAGGTCAGACCAGATCCATGAGTGGTATTTCAATTATCTTCCTTCATACTGTGTGTTTCAAGTGTGGGAGAGTTGTGGCCATTCTTTTCAGGCTGCCATGCGTGTTTCGATGGCAATGCCACGCACACACAGCAGAGTCAGCTTGGGACCCCCACTTTTGACAGAGCAGCTGCAGCAGCAGCATAGCTACCAGTTAGCAAGAGTTTACTAGTTGCAAGGCATGGTTCTTCTACAAGCTTTAAACTATCTATTTATTTAACCATCACACTACCCTTATATTTATTCCCATTTTGTCAGTGAGGAAATAAATGAGCATCAACAACAGCCAGGATGTTAGGCCTTCCTCCAAAACGGTCTCCAAAGCTCGCATATGGGACTGCCACAACCAGCAATAGAAAAGCAGAGCAGAGAGCTGAAAGTAAAGCAGGAAAATTTTTTCTCTATTTAGGTAGAGGCCTCTCTACATGAGAATTGAGTCCTCTACCCTTGCATCCTGGATGAGAAGCATCCTTCTTAAAATTAACTGTAGTACAGTATGCACAGAAGGGCCTCAGTCACTTGAGACTGAAGTAATTTAACTCATGGTTAGATGCTCTCCTTTCAGAGTTTGAAACCAGCCTTTAAAAGGGCTTGCAAACATATATTTTCGAAATAGCATATTCAAGGAAGCCCTAAAGAACTTAAACAGTAAGTTAAAAACATTTGTTATTTCAAAACAATGATTTCCTTTAAATTCACTCTGGCTTTTAAATATTATGATAACCCTAGATATGCTATCTTTTAAAAAAATAGAAGTGTTAGCCTGCATCCTAAAATTGCTTGAATTCACATAGCTTTTCTTATATTTGGGAAGCAGTTTAATATGTATTATAGGGGATTGCCCGCAACTAGAAAAGCAAGGCTCCGGGTTTTAATAACCTGCTATATCTATCAGGATGGACAAAGTTATGCTGCAGTAATATCAATGCACAAATCTTGAAGTCGTAAACAATTCAGTACATTTCTTCCTCGCTTCATTCCATTGAGGATTGGGAGGAGGGCTCAGGTGAACAAGGTCGCTCAGGAACTCAGAATGATGGAGATTCCCTCTGGACATGTATTTCTGTGAAGGCAGAGTCAAGGAGCCTGGGGAAACACATGGTGGTTCTTAAAGGTTCTGTGTAGAAGTGGTACATGTCACTTATATACACATGTCATTGGCCAGAGTAACACAAAGTCCAACTCTAACGTAAGTGATGTGAAGAAAAGCACAAGTCTCCCCAGTTTGCCATCTTTTGTTTGCCTCTCAAGTGTCTTCTCCACCTGCTTCTGTCCCAGGGAACTTACAGAAACTGTATCATTGGGCTCCCATGTCCTCTGGAATATTGGAGGGAGGAAGGAAACTCAGGTGAGGGTGTTTAATCCTTGGCCACCTCCCAATCATGTCACCTCCAGCCTGCTTATGTCTCAACCCAAGGCCACTGCTTCCCTCAAGGCTTCCTTCTCTATAGAATTCCCTCCTTCCAAGTTCTGTCCTACTCCTTGACCTCATCCATTTATATTTTGATTACTAACAGCATCTCCACATTTGGACCCTAAGTTTTCAGACTATTAAACCTGTATTCCACTCTGTCTTTATTAATAGTCCCTTTGTAAATAACACCACCTGGATTTACCCTAATCTGGATGCACCGTCTGAACGCTGAAAGGGCAGCAAATAATAGAGAACAGTAATCCAGGCTTCTGTGGTGACACAGTGGTTAGAGCAGGAAAGAAGGATTATTAATGATATCTCACTGATCTTCAATGATAATATATCAGAAACTATTCTGTAGAAGAACATATTTGCCAAATAATTAAAACGGTATTTCTTACCTACAGATGCCCCAAAACAGCACAGTAAGAACTGAAAATCTAAGGATATCCTTTAAGACATTGCTGGGAATATTTACAAAAATTATTGTCTGCTCTTTCCCAAATAATCCCCACTGCTAATTAGCCAAAGTGTTTCCTAAATAGTACAAGCAGGAGTCTAAGATATGCTTTTGGATACACCATATATTAAACATTGATTATGTTGGGGTTTTTATCTAAAAACCACTTAATCACAGCTTGTCATACTATCTTTATTGATTTGTTACTGGTCACACTGTTCATTACAATGCCAGAGAGCAAGGAATTTATTTTTAGTGCTCTTCCAGACACCAGAGTTTTATCTCCTAACAGTATAATTCAAGGTCAAGGGTGTTTATTGTGTTTAGACAGAAAAACAATCAAAGTAGCTTGGGTTTAAAAACACACACAGAGAGGGGAGTTTGCAGTTTTTGCTTACCCTAAAGATTTCAGCTTTGATCACAATATGTGATCTGAAGAGTCTCTAGATATTTGCTGAGGTTTTAAGGTTAGAGTAGGAGGGTTTTTTTTTCCTTTTTTTAATTTCACTAGTTGCAGAAGGAGTGATAGTAATTATTGCCTTTTATTCCCAAGCAATTTTGCTTCCTGAGTGACTTCATTTTAAATTCTGTGATCTATCTCCAAGGTAATCCTAAAGTCAACAGACTGCTTAATTCACCACTTTCAGAGGCAAAGTGTTTCATTTAGTAATGTCTCCAGCCAGTTTCTCACCTAATCTAAAAGTTCTCCAGAAATAAGATGTTCAATATTTTATGTTTGGTCTGTATGAATCCTGGTGGACCATTAGGTATAGCCTGTCAAAAAAGGTGACAAAATGGATACCTAGTCTTCTTTTAAAGATCCTCCACTATGAACTTCCCAGGCCAGAAATTATTAAATTAAATTTCTAGTTACATGCAAATACCAAAAGCTCCCTATAAGTTGATGAGAAAAAGAGACACATCTCTAGAGAAAAGATTGCAAGTAGGCAGTTTTCAGGAAAAAAAAAAGGTATAAGGCTAATACACATAGTAAATGATGCTCAAGCTCACTAATAGGAAAGAAAATATAAAGTAAATGAAAAAACGAGATAGCATTTCTCTTGCCCATCAGAATGCCAAAATGTATATAAACAATAATCCACTTCTGAGGATTATATGGGGAAATGATTACATTTGTGCATTGTTGGTGCAAAGTAAATGCTCTCTCCCTGTTTTGAAATCTAGCAGCATCCTTGGAAATTAAAAAAGCGCAATACCTATTTTTGATCAAGCAATTCCACTTTGGGTAGCTTCTACAGAAAGGAATGCAAAAAGGTATGTGCAAGAATATTTATTTACTTTACTTCCAGAATACTGCAAACAACCTGAATCAATAGGGGTAGAATAAATTGAATCTAATGTTAGCTACAATTCAAAGAATGAATTAGATTCATTAGTTCAAAAGAATGAACTAATTCATTCAATTAGTTGTGAATGAATTAGATTCATAACTACCAAACTGGAGGAAGGGAATTAAAGTATTTTTATTTGAAAAAATAGCAAGCAAATAAATATATATAACATGATTATATTGTGATAAAAACAATACCCAAAACTGTCTATATGGGTAGCAGCCAGCCTCCAGAATGGCTCCCAGTGTTGCCTGCCCCTTGGTGTTCATGCCATTGTGTAGTTCCCTCCCAAACTGCATCAGGATTGGTCTGTGTGACCCACAAAATAAACAAGTGATGCTGTGTGAATTTTCAAGACTACGTCATAAAAGACATTGCAGCTCTTTATATAAAATTGCTTTTTTCTGGGGGGAGTCAGCGACCATACTGTGAGGACTCTCAACCAGTTCTATGGAGAGGTTCACATGATGAGGAACTGAGGCCTCCTGCCAAGAACCAGCCAGGAACTGAGGCCACAGTCAACCATTATGTGAGGGACCCCATTAACATCTTAACTGCAACCTCAGCAGAAACTTTGAACCAGAACCACCCAGCAGAGTCACTCCTGGGTTCCTGACTCTGTTAAAGTGTGATGTAATAAATATCTTTGTGTTTGTTAAGTACTAAGTTTGTGGGTAATTTGTTACACAGCAACAGTTAACGAATACAATATGGAAAGTTGTGGAAGGACACATCACACGGTTAAATTGTTACCTTAGTGAAGTAGTGGTGGAAATACTTTTTGAAATAAGTTTTAATTTCCATTTTTATGTTTTGTTCTCTACAGTTATCTTACAAAAATAGCTAAATGCTCCAGACAGCTTCCGAGGGATTTCTGTATCTGTTTAAACAACAAATACGGCAAATATTGACTGAGTAATTACTCTGAGTCAAACACTGTTAGATACGAAGGTTTAAAAGTAAATAACACACCAATTGTGTCCTCAAGAAGACCACTCTTTGATATAGGAGGTTGAAACTGATATTTATCTTCTCCCATTTTAAATCGTAGTAGATGTTATGAGCATACATAGAATGTCACTGGAGCACAGGGGACGATAAGGATGATTCTGATGCAGAGAAACTTACCTCTAAGGTACATCCTGAGAGACAAAGAGGAGTCTTCCAAGAAGAGAAAAGCAGGTGGGGTGAAGAGAACATTATTGGAAAATACTAGAATTTGAGACTTATCCAGCTGTGCTATTTTCTCAACACATGGTTCCTTCTGCGTGAGTCTTCACTATCACAGAGAGTAAAAATAACCTGAGTTAAAAAACCTAAGACAGGTTTTCCTTATTTATTTGTATATTGATTTACTCTAACATTAAGGAAGAAAACCTGCTCTGTTACTCTATTTCATAATCCATTTTGGTGGAGTCTGATCATCTAGTGCAAAACTGGAGGATACGCTTGGGGATCAGCCCTTATACAATATATGGCTAATGCCCACACATCCAGCAGAAGTGCTCATTTATCACACTGGATAATCCAGACTGAAGGACTTGCAGGCTGAGCGATGTTCCTTCACAATCAGTACCAGTTTAATTGTACTTGTGAAGCTGGGTGGTTTGAATTAACTCTGCCTTTTGGTTTTCATAGCTGTCTCTGGTTTTCAAAGACATCAGCTCTCATAAGCATCTCTAAAGTTACAAAGAGTAATTACAAATAGGGCTTCTATTTATTTATTTTTAAAGCTCTTATGCCTGCAGAACAAACATTGGGCTCATTTTTTTTTTAACAGAACAGGATCTTGCCTATAATATAGGATAAAATGACTTAAATAAGTGAAAGAATGCCATTCTCCCTATCCGCACATTTCATCCTTCAATAATTGAGACATTTGGGACCCATACCTGGTATTTTATTTTTTATGGCAGCCAATTTATACATTTATAGGAAGTCAGAGTTGTCTTTTATCTGCTTTATGCCATTTGGATAGGAATAATGAGCTGGCATTACAATAGGAAAATTGACAGTCCTCTCAATGCAGTTGTTACTGTTACGCCTCTTAAATTCTGGCCACTTATGCTCAGGTCAGTGCAACAGGGAACAGCTGATTTTGTGAACAAGTTTTTTGCATAGATGTTTCCAACGATAGAGAACTATGGCATGTTTGAACTAGAAGCGGGTTATATAAATTAGGACTCTATAGATTATAAGCAACAGAAAATTCGACTAATTTTAGTTCAATCAGACAGAGAGTGTATTGACTTATGTAATGAGAAATCAAGGGATTGGGATCACTTCAAGGAAGATTTCTGTCAAATCTGAAGGGTTCTTCCTGTCCACAGTCTCGTCCCCCCATGAGAGGGGTTGACTCCATTCTCAAAGACACTTGCCCGTTATAACACCTAGATGGCTTCTACTGTTCCAATCTGCATTTTCTTAGGTTCACATCCATCACTATAAGGAACCACCTTTTGTCCCAGCAACTGCTGAGTGAGACAATGTCATTGGCTTTTATTAGATTATTATATCCAATGCAGCACCAATCATATGGCCCAGGGAATAGACCTCAGGCACAGACCAGACCCTGGGGCCAGGGGTGGAGTCAATACCATGAAAGCTATAGAACAGGGATTCCAAACCCATGATTCTGAATCGTTTCAAACCAACACCATTTAAGATGTTGATGAAAAGTATCAAAAGCCTCAAAAGTCCTCAAAGTCTGCATTATAGTTTGATTGCCAAGCTTTATCTGAGAAAATTTGCCATGGACTGAATGATTTTGTGTCTCCCCAAAAAAGTCTACATTGAAGTCTAATCCCCAGTGTGATCGTATTTGGAGGTGGGGCCTTTGCGAGGTGATTAGAGTTTGGATGAGGTCATAGGGGTAGAGCCCCCATGATGGGATTGGTGCCTTAGAAGGAAATGAAGAGCTCAGAGCTCTCCCGCCTTGCAAGGACACAGTGAGAAGACAGCTATCTGAGAACCAAGAAGTGGGCTGTCAGCAGACATCAAATCTGCCAGCACCTTTATCTTGGACTTCCTGGCCTTCAGAACTGTGAGAAATAGATGTTCATTATTTTAGTCACCCAGTCCATGATATTTTTGTTTTAGCATCTTGAACAAACATAGACTTCCAAATTTGTCTCATTCCGCATGCTTCTCTGACAGTTCCTTATCTCCTGAGCTTCCCAGAATTCCAAGCAGAAAGGAGAAGTCATATGGAGTCTACAACACTGCTAAAATCTTGGACTTCAATATTAGCAGAGTATTTTCAGCTCTGCATACCATTTTCTCCTTACAACCATCTCATGCTCAAGGGCAGGATGTCAGGACATATGGACTGGCATCTCCTCTTTGCTTTTGACCTTTTCCGAATTCTTCCGCTTGGTGGTAGCTTGTTAGTTCCGCGTTCCTTACCAGGACTGCTGTTGTAAGAGAACTCATGCAAGTGGTTACTATGGTGTCTGGCCAGGGCAGGCAGTTTCGTTCAGTGGTTCCCCTAACATATTGTCTATGCCTGATTTTGTGTTACAGTGACACAGTAGTGACAGAATCCAGCCAGCCAGCAAAGCTGAACATATTTACCATCTGGGCCCCTTTGCAAAAATGTCTGCCAATCCCTGTGCTAGGGCAGTTGTTCTGACACTTTAGTGACAACATTTTGGTTACCAGAGGTGCTATAACAAACAGAGATTCCTGGGGCCCCTCCACAGAGAGTGTGATTTTAATTCCATAAGACTGGGGCCTGGGTTGGCGCCTGGGATATCTATTTGAAAACCTCTGCAGGTGCTTCTGTGAACATCTTCTGAAGCTCACACTTCAGGAAAAGCATGTCTTCCTTGTAAAACACTCTAAGGAGAAGAATCCTGATACTATACATTTGGAGTTTCCTTTAGCACAGCATTTGTGTTAGAAGGCAGCTTAAGAGCACTGGCAATTTAGACAGTTTAAACGTGGTAGAGCTGTATCTCAAATCCAAACAGTTTGACCCTTCAGCCTCTGTTGTTTTCCACTGTGCTATACACCGTCGTATAGTACCTTCTTAAGTCTGCAGAAGCACTGATCCTTGTCCTACATAATCTAGGAGCTGGAAAGTTCAGTCTCAAGTACTGTAGTCCCCAAACTTCATCAACTGGATCAGAAGTCAGTGAGAGAAAACAATGACTGCTTCATTCATCACTACAAGAAAAAGCAGATTTTTTTATATATAAAACTGCTGAAATGCTTCAAATGTAAGAATGCCTTTATGCCGTCAGACCAGCCTACCACTGAGAGCACTGTTTGATGCATGTCTCTCGGGAGACTGCCAAGCTCTGTAAATGCATATCAGTTTTTCAAAAATGCCTAGTGTAACAAAGGAAGGAACATTCAATATTTCCACCCATGGAAACATTGTTGATTTTGTTATGCATCTCTGTGTTTCAGAAACAGTCATTTAAAATGCCAACTTGAATTACACATACTTTAAAGGAACTGCACTTCAGCTTATCTAAATAGTTGTACAAACCTATAAAGAAAATAGCATATTTCAGGAGGCAGAATAATCCCAGAAGAAAGTACCAGGAAGAAATTATGCTCTCAGCCATTCTCAGAGATGAGTAGAGAGATTACAATACCTTCCAAGATCCCTTCTATCTCCCTGATCCTATGATAAAAAGAGTAGGTGGAAAGAAAGTCTCCATATCCACCCATCAGCTCTATTTGAATCCCTTTTCTCCAGAAATCTTTCATTCTTAGATTTAACAGATGTTATCAGTCCACAATGATTTTCGCTTAAAGTCTGAAATGTATAGAAACATGGGTAATGCAGATTCACTCTTTTGAATAGTTACTAATCATCATTTACATTGTCATCATTCTTGAAATATTTTAGCTTTTAGTTTTACTCCAGCACATTATTTTTGTACATTAAATTAAATCTGACTTGGAGATCCCACTAACCAGAGTGATAAGGAGTCAGTTCAACTTGTGGTGTAAGGTTTCAGTTACTGTTCTCAGGTTGTCAGAATCCAGGGTCATTGTGCCATGTTTGGAAAATAGGTGAACAGCCTGTTATCTTTATCTAATCATTGTAACCATTAATATATAAATTTCTCAGTTGGGTCCGTTTGAGGTAGACTGGCGCTCTATGTCCACTGCTGGGCCCAGAGCAGTTGCAAGAAAACCATCAGCCACATCTTTAGTGCTTTACGCCTCAGCATCCCCAAGCCCCTGCATCACCTCTGAAGTAGTGTGGGAGTGGGCACTGGTGCTCACCACTCCTAGACTAAACCAGCCCTTTCCACTCTGCAGCATGCTCCAGGATTCCTGCCGGACTTCTACCTCTTCCCCACTTAGCCTTTTCTTCCATCAAACCCCCTTGTAAGAGAACTCCTTTCTCCTCTCAGCAAGCTTCCAGAAATGCCAATGCCAGCCCCCTTTCCTGTGGGTCCAAGTGAGTCGGTGGGAGAAGAAATTAAAAAACGGTCCTTTTTTCCCCTCCTAACTCATCATGTTCTACCTGCAATATCTATTAATAGCCAAGAATAATGCCTCAAATTTATTGATTATAACTGTATGCTAGGCACTTTACAGGTATCTCGTTTAAATCATCAATTCATGAATTAGGTACTATTATTCAAGCCATTTTGCAGATTACAAACTGAAACCCAGAGAAATTGAAGGCTTCCTAATATTGCATCTCTAGGAAGATCCGGAGCTGGGATTTGATCACAGACTATCGGGATCTAGTTATTTTATTCTTGTCACTGCTCATTTGGACTAATAATGCTTAATAATAAAATGTCTTAAGAGTTAATAAGTGCTGAGCATTTACTATGCCCCAGGCAATGAACTCAGCATTCTTCTAGACCCCGAAGATAAAAAAGAAGGCATCTCTGCCTTTATTGTGCAGTGCCAAAGAAAGCACCTGGGGGGTGGGAGTGGGGTTGAGGCGTAAACTCAGAAGATTCTAGTCCAGCCCAGGTGAGCTCTCCTGTCAAGTACTGAGCGTGTGAAAATACTGAACACGTTGGTAAATAAAATTTGGGAAAGTTCATTAAGACGCTACATGAAGAAAGAAATGTAGTATGGGACTTCCCTGGTGGCACAGTGGTTAAGAATCTGCCTGCAAACTCAGGGGACACCGGTTCGAGCCCTGGCCCGGGAAGTTCCCACATGCCACAGAGCAACAAAGCCCGTGCAACACAACTACTGAGCCTGTGCTCCAGAGCCCGCGAGCCACAGCTGCTGAGCCCTTGTGCCACAACTACTGAAGCCCACGTGCCTAGAGCCCGTGCTCTGCAACAAGAGAAGCCACTGCAATGAGAAGCCCATGCACAGCAATGAAGAGTAGCCCCTGCTCGCCACAACTAGAGAAAGCCCGCACGCAGCAACAAAGACCCAACACAGCCAAAAAATAAATTAATTAAAAAAAAAAAAAGAAATGTAGTAAACTAGAGAAGCAAAGAGTGGACTCACAACCACAGCTCTTCAGTTATTTCCTTATTTTTGAATTTTTTCTCTGGGTATTAAAAGTGTAAAGCACACAATGTCTCTTCTTAGCTTTAAACCCTGCAATATGTGTCACATGTATTTGAAATTAAATGCGAATCCCTTACCATGTTCTGCTAGACCCACCACGGTCTGGTCCCTGCCTACCTCTTTGATGTCAGATGTCACCTCCAACACTCCAACTCCAAATGTGTCTGCCTCTGCCATACTGTTCTTCAAACATAGCATTTCCTTCCTAGGGCTTGGGTATTTGTTATTTGAGAATTTCATCTCCGCTTTCTCTTCTTGATCAGCTGCTTCTCATCAGTTAAGTATCAGTTCAAATGTTAGCTCAAAACATTTAGGTCCATCCGTGTTGTCACCAGTGGCATTATTTCATTCTTTTTGATGGCTGAATAATATTCCATTTTGTGTATATGTGTGTGTGTATGTATATATATATATATATATATATATATATATATACACCACATCTTCTTTATCCATTCCTCTGTTGATGGACATTTAGGTTGCTTCCATGTCCTGGCTTTTGTCACATTGTAAATCAACTATACCCCCCTCCAAAAAAAAGAATGGTGACGAATACCAGGGAAAAATGTAAAAAAAAAAAAAAAATCAAAAACCAAAAAACCTCTCTTTGTTACCCAGTCTACTGTGACACTGCTGTACCTTCTTTCACTCATTCATTCAGATGGTGAATGTTGAGTACTGTGTTCCAGTACTGGTCTAGGCCCAGAAGATAAAGCAGGGCAAAAACTTGTCCTACTACTAGCCCTATAATATTTATTTCCTAGTGAGAGTTTTGGACAATAAAAAGGGAGCAAGGAGAGTTACTGAGGAGTGTTGCTCTCCTGACTTGCTCCTTCTGGCATTGCCATGAGCTGGCTACATGCCTGGATGAAAGGTTACAGCTCTTGTGGGCTGGTCCTCACCACACAGCCATGTGCCAAGTTCCTATAATTGTTTCTTCCCTTTGAGTTCCTCCTCATTAATCCCAGGGTACTACATTTTCCCTTGTAGTTTATCTCTAGCCTGTCTGTACCTTTTTAGTTACTTTATTCAGATCCTTAAATTACTCAGTATATGAGTGCCCGGAGTCTGAGTACTATGGAAGACCTCATTGGGAAGATGGTAATTAGTCAGAAACCTGTAGGCAAGCACACAGAGGGCTATCTAGGGGAAAAACAAATTCTGGGAAAGAAGAACAGCAAGTGAAAAGAGCTTGTGTTAGTTTTGTTTCCTGAATAAAAAATTAAAACGAACACAGTGACTCAAAACAACATACATGTATGATTTCATAACTCCCATAGATCAGAAGTCTGGGCATAGTATGATTGCGTTCTCTGCTCAGGGTCTCACACAGCTGAAATCAACGTGTTGGCTGGGCTGCTGTGTCATCTGAGGCTCAGCATCCTCTCTCAGCTCATTTGGGTCTTTGGTAGAATGCAGTTCCTTTCGGTGACCAGACTGAAGTCATTTTTTCCTGCTGGCTGACAGCTGGGGGCTGCTCTTAGCAACAGGAGGCCACTCTCATCCACTGCCACGTAGCCCCCTTCTTTTCAAAGCCAGCTGCAGAGAACTCCTCAAATGCCAAATCTCCCTGGTACTTTGAATCTCTAACTTTCTCTGTCTCTTACCTCTAGATCCAAATTTAAAAGCTCATGTAAGCGGCTGCAGCTCACCCAGATTATCTTTCTAACTTATTATTTTTTTAATCTTTCTAACTTAAAGTCAACTGATCTGGGACTTTAGTTACACCTGCACAACCCTTTCATAGCAGTACGTAGATTGTTGTTTGATTAGATAATCAGCAGATGATGTGTGTACATCCGGAATCGTAGGGGACCGTCTTGGAATTCTGCCTACCACAAAGTCTAAGGCAAGGGCAAGCCTCCTGTACTTGAAGAATAACAAGAGAGCCAGTGTTCTAGATCAAGGTGGGCAGTGAGAGTGGGTGCTCAGGTCACAGAGGTGGTGGGCAGAGGAAGGGACGGTAGCTGATGAAGGCCTTGAAGATAGGCCATTGTGGGGCTTTGGCTTTTTCTCTGAAATCAGAGCCATTGAACTGAGTAGTGTGATTTGATTCATGTTTTAGAAATGCATAAAAATAGACTACTAGTAAGGAAGGTGAGGGCTGAAACAGACCATGAGGAGGCTCCTGTGACAGTAGAGGTGAAAGAGGATGCTGGCTTGGACCAGGGTGAGAGTGACCGGTGTTGAGGAGTCCAATTCTGGATATATTGTGAAAGGGGGCTAATAGTTTTTACTAACGGATTGAATGTGGGCTGTGAGGGAGCGAGGAGTCAGTGTTTTTACTTCATCCCACTACCACTCTCTTAAAATATCTAATTTACGTATTTATTGGTCTCTTAAAATACTTGCAGTAGTTATTCCCTTATTGTCTGTTGGCTCTTCCTACAAAGAAAACTCCATGAAGGCAGGGACACTCTGGTCCATTGCTACATCCCCAGTGCCTGGCACAGAGTCTGGACAGAATAGACACTCACTAGATACTTGCTGAACACATGAATGAATAAATGAATGAATGAACAAATGAATACGTTATTCCAATATAGCAGCAATGGAAAGTAGACATTTCCTTTACTACTCCCCATGGATTCAGATCTGAACTAACAAAGTATTTCACTCCAATGAATACTGGCATCATCAGGGAAAAATAACTTTTTTCCAAATGTTTACTTGACTTACCTTTTAGGTTCTCTCAAGTGTATCCAAGGTGTTTCACATCTCAATTTTCTCCTCCGTCTCGTTTTTTTCTCTTTTTTTCTGTTTCTTTTTTTTTTTTTAATCTCCAACAGTCACAGTTTTCAGTTTTCAATTTTGTAGACTTTCTGATAGAGAGTTCTCTAAACATAATGTGTTGCTGGTTTTCAAGGTAATGTGTACTTGGTTCAGTTGTGGGGCAATGTGAGTTCTACAGCCAGTGGAATTTCAGGACAGCCTTCCCGCAGTGCACTTAGAAAACCACTGAGGCCAGAAGGGATGATGGGTTAAAGAGGCCAAGGATTGACTTAGGCAGTAGAGAAAAGAATGTCTGATAAGTTGTAGGAACACCAGGCAATGATTAAAAAAAAAAAAAAATCCAGCCTAATAAAACCTTTTAACTGGCAATACATAGGAGCTGTTAAAATCATGAAGTGTTCATTGTAAGGATATTCACAGTAAATATGTAAAGTGGATTATGGATAATGAAAAGGGATTGTGCAAAATCCTATGTTTTCTCATTTTTCATGAAATTTAATGTGATTTCTGATTTTAAAAATAGACAGTGATCAAGAGTACAACAAGATTTCTAGTCCAGAAGTGAAAGCATCCTCAAATGAGTGATACTGGACTACCTGTTATTTGTGGAAGTGAGTAATGGTTTACAAAACTTTTCTGAATGTCTGGTGATGGTATGACAAATTCTCCCCTTCTTTAAGGTCTGGGTGACAATAAAGTTGGCCTTTATGCACAAACAGGTTAGAACACTTTATGTGCTTAGTTGTTAAACCAGTTTCTGGCTTAACTGACTGAATAGAATGCCTAAGTGAGGCTGTCTTAAAAGCTACGTGCGTCCCTGCAAATGTGCTCAATGCTGTGGGTGTGTGGGTACCAACGGATTAATAAGCTCCCACCTGAACACAAAGAGAACTAGCTGCACTCAGGGTTATGCTCTTTGACCTGGAGGCCAGGAGCCATCTATTATCTACTTCTATATGGACAGCCTGTGTTCTCCTCTGCTATGTCTTTTTTCCTTAAGCCCCTGATATTACAACAGTAAGTTATGATCACTGAGAGGTAAGTTATGATCACTGAGAGGTAGAGAGAAGGTAGGGATGGAGTAAAGGAAAAGAAAGGATGGAAGGGAGGGAAGGAAAAAAGGAGGCGGGAAGGAAAAAAGGAGGCAGGAAGTCCATGCCTCAAATGTGGGACAAAGAGAGTCAACCTTGTAAGAAACTCAGAATACTCTCTAGCTTTTAGGGTCAATTTAGCTCTTAACCAAGTCAAAATTAGTATGTGAAGGATGAGCTGTGCAGAGGAATCACAAACAATCCCTTTGTCTTTGAACAATTCCATTTGGTTGTCAGAAGAGAGCAGAACAGATTGTGTTCTTTGGGTTGCAATATTAAACACCAAAGGCCAACCTTAGAAAATGTCAGGAAACATGTCATTTCAAGACCTGCAGTTTTTCCAATCCCGTTATACAGAGCACCTTCAAGCTGTGTAATTCTTTTAACTTTGCAAAGGTCACACAGTGAGAGCTGGCCATGTTAAAAACAGGCTCTCTCATTGTTAAGGATCCACAGAGATATATAAACACTCTGTTTGTGTGTTCTTTAAAAATACTCAATGGGAACAAACACTGATAAGACTTGACTGGTGGGGAAGCCACCATAATTTTCCTTGATGCCTGGAACAACCAGGGAATTCATTCTCTTCTTTTTCTTTTCCCTTATTCCTCACATCCCAACCATTTCTAAGCCTCACCCATTTTATCACCAGATATCTATCTTCTTTTCTTCATCACCAATTCCACTACTTTAATTTAGACCAGGTTTCCAAACCTCTGGCCATTGATGCTCCTGAAAATTTATAAATTATCTACATGTTTATTTATAAATTTATTTGCATTGCATTGGTTCCTGAGGTGCAGTATTCTCCTGGTTTCTTTTCTGCAGTGGTTCCATGCAGACATCCAGCATATCCTCTAATCTAATCATCAGTGTTCTTTGGCATTCTGTCCCAGGCCTTTCTTTCTAACCCTATACGTTCACTTTGGGACATCTCTTCCACTCTCAGGGCTTCTGTATGTTGCAGTGTTCTCTATGTTGATAGTTCCTGGATTCTTATTTCCAGTCCAGTTTTTCTTGCTAAATTTCAGATCTATATATTGAATCCCTACTTGGCTATATTAAGTATATACAGGCATTTATGCTTGGATATCTTATAGGAACCTCAAGTTCAGTGTGAGCCAAACTGCACCCATTATCTTATTCTCAGATCCAAAGTCCATCCTAAGGAAGGTCTTCCTTTTATTTTGTGGCACCAAGACCAACCCAGCTGCCCCGTCTGAAAGCCTGGAACTTATTCTGACTCTTTCATTGTCCTCAGCCCTGACATCTAATCTGTCAATAAACATGCCCTGTACATTATACCTCCAGATTTCAGAAATGTCAACTTTTATCCATTTATCCACTGCTACCGTTTTCATCCAAGCCACTCTCATCTCTGGCCAGGATTGTCCTTAGAGTCACCTCACAAGGCCCCTGATTCTAGGCACACTCCACGGAGACACATGTGTCATCCTGTGACCACAAGGGTGTTCCTACAGTGATCACATTATTCTCGCAGCGCTTAACCTCTTGGCTGGTTTCCCTTTCACCTTTGGGCCCTACAGATAAATCTCCAGATTTATTTCCCACCACCCTGTCCTCTCCACACAATGAACTGCTTTTGGTTTCTCACACGTGTGTGTCACTTTCTCCCTTACCTCTGGATCTTCACATTTGCTGTCCTCTGTAAGTTGTATGCTCTTCTTACATCTGCCTTCACCTGGGTGACTCCAAATTAGTCTATAAGTTTCAATCTGTACTTCATTTCCTCTGAGCGGCCTCCCCTGAACACTTGATTGGCTTCTACACTTTTGTTGGTATTTGGTTTTTGGTCTAGTCCCTGGTCCATAGGACAGAAACTGTATCTACTTCTTTACTGCTGTTAACACCAGAGTCTGGCATAATGCTTAGAAAACAATAGGAGCTTAATAAACATATGTTGAATTAATCAATCAATTAATTTATATGTTTATTTTCTGTCTCTTTTATGAGACCGGCAGATTTGTAAGGGCAGGTTGTGTAACTCTCACCTTTGGGTCCCTAGTACCTTGCACACAATAGATACTCAATACATATGTATTTAGTGGATGGATTCATGGATAAATGGTTGGTCCTACAGAAACATTTTCATATTTTTGGAAAATGTTCCCGATAGTCCTTTTTGGAGATTTCACAGTAATGCACATAAGAGGTAACCTCTTATGAAGTTAAAAAAAAGTCAAAGGAAGAAGGAATATCAGTAAACTCTGTAAGTAAGCTGAGGATAAAAAGTCATTTTTTCGCCAGCCAAATTACATCTTTATGCTTGTTGTAAAATATTGCTATTGTGAAATGTATCTTAAGATGTTTTTTTTAATTCTGTCAGGCCACTTAGGTCCTGTACCAAGCTGCCCTATTCACACCAAGGAGGAAATGGGACTTTGATGATGTCTGTTTCCTGTTATCTCTCTCTGGTTAAAAAACGGGGCCATCTTAACAGATGAGAAAGAGAAAGAAAGAAGGAAAGAAAGAAAGAAAGAAAAAGGAGGGAAGGAAGGAAAAGAAAAGAAAGAGAAAGAAAAAGAAAGGAAGGAAGGAAGAAATGGAAGGAAAGAGGGAGGGGGAGGGAAGGAAAGAAATAAAGGAAGGGAGAGAGAGACAAAGAAAGAAAGAAGGAAGGAAGGAGAGCAGGAGAAAGGGAAGGCAGAATAAAGGAGGGAGGAAGGAGGAAAGAAGGAAATAAAGGGAAGGAGAGGAAAGGTGAGAAGAGGGAGGGAAGAAGGGAGAATAATATGCCAAACTTATCATCAATGAAGGAATTTAGTATTTTCCCCTAAATATCAATTGCAAATTCATAACACTGAGCATAACATCTTTTTATTGTTTTAAAAAATCCACTAAATCTGGTCCCAGTTATTGATTGCCCCAAACTTAGTGGCTAAAACAACACTATTTGCTCACAATCAGCCATCTGGGAAGGCTTGGTAGAGACTAGCCTTTGCTCTACTTGGCATCAGCTGGGATGACTCAAAAGCTGGGGGCTGGAGTCATCTGAGATTTGCCTACATGTCTGGTGTTGATACTGGCTGGTCAGTGAGAACTTAGCACGGAACACCTACACATGGCCTCTACATGTTGCTTGGGCATCTTCACAAAATGGTGCCTTGGTTCTAAGAGCATGTGTCCCAAGGAGGAGATCCAGAGAAAGCAGTGTTGTCTTTTATGACCTAGCTTCAAGGCATGTGTTGTCACTTCTGCTTCATTCTGTTCATTGAAATGTCACAAAAGCCCACCTGGCTTCAAGATTCAGGGGAAAGAGATTCCATCTCTCAATGGGGGAGTGCCAAAGTTCAGGAAAAACGTGAAAAATACTGCTGTGAACCTTTTTGTAAAATTTAATCTGCCATAAAACAGTTGTGTTCTTTTGGTCACCGTAAAATCAAAGCATCAAATAAACAATGTCAGTATTCTGACTCCATGTAAAACTTTCACGGTTTTCTAATGGTCCCAGGTCTAATAATTTGGATCCTCTGATCAACTGGGTCAAAGCCGCCTGCATTTTTTTTTTTAGATATTTACAACCAAATATGAAATATCTGCATTTTATTGCCAACAGTTCACTTCCAATGAGAGATACACTTAGAGCCCTGGAATCATCTTAACAAGCAAAGCCTTTGGAATAAAACTAGCTAGTAAATCTAAAGCTGGTTCATAAGGGATCTCTCCTGGATAGGATTTGGAATGAAGAGCCTAATGGGGAGCTCCACAGTGCTAAAACAAGGCCTCCACGGATTTGGGAGCAATCAGAATTTGGGACAGATTTATTCATGCGTTTACTGTCACCTCCCTTGATGACGGGGTGGCATGTGCTGCCTGCTTCTCTACTGCGCTCCTCGCATACTCAGACTTGAGAGGCGAAGAACATAGGGTGTGAATGAATCTCTTCCCTGGCTCCCAAAGGAAATAAAACACAGGCAGCTGCCCGGAAACAGTAATAAAGTCAGTCATTTCGTCTTCCAGGATGCACTTTGGCAGGTGACTTCTGCAGAAGACAAGGACATGAAACAGAAACACGGAGACTCGGAAACTGTGTGTGTGTGTGTTGGGGGGGTGGGGGTGCGGGTGGACAGATGTCAGAGACTCAATCCTGAGTGTGGCAAGGGAAGAGGGATCGGATGGTCCTTGCCACAGCTGTGCTTAATTTACTGGTTCAAGACACACAGTAGAAAGCTGAGGCAGGCTTGAAGAAAAGGTATGTTTATCCATAACCCTCTGGAAGGAATCTTTTCTAAACGGATGCTGTAACCCTTATATTATAGGAAGGTCAGTGTTATCAGAAGGGTAGAATGAAGAAGGTTCTCTCTGTGAGTTAAATCTAGTTCAAGCTTATTCACAACTTTGCACAATTCATACTATATCCACATTCTTTCACTACATAGCCAGTCCTGTAGACCATCAATTTTCCTTCATTTTCTGCAACCCAAGGAAAATTGGAAAAAGGCAATGTAAGTGATGATTTGGGGCCCTCCAGCCTTGTGATATTCTCCATAGAGGCTGTGAGAGAGAGAAAACTGGTGTGAACATTCTGGTTCTAACTCGGTCACAAGTTCTGCTCCTCCTTGACTTCTCCTTGGCTGTAGATTTCAGGGCTTCCTCCCGACAGAACCTCCACTTGTCCTTCTTGTTAACAACCCCTTTGTTCTGTAGCGGTCCACCCCTTGTGCATTCTCTTTTCACGTTGTTTGGGTGTGGGCTGCACCCAAGAGCCCACATGTGATTCAGTGATTAGCTTGAGGTTCAGCATAAATTCAGTTAGATCAAATCAGAGCTAATTCACTTTCTGGAGTGAATGTTTGATTTGATGTTGTGAAGATATAAAACCCAGAGCCAGAGAACCAAGGAAACTGGAGGTTAGAGATGGAGGAAGAGAGACTGGGTCTTGATGACACCATTTGAGTCCCTGGGTCCAACCATGTCTGAATCTGCTCCCTGGACTTCTCTATTGTGTGAGCTAATTAATCCCCCTTTCACACTGGTCAGCATTGTTTTATTCTGTAATCTGTGTTACTTGCAAAGCAAGCTAGAGCCATTTCTGCTCTGATAGGGTCAGATTAGTTGGTCTCTGTGGAAAACCCCAGCTCCAGCCTGCTGGATATGATCCTCCTATGCGTACACTGAGTCTGATCCCTCTCCATAGTTGAGATTATGACTACAGAAGCTACAAGGTTTTTCCCACCCTCAACTCAGGCCTCAACTTTGGCAATCAGATAATTCATAGTCAAACTTGAGAACCAGTTTTATTCCTAATTGTTTTTCAATCTTAGGCAATATTTAGAATAATTGTGACCACAGGAACACAAAAAATTTATGGCAAAGGATGGTAGACCTAACTTTCCAATTGTTTGGATTATAATAATTAATTTGGAAAATTGGGTAGCATATTAAGAAAAGCCCTAAATTCAAAGCTCTATTCTATTCATGATACTAGATTTGCCAACTGTGTGATCTGAGGCAAGTCACTTAACATAAGTTCAGTTACTATCCTCAATAATATGAGGTTAAAGTTATTATCCTCAATAATATGAGGATAAAGGCGTTATAAATTATTAATTGCTAAATACTAATGGCGGTATTAGTACATTAATACTAGTGTTAGAATCCAGTTCATTCTGACCTTTCTCTTTGGTTGTTATTTCTCAGGTATAGAAAATAGTTCACATTTTTATCAGTCTTATGCTAAAAATGTTACCAATATAGTAAAATCCAATATTAAAATACATGAAGCATAACACTTACACTTCTAGGTTTTGTTCTGCCATAAATAAAGCTATATAGCTCCTTCTCTTGCCTATCACAATCTTTAAAGTTCTGAAAATACCATGGTGCTTTAAAGTTTCCTTAAGCTATTATTTTTATTGAGATTTTGCCATGTTCCTGAGAATGAAATGAATCTATAAAGTCACATGACCTTGGAGGCAGACACATTTTTTTCAAAGTAGAACCATGCATCTGGGCTAAACAGTGGCTGTGGTACCGTATGCTCAGGGAATGATTAGCTGAAAGATCATCATGTGACATCATAAAATCCCAGAAAGAGAACAGGACATTTATCAGAATAGCCTGGAGACAGCCTGACTCCATGTCTGCTAAACTCATATCCAAGAAGCAAATCGTATGCTGTTCACTCACTTGGTACCTAATGAGAGGGCCAGATAGGAATTATTTTTTGTAACACTCTGTCTTTTTATATTTACTTGATTGGAGAGTAATTTCAAAGGAGCCAAAGATAATTAATTGCTCTGAGTGGGTGCACTGTATGTGATTGAAGTAAAGCAAGAAAAAAAATAGCTGTATGAAGCCAAGATCTGGAGAAGAAGGAATAAGTAGCTATATTAGTCCCCTCAGTGACATTGAGACTGTGTGTGGTAACCTTTCCTGGTGCACTGTGGACATGATGTAAATGATAAGTGACACGAGTCATTTACACTGGAGATCTGAGACACATCAGCCTGTGACAACATCAGCCCAAGCTTTATGCTCTAAAGCCTCACACTTACCAATGAGCTAGTGGACACAGTGATTTAGATCCTTCTGGTTATGGTTTACCTTTATCACTGAATAAGCTCAATCCTTCAAGGAAACAAATTTTAAATAAATGATGCAACTAACTGGATTTAAGTCACTGGACTGTACTCATCTGATAGTTGTTAACTCTACCAACCAAACATCCTCCCAGAGCTACTTACATTTGAAGGCAGTGCAAAGCTAATTCTTGGACCAAGACTTTGAATCCATCACTCTTCCTCTAAATTTCCCATAGTGCGGGACAGAGATTAGGAACAAAAATCAAAGAATTAGCCTTTGATCCTCCCTTCTCGTGGGGATGGGGGTCCTGAAACCAATCCCCCACAGATACCAAGGGACGACTGTAATGTTATCTTTACTGTGAATGGACCCTCTAAGAATCTGTTCATTAGAATCAGCCAAGAAGCCAATATGAAAATCAGAGTCAAAACACCTATTTCAAGAAGAAACACACTGTCTCCTGGATGTTTAGGATACCATACACGTATATCATAAGGAAATGATTGACTATGACTTTCAACACCTGTCTCTGAAAGAAATATGGGCAATCAAAATTCAATCAAAATAAAAACAGTGAAAAAATAAAAATAAGTAAAAATAGTGATAAGCTATCCAGTATTTGTAGAAAAGATTAGTAAATCATTTGATTAATTAATCTCCCCAAATTCAAAAGAGTAAAAAAAATCTGACCACAATATATTGTTCAATTTATTTATCTTCCTGAGAAGTTATACAATAAGTAAGTTTTAATTATTCAAATTATATCAAAAAAAGTGTGCAGGGGACTTGCTATAAACAGATTTACAGATTAAACCTTAAGAAAACCAATTTCTTGGCAATACAGACAATCACTCCAACTTATGAATTTGTGAGTTCTAAATTTTATATATCAAATTTTCATAACATGTGATACAGTATCACTAATGGAGATGCCATCGATGTTTCTCACATAAATATTAAAATGAGGGGGCTGAGTAAAAAAAGATTTTCTAAATGCTTTGGAATATCAGGACTTCTGTCATTTATTGGGTGCTACCAAGAAGAAAATGACCATGTGAGATGTTTCCTTCATTTAGACTAACACTGTCCTCAGAAATAATTGCTTAGGGAATAACTTAAGAACATGCCATCTGGTGTTCAGGAGGGATTCACAAAGTTTGATCCATACTAGAATGTTTGGCTGTGTGAAAGGTGTCAGTGCATCAAGTGTCACATCCTCTCCCCAGTCTTATGTGGCTTGTGACAGCCACCTTTATGCAGTGAATAATAAGGTGAAGAAGTGATTACTTAGACCTGCTAGGAAGAATGGCAGATGCTTGCTTATTCTTACAAAGTTAAATACAGGTTTCCTTATACCTGGGCATACTGAGGTTAGAAAGGCAGAAGAGAAACGTGGAGCACAGTAGCACTGATGGTAAATTGCCCTTATTGATGAACTACATAAAGAGTTCTATTAAAGGAGGGCTAGTAGTGCTGAATACATGAGACATCCAGCACAACTTTTTCTGGCTTGATCAAGTTTCCGTGGCATGTGCCCTATTCTGCTGTATTTTACCTGTATAAACAAAGAGTGATCTCCTCTAAGTATTTTTTTAAATGTCAAATCAATCAGAAAAAAACAGAGGAGGAATAAAATGAATAATTGTCTTTATTTCAGTAATTTTCAAAGGGTGCTATTTGTATCCCCAGTGATTCACACTATTATTTTATGTGGAATGTTGGGAAACCTTTTTAATTTGAATAATTTAATTTATAGGTTAGAAGCATTCTATATATATATTGCTACAACTTCCCCTTAAAATATGTCCATGAAACCAAAAAAAAAAGTCATTTTAAATGTTTCCTTTATAATAGTAGAGGCAGTATGCAAAAATGGTAATAATTATGGTGGTGGTATGCACATGACTGTTTAGCGGAAACAAGCCAAGAAAGAAGAACAGGACTGTACAGGTCCTATATAAATAATAATTTTTACATGGAATTTGGCCACAAATTTCCAGATTGTGAGTAATGGAAGCACAGCTAGAAGCAGGGCTCTTCAGATCTTTAACAAACTGCTCAAATCTCCTTTTGACGTCTCTCCAGCAACCTGTAGAGAACTTATTCCATGAGGATGTTTTCACCATGACATTCTCAACTTACTCCGTGAGGATGATTTCACCATGACATTCTCATCGCTGGCAAACAATGTCAAGTACTTTTTCCCTATGTCAAATTACCCCATCACTTCTTTCTGAGTAGGAGCAGGTGAAATGGTATTCTCTCAATTCAGTAGCTGACGTTCTGTGGCAGACCAGCAGGGGACTGGCTTGGGTTGACATAGCTGCTGTCAAGGCGCAGTGAAGCCCAGAGACATCTCCCTCTCTGAAGTGCCTGGTGTGGCAGGTGAGGCAAGAGATGCCATACAGTGCCTAAGGACAATCTGCATTACAGTTATCCCTTTCAGCTATAGATTATTAGGATTTCAGAACAGGAGTGCTACAGTGAATTTAAAGTTTCTCTCAACATCTGCTAATTTCACAGAGTGTTTACACATGTGGTATAGTTGCTTCCTTTGGATCTGACATTTTAAAGTGAATTACAGAATGTTAGATAGATCTGCCATGTCTCAATAAGCAGATGTATCCAGAGTCTGGGTTTGTGCTGAAGAGTATATTAAGAATGCCACTGGGCATATAAAGCAGATTAAATTCCTTACTGTAGCTAAATAGCACTCCTATGTCAAAGACTTGTGGGTTTCCCCAAAGCCTCTCTTCATAGAAAATAAAAAGCAGGTGAGTTGGGACAGCATCGTCTGATAAAGGCTGCCAATCGAGAGGACGCTGGTGAACTTCTTATTCCAAGAGTTAATGAGAATATTTGTGAACTTCCTCTGTAATTGTAGGTAATTAAGGAGACTGTATGATAACTGATGTAGAAATTAAGGAAACACAGAATGCAACTGCATACAAGAGGTAATTCGGAATTGTATTTGTTATTTTGAGAATGAGAAACAACATAACTTCCTAAAAGTTGAGGGTAAAGATTTCTAAGTGCAAGGATGAGCAAATTTATACAGATGACTCTTCAGTGGACAAAGTCTTAAGGACATTGCTTCTTTAACTTTCGCACTTTCGAAGTGCTATATTCATCCTTTGCCAGGGGAAAATGGCCCTGGATGTCCAATGACATGGACTTTTGGTTAACTCAGTAATTCTTGTGTAGAAATCAGATAGGTAGTATGGAAGAGATGCCTCTATTTAACCCACATCTTTCTCTTGATACTTTTTAACACATTAATATTAAACATAATGGCTACTTATTTAATAACACTGCAGGTTGCGATTATTTTACAGGTTTTAATTGTTTCAAATAGAAATATAGGATAAGATTGCACTTTGGATTAGAGATTATTTTAAAATAAACTTCATGGTTACAAATTGACCTAGGAGCGGGGCTATGAATTTTTGAAGCAAAAAAGGCATACCTTGTCTTCTGCTTACAAACACTAGCCCAGCATAGGTCAATAACAAACTAGGTATAAGGGCATATGCTAATCAGATTTTTGGGACAGTCTGATTAATTTCTAAATATTTATTGAATATCTTCTGTGCACCCAGCAATTACCACAAACATTTCTCAGAGATGACACACACTTTCAACTGGTATGCCTACACTGGCTGGTTATATGGAGAAAACTTAAAAGTTTTTCTGAGTCTGAATCTGGTTTTGGTAGGAATAAATGTTTAGATATACTGACAATGTCTTCTATCAGGGGATAGGGAAAGTGATCATCTAGTTGCCATGAACTTGCTATTCTTGTTCTAGCTAAGTCAGTGGGCTTCATTATTGGTTATACATTAACCTGGGAGCTTTGAAAAATACTGGTGTCTGGTCTCTATCCTCAAAGATTCTGATTTGATGTGATAAATGCACCCATATGTCAATATTTTTATAAAGTTCCCCTGGTAAGTCTGATGTGCAAGTAGAATGAACAACCACTGCTAAAGGTCATACAGAGTTCAGAAAATCTCAAGTCTCTTAGGATCAGATCCCTGGGGTATGTCTTTTCTTTATTGAAGAAGAGTTGATTTACAATGTTGTGTAATTTCTACTGTACAGCAAAGTGATTCAGTTATACACGTATATACATTCTTTTTAATATTCTTGTCCATTATGGTTTATCACAGGATATTAAATATAGTACCCTGTGCTATACAGTAGGACCTTGTTGTTTATCCATTCTATATATAATAGTTTGCATCTGCTAACCCCGAACTCCCAATCCATCCTTCCCCCACCCCCCTCCCCCTTGGCAACCACAAGTCTCTATGTCTGTGAGTCCATTTCGTAGATAAGTTCATTTGTGTCATATTTTAGAATTCACATATAAGTGATAATATATGGTATTTGTCTTTCTCTTTCTGACTTACTTCCCTTAGTTTGATAATCTCTAGGTCTATCCATGTTGCTGCAAATGGCATTATTTCATTCTTTTTTATGGCTGAGTAGTATTCCATTGTATGTATGTACCACATCTTCTTTATCCATTCATCTGTCAATGGACATTTAGGTTGTTTCCATGTCTTGGCTATTGTAAATAGTGCTGCAATGAACATTAGGGTGCATGTGTCTTTTTGAATTATAGTTTTCTCTGGATTGCAAGATCATATGGCAACTCTATTTTTATTTTTTGAGGAAACTCCATACTATTTTCCATAGTGGCTGCACCAATTTGTATTCTCACCAGCAGTGTAGGAAGGTTCCCTTTTCTCTAGCATTTTTTATTTGTAGACTTCTTAATGATGACCGCTGGGGTATGTCTTTTATATGGTGTTTCCAGCAAGCTGGCCTTAAGAGTCCTAGGAGACCACTGAAAGATAACCATTTCTTTGAACTTGGTAAATGACATCTAACTTCTAACAATGTGTCATTAAAAGTCTCTAAGAAAATACTACTTAGCAGACACTGTTGGCACCTGCCATCAACTCTCTTTTAAATGATACCCAAAAAAGTCTTATTAGTGATTCATATTTTACACATTTATTAGCCTGACTTGTAAGACAAATGAGTTATAACTCTAAGTGATGATCATTTCAAAATGGTGGCGACACCTGAGTGCCTTTAAAGCAATCCACTCTTAATGCACTCATTTAGCATTTACTCAATCTACTTTATTCTTCTGGCAATGCCATGTCTCCAAAATACTTTCCAGATTGTGTTAGGAAATTTTGAAGTGATTTTAAAATAGACTTTCTCACTTCATATGAAAATGAAGTATTAAGATAGAAAAGGAGAAGGTCAGTTCCAACTAAAAGATGCTATGATCAGTCAATGAAACTGTGAAAACCTTTCTAAGTCTCTGATTTAAATGTTTACTATTATATAAACTCTCTCCCCCTTCCTGATCCTTTACCTTCAATGGAATGTCTTGCAGAAGGTATTACGGAGAGTAAGAAGATGCAACTCAGTCCTCAAAGATGTCTACAGTTGGCATTGACTTTACACAAACCCACCATGGATGTTTTCTACCCTTAGAGCTGCTCACAGCTCCTACTTCAGGCCAAACATACACTGAGCACCTTCTATATGCCCAGCCCATGCTTGGTACTAGGGATAGAGAGATCAATAAGACACAGCTGCTACCCACAGGTAGTTTATAATCTAGCCCTGAAAGTAGCTCTGGAAAATCCCCATTAAAAACAGCAACAGTGGGGGCTTCCCTGGGGGTGCAGTGGTTTGAGAGTCCACCTGCCGATGCAGGGGACACAGGTTCGTGCCCCAGTCCGGGAAGATCCCTACATGCTGCGGAGCGGCTGGGCCGGTGAGCCATGGCTGCTGAGCCTGCGCGTCTGGAGCCTGTGCTCTGCGACGGGAGAGGCCACAACAGTGAGAGGCCCGCGTACTGAAAAAAAAAAAAAAAAAAAAAAAATGCAACAGCAATAAAACACCTGTTTAGCCTTTCACTATTGATGTGTGTTCTACATATTTGAAGTTAACCAGATATGTGCATAAAGATATAATCAAACCATTTGCATTGTTCAAGTTAAGAATATATAACGAAGATGTGAGATGGAAATTAGTTGGACAAAGAGGGAAACACTTGAATAATGATGGTAGGGCTTCTCTAGATATAACCATCTAACACTAAAAATATATGTTATCTCATTGTCACTTGACCCATGAAACATGTTTCACAAGAGGAGACCACATTTTGATAAGTCATTATGTCACAACATATTTTTTTTAGATAGTTTTCCTTATTTTATAGGCAAGGAAACTGAATCTCAGGGTTGTTAGATGATTTACTGAAAGCATGCTGTTTGGAAGTCTAGATTATAAACTAGCCCATTTCTGAGGACTTTGTGTGGGGTCCTGCTGCAAGCTGCCTCTGCAGAGATGTACATAGGATGCAGCAACTGTCATAAACATTCTAGCAAGTGCAGCAATCATATATTTTTACTCCATGCGCCAATTTCTGAAAAATGTATATTAAAAAGCAATATAAATATTAAAGATAAATTATCAGAAAAATAAGTATTCATCTCCAAATTTGCATAGGTTTGTGTGTTTTATCTAAACCATTCATTTTGCCTAGATACTATTATATGTACTAATAAGGCAGGCAGTTAGTACTGGAAGTTGATTGATAGCTTGGGAGATAATAAACTTTCCTTCATGCTGAGTTACTCATATTAAATGGCCATTTATTCTAACATTCTGAATACCTACCATGTCAAAATATATTGAACACCATGAATCTTTTATTAGTCATTTTTTTCTTCTTACATCAAAACTTCTGGTATTTTTGGAACCAGATGAGAAATGGGGTCTGGCCTTATAATTTCCCTGGAGACTTAAATATAACAATAGTATAGACCACAGTAGAATACACAGATATATTTGGATTTTGTTTGTAGGGTTTATCCCAGAATTTGCCGATTGCATAAGTATAAAAAGGGACTACTGTTACACAGTATTGCCAGTCATACATGGGCCTTAAAAATAGTAGAGAGCGCCAAAAAGGTATCTGGTCTTCAAATGTTATCATTCAGTTTGGATTGTCAAAATCTGGACACATGTTGCTTAATTTGTCAGCATCAAACAATGTGAAAGGCCACTGGCACCTCCCTGCTAGTTCTGAGGAGAAACACACAAAAAGAGAGAAAATGGTACTGCTGTTTAGAGGAACTAATAACCAAATCAGCCAAAGGCAAGGACAACAACTAGTGCTGACACTTTCTGATTTTCATTCTCCACTGGCAAAAAACAGCCCACAGTCCATAGGGAGGATACAGGTGTGTTACTAATTTCACTACATGTTTCTGTGACAAAAAGCTAAGAAGTACACGTGATAGTTTTCATCTTCATTCTAGTCCTAGATGACAGAATTTTTTAAAGCACCAATTTATTTTTAAATGGTCATTTTCAGGCTTCCCTGGTGGCATGGTGGTTAAGAATCCGCCTGCCAATGCAGGGGACAAGGGTTCAAACCCTGGTCCAGAAAGATCCCACATGCCGCAGAGCAGCTAAGCCTGTACGCCACAACTACTGAGCCTGTGCTCTAGAGCCTGCAAGCCACAACTGCTGAGCCCATGTGCCACATCTAGTGAAGCCCGCGCACCTAGAGCCTGTGTTCTGCAACAAGAGAAGCCACCGCAATGAGAAGCCCGCACACTGCAACGAGGAGTAGCCCCCACTCGCCGCAACTAGAGAAAGCCCGCTCACAGCAATGAAGACCCAATGCAGCCAAAAATAAAATAAATAAATTTATGAAAAACAAATGGTCGTGAACTATATCAATATTTCACCCCTCTGAAATGCTCTCTAGAAACCATGGGCATATTCTAATTATTTGAAAATTCAAAATCCAGTAGGGCAAAGATAGAAGTCCTTTATTAACCACACTATCAAGGATATCAGAATGTTCCATTCTGCAATCAGTCGAGATTTAAAGGATTATGTAAGCTCATTTTTTATCTTGTTAACAGTGATCTCTCATTTTAAAATGATATTTGGCTTTTCTTATCAACTATATTAGATAATGTTGTGACTTTATCACAACAGAGGAACCACAGAGTATGGGAAATATCTGGTCCATTGAGGATGGTTAATAGATAATGAGTAAATAAAGGAATAATAAAGTAATAAATGAATTCTAAATCATTTGAATTAAATGGATGGAATTACTTGAGCCATCCAATTTTATCTATATTGATGATAAATAAAGGATGTGTGAATTTACAAAAGTAATATTAATATAGTTTATTTTCAATTTAAAGTTTCTCTTTAGATATTTAGTGAGAAGCAAGTTTTTGAAGTGAAAGATTGCTGGTTGTTTTTCCCCAATTTGCATTAAATTCAGGATTATACAAATGTAATGTTTATATATTATAATGCATCTACATAAATAGTATGCATCTGTAAATATGTATATAAATATACATATATTACATATATATGTGATATGTGTTATATATTTTATATGCTGCATACATATACTATGCATATAGTGTAACTGATTCATTTCTTTCACGTGGTTTTTGGAGAAACAGTGGTTTCTCTGTTTTACTTAATTTTTATTCAGTCCAAAAGTTTGAATGAACCTTTCATCAAATCAAATAATTGAGTGAATTATTCTAAACTACTTATTCAAGTATGGAAACAATACTTATTAAATGGAATTTTAACAATTAATAAAAGAAGTTTGCTTTGGTTTGAATGTAATCTCCCCACTCTCCACTTTAGGCTTAGGAACAGAAAAACAAAGATGAACAACGTGCTTGCTCTTGGTAAATGTTAAAGGATTCTCTGTGGCTTTTCCTGGATTAAATGTAAAATGACACCATATTTCAGATTTGCAACCAAAAAATTTAGTGCTAGATGGAAATGCAGTTCAGAATCTCCTAAGCTCTCTCAAGATCAAAGGGGCAACCGAGGAACACATACAGTCAGCCGTCCCAGGATACATGTGGCATTGAAAATAAGCTTAAAAATTATTCAGTGGGGCTTCCCTGCTGGCGCAGTGGTTGGGAGTCCGCCTGCCGATGCAGGGGACACAGGTTCGTGCCCCGGTCTGGGAGGATCCCGCATGCCGTGGAGCGGCTGGGCCCGTGAGCCATGGCCGCTGGGCCTGCGTGTCCGGAGCCTGTGCTCCGCGGTAGGAGAGGCCGCAGTGGTAAGAGGCCCGCGTACTGCAAAAAAAAAATTATTCAATGAAAATTAGCCTGAAGCTTTCTATAAACACAAAAATATTACTGTGTGAAGATGGGTTGGGACAGTACCATTAAGTAATAATAATCAGAAGGAAGTTGTTACAGTTCCAAAAATTAAGAGTTTTAGTTCAACAATGGTCGAATTAGTGAAGAACCAGTTCTTTAATTTATTAGTGTGGGAGGAAATCTAATTCTGAAATGAAAAGGGAACTCTACTCCATTCTGTGTACCATAAGAACTATGTATAATATGACTATTAAATATTCTTAGTCTACATGGTAATTATGTGATCTTTGGTCTGCTTATTAAATACATTTATTAGGGCCAAAATTAATGACTACATATCTTAATCCTAAGTTATGAAGTTAAAGTAACATCATACTTATTTTGTAAAGGACTACCTACTTTTTTCTTTCATTTCAGAGTTATGACTACGTCTTCAATTTCAGACCAAGAGCAAGTGTCTGTGGCTAAGTTTTACCTTGACTAATTTAACTATGTCTGCTCCATTCATATATGTATGCAAGTATTACATTAATTAATTTTAGAGTTCTTTTTTTCTCAGGCCACTTGGTTGACAAAATCTTTAAGTAGTATAGTGAAAGAATAATAACCCTTGGCTACTCTGGGTCTACTTGTCTTCTCTTAGAAGTGAGTGTGAGGTTTTAGTAAAGAAAGTAAAGAGTTTACAGAAAAGGTAGGAAACAGAGGTGGCATCCTCAGCTCAGCAAAGTGGCTGACTTTGTGTAGAGCCTAAGATACCTGCTTGAGTCTATGTGTCAGTGGATCTTTGTGTAATGCCAAACACTGGGAAACACTCTACTGGCAGTGAGCTTCCATTGTATTGATATTTTCCCAGTTGTATAGCTGAATGCCAGCTATAGTATTGGACCTTAATAAATGTTTAAGTAGATGGATAAAGGCATGGAAAGGACCCCAGGCCAACAAAATACCAGGAACTTGGTACTCAACCAACAACATCTGGATATTTCTAATGACTCCTATCAGTCTATCCTACTGGTTCAGTTTCTTTAGTAGAACAATGACTGATACATTCAGGTAGTTTGAAAGTAAGAGGGTAAATGATATGCCATGCAAACACTAATTAGAAGAAATCCAGTGTAGAGCAATGTTAATTTGAGACAAAGTAGACTTTAATGCAAAAAGTATTGCCAGAAGTAGTCTATTTTATAATAACAAAAGGGTGAATTTATCAAGAAGATATAGCAATCCTAAATATATACGCATTTAATAACATAGCTTCATGCACAAGAAACAAAAATATGTAGAACTAGTGGAGAAATACACAAATTTATACCACAAATACTTAAAATATTAATAAGGATATAATAGATGTATACAAAACTACTAACTAAATTGATTTAATTTATATTTTAGGACACTGTAGCCAGCAACTTCAAAATGCAAATTCTAGTCAGGTACAAATGAAATTTTTACCAACACAGGAAAACAATACTCCAAAAGCAAGTCTCAAATTTTAATTAATTTGAAACATATAAAACATGCTCTCTAACACCTTAGAATTCAACTAAAATTAATAACAAAAATAAACATAAAATAATCATAATAATAAGCTTCTAAAAATCTCATAAACTAATGAAAAATATCACAGTGAAAATTAAAATTTATTTTGATCTGAAAATAATGAAACTGTGAGGTATCAAAATTTATAAAGAGTTCTGTTTGCTTTGCATACAGAAACCACAGAGAATGTTGCTCTACTCTAATAATGAGAAAAAGTCAGATAATTTATAAAATCATAAACTTTTTTGAACTCATCAGAGACCTGTTGCAAGGTAAACAGGTGAATTAGTTTCTGAAGAGCAACAAGTCCATCTGAAGAGAGGGAGGACAAATAAATTATTTTATGTATAGCAGAACATAGGAGCAGAAGGCGGGCCACCATAAAAGTGGGTAGCAAGAAAAAGTGACAATTTTAACAACAGCAGAAAACTCTCCCTATTTCCAGATGACATAATTACCATAAAGTACCTAGGAATAAATCTGACAAAAAGACATCCAAAATTGCTTTACTGAACATTGCTAAAAGAAATCTTGAAATACCTACACCAAGTTCATATTCTCCTAAAATTGTTCCATTGGTTCAATGGAATACCAGTTAAAATTTCAGCAGTCTTTTTTTTTTTTGCGGTTCGCAGGCCTCTCACTGTTGTGGCCTCTCCCGTGGCGGAGCGCAGCCTCCGGACGCACAGGCTCAGCGGCCATGGCTCACAGGCCCAGCCGCTCCGCGGCATGCGGGAACTTCCCGGACCGGGGCACGAAACCATGTCCCCTGCATCGGCAGGCGGACTCTCAAAAACTGCGCCACCAGGGAAGCCCTCAGCAGTCTTATTTTTAAAAGAAAATGTTAAAATAATATTATATTAGGCCTTTATAATATTAAAATATGAAGACCTAATATAACCAAAGTTATTTAAAAGTATAAAATAAAAAAGAATAAAGCTGTAGGATATTATGTGATTTCAGACTTATTTTAAATCTACAGTAACTAAGACAATTTAGTAATGGGAAATATAGATACAGATCAACAGAAAATAATTGAGAGCCCAGAAACAGACACATACGTATATATCAATAGATTTTTGGCAAATGTGCCAAGGCAACTTAATAAAGAAAAATAAACTTTTAAAGAAATGGACAAATTCCTAGAAATGCACAACCTGCCAAGACTGTATCAGGAAGAAATAGAAAATATGAGCAGACCAATCACAAGCACTGAAATTGAAATTGTGATTAAAAATCTTCCAACAAACAAAAGCCCAGGACCAGATGGCTTCACAGGTGAATTCTATCAAACATTTAGAGAAGAGCTAACACCTATCCTTCTCAAACTCTTCCAAAATATAGCAGAGGAAGGAACTCTCCCAAACTCATTCTATGAGGCCACCCTCACCCTGACACCAAAACCAGACAAAGATGTCACAAAGAAAGAAAACTAAGGCCAATATCACTGATGAACATAGATGCAAAAATCCTCAACAAAATACTTGCAAACAGAATCGAACAGCACATTAAACAGATCATACACCATGATCAAGTGGGGTTTATCCCAGGAATGCAAGGATTCTTCAATATACGCAATCAATCAACGTGATACACCATCTTAACAAACTGAAGGAGGAAAACCATATGATCATCTCAATAGATGTAGAGAGAGCTTTCGACAAAATTCAACACCCGTTTATGATAAAAACCCTGCAGAAAGTAGGCATAGAGGGAACTTTCCTCAACATAATGAAGGCCATATATGACAAACTCACAGCCAACATCGTCCTCAATGGTGAAAAACTGAAAGCATTTCCACTAAGATCAGGAACAAGACAAGGTTGCCCACTCTCACCACTCTTATTCAACATAGTTTTGGAAGTTTTAGCCACAGGCGTCAGAGAAGAAAAGGAAATAAAAGGAATCCAAATCAGACAAGAAGAAGTAAAGCTGTCACTGTTTGCAGATGACATGATACTATACATAGAGAATCCTAAAGACGCTACCAGAAAACTACTAGAGTTGATCAATGAATTTGGAAAAGTAGCAGGATACAAAATTAATGCACAGAAACCTCTGGCATTCCTATACACTAATGATGAAAAATCTGAAACTGAAATCAACTGAATATACATACCTTTTTAAATGTATACATACATACATTAAAAAAAGTGTACATAGGGCTTCCCTGGTGGCGCAGTGGTTGGGAGTCTGCCTGCCGATGCAGGGGACACGGGTTCGTGCCCCGGTCTGGGAGGATCCCACATGCCGCGGAGCGGCTGGGTCCGTGAGCCATGGCCGCTGAGCCTGCGCGTCCGGAGCCTGTGCTGCGCAACGGGAGAGGCCACGACAGTGAGAGGCCCGCGTACCGCAAAAAAAAAAAAAAAAAAAAGTGTACATAGACCTTTGCCTCATAACTTGTAAAAGTTGAACTCAGAATGGGTCATAGACCTAAATGTAAAACCTAAAACAATAAAACTTCTATACAAAAACATAGGGTAAAAATCTTTGCAACCTTAGTGTTTGCAAAGTTTTCTTATATCTAGAAAACATTTTGAAATCTAGAAAACATCTTAAAAAAATAAATTGGGCTCCATTAAAATTTTAAATGTTACCTTTCTAAAGACAGCATTTAGGAAACAAAAAGACATGCCATAGATTGGAAGAAAACATTCACAACACATATATCAGCTAAAGGAGTTACATCAAGAATATATAAAAAGTTTTTATAGCTGAAAAGTGAGAAGATAAACAGTAACAAAAACATTTTAAAAAGGCAAAGGATTTAAAAAAGCACTTCACCAAACATATACAGAGGCACAGGGACAGAAAGAGAGAAAGGGAGCGAGATTAATAGTCAAGAAGTACATGAAAAAATGATACATTATTGGTCACTAGGGAAATATAAATTAAACCTAAAATGACATGACAGTACATATCTATTAGTCCCATTAGACTGTCTAAAATTTACACGGTTGACCACACAAAGTATTGGTGAAGATGTTGAACAAATGGAACTCTCATATACTGCAGGTGGAAATATAAAATGCTACAACCTCTGCGGAAGAAAAGGTTGGCAGTTTCTTAAAAAGAAATCATATATAATCATTTATATGCATATAAAAGAAACCAATCATTCTGCTATAAGTATGTACACAAGAGAAATAATTATTGTCCAAAGACTTGTGCATAAATAAATACTTATAGTAGTTTTATTCATAATAACTAAAAATTGGGGAAAAAAACCAAATAGCTATCAACAGATGAATGGTTAAGCAAATGGAGTCATATAGTATGCACTTGGTTTTGGGGGAAGGCTTTTTCGTTTGTTTGTTTGTCTGTTTTTGGCCTGGCTTCTCTGGTTCTGCATAATAGTTTTGAGATTCATCCATATTGTTAATAAGTATAAACAGTTCATTTTTATTCCTGATCATGTTTCATATGAATATACCACAATTTGCTTATCCATTCATCATGTATATAATTACATGATCATGTCAATAGGAAGGGAGGCAGTGTTTTCAGGTGGACACATTCTCATTAGGAAATAAGAGGAAACTGGACACTGAGAGAGCTAGAGAATCCCCAGTTATATAATTAGTCCCTGATGCACACAGACTCAGATACACGCACTTGTTTCAAAAATTAGTTCATAATACTCTGTAATAGCTTTATCATGTAATGGTTTTTTGTGAGCTACCCCTGTGAAACTATACATTACTGCCTTGAAATAGTAGGTTTTAAAATAAAAAGAAAAATCACAGTGTTTTGGGGAAAAAAGAGAGAAAAGAAACAGAACCTGCATTGCTTTTGTTCTGTTATTCTATGAGACCACTTGAAGTTTTATTTTTGTTTAAAATCTGGAATTTTTTGTAAAATAAAATTTTCATGCATTTCTCACAAAATCATATCTATATGTTGGAGACTTTTCCCATTGTTGTATCTGTGCTTTATGTGAAAAAATGTTTTCAAAATAAAAATTGATCAAAAAGTATGCTTTGATCAACTATGAGTGAAGAAAGAGCCACAAATCTGGCTATACTGTCTATTGAATATGAATATGCAAAGATCAATTTGGATGAAGTCATTGACAAATTTGCAGAAGTTAAGCTTCAAAAAGTGAAATTGTGCTATTCTTAAGTACAAACCATTATGAAGTATAAGATTTTCCCTTTTTAAAAGACTTACTAATGTAATTAAAGGATATTAATCTTTCACTTTTTCTTTTCTTTTTTGTTGTTCCTATAATGTTTTTTTAAACCAGCATTGTTGAATAAGTTCAAATAATATTTTCACTGTCTGCATTTTTTTTTCTGGTCATTATTATTAGTTGTTTCACTTAAGGTTATTTTCTTCTCAGAGAGAGGAAAAGGAATGTTAAAAAATGATCTGAGGGCTTCCCTGGTGGCGCAGTGGTTGAGAGTCCACCTGCCGATGCAGGGGACACGGGTTCGTGCCCTGGTCCGGGAAGATCCCACATGCCTTGGAGCGGCTGGGCCTGCGCGTCCGGAGGCTGCGCTCCGCCACGGGAGAGGCCACAACAGTGAGAGGCCCGCGTACTGCAAAAAATAATAATAATAATCTGGTTTTCAAATTTATTAAGTACATCACTGATAACTACAAAAGTGTAGTATCTTCATTTCCTTTAATGTGAATAAATGGGCTGTTCTCTTCCTTCCTTGGCAAAAGTGGAATGGTTATGAGGGAAAATGAGTTAGTTTAATTCCTGGTTCTGTTGTTGAGTGTGTAATCTCTGGGAATCCACTTAATCTTGTTCATCCTTTGTTTATTCATACTTAAAATTAGTATAATACCACTTACTAAACAGAGTTTTATAAAATGTAGCTAATTAATACTATCAGAATAGACTGAAATCCTCAGAGGAATTGCAGAAAGAACAAAGCATTACCTTTGTATTCATCTATCCCAATCTCCTGTGTTTCCCTACAAAGATTATTCTGATGCTCTCTTTGACAGATTGAAAATTTGACAAAAAATTGAAGAAGCTATGTGTGACATACAAAAAGTACTAGTTCTCCAACTTGCTGCATCAGATCTTCCTATCTTTAGTTCTGTCCACCACGGTTGTAAAATAGCATGACTCACTTGAGCATCCTCACAAGGGGAGTGAAAAACAATAATAACAACAGCAAAGATAAAAGAATCTGGAGACCATGACATGTGTAGACTAGGGGAAAGAACTAGCACTAGATAGATCTAGATGGAGGTCAGTTGCACGGCTTGCTTTGCTCTGCTTTTTTTTTTCTTCATTTTGGCTTAGGTCACATGTGAGGTGGTGTGGTCCTGGTATGACTGTGGTTTCTGCTTGCTCCTCTCTTCCGAATTGTGATGGAGATAGTAGCACCTTTGTTTAAAGAGCTGTTTCTAGAAGGCTTGCCTACAGCTTATTCCACTTGCCTTTCTAAGTTTGTCAGTATCTATACCTCCATTTCAAAAAATATTTCTGTTGAAAGTAGCAGGAGTGGATTCTGTTAGATGCAACTGAATATAACGCTCAACAAACGCAAGCATAGCTGTTGATCTATTACTACTATCAATTTACTACAGAAAGGCAGATTTTTAGCTCTAAATAAGGAAGACATTTCAAACAGTGAAATTAAAATGGAATGGGTTACATATAGAAATCTTGAGTTAACCCCCTCTAGAGGTTTCAAATCCATAGAGGCCTGAAGACATATAAAAGAGATTCCCCATAAGGTATGATGGCTTTTCTGTGACCTCTTCTGAAATTGTTTCCAGTGCTGAGATTTAGTAATTCTATTTTTAAAAGGTCTCTCTAGTGAAAACCACAGGAGTGGTAAGCAGTGTGAGTCATTTTATTCAAAGAGGCAGAAAGAGTGAAAATGAATCACTTCTTCTCCTTGCACTTCCAACCTATTATAACACTTGCTGATGAGGTATCTCAACCTGAAGTTAGCAGATAGAACATGACCAGGCATGATGCCTGTTAGAGACGTTGGAAAAATTACTTTTTAACACTAACCTAACATCATGTCTCCATCAGGATTTTCGTTAGTTCTACTACATGAAAAAATTTTAATTGGTTTAAACATGATCACAAATACTGTATATTTTAAATTATAATAATACATTACATAGAAAGAGATAGGAAATGGGTTTAACTCAATTTTTATAAAACAATAGATTAAGTTATTTATATAGTAAACATAATTGAGCACAGTCATTACACTAGAGTCAAAATTGGGGGAAAGCACTGAAGGAAAAATACTCTCAAAATAATAAAATTCATACTGACCAGAATATCCTCCATTAACTGGAATCTCATTTCAAATTACCATGTTATACTAAGTAAATCATTACACAAATAGATCATATGTGTGTTAGTTCCTGGCAATCACTTTAAATCCCCAAGATCGCTCAGAGTTTGCCATTTATATATACTTGGTGTATATTATAAATGTCCAGACATACTTTGAGATCCACAATATTTAAATAAGGATACAGGTAGGCTCACTATATCACATTTATTAATAAGAATTGCAACAAGGGAGGATTTTTTTCTGACATTCTCCTTTTCAGCAAAATCCACCATTCCCTGACCATTTGTGACACTCAGTGTTTTGTTAAAGGTGACATGGGTCCTGATCTCAGCAGCTTACATCTATGGCAACAAGACCAGCCAGAGCATCTGCTTTGCTAGAAACACATGGTCTTGGACATTTTAGCTGTTCAAGTTCTCTTCCAGACTCTCTTCTCTTCTGTCTTTTCAGAAGTTTCACTGGAGCTCCCACCTGTCCTACTCTCTTCTGGTTCTTTCTACACCATCATCTTTAAAATGTGGTTTTTTTACTCACACAGAAGAGACTGTTCAAGGTCCAGTCATCATATTGGCCTTTGAGGCATAAAGAAAAAAGAGAGGAGAAGGAAAAATGTATATGCCACTGAGTCTGTTGCTGACTCTGTCTCACATATCATCAGACCAATATTTTTCCCAGAAACCACGTTCAGTAGACACTCACTTCAAATTCTTTGGCTATGACTGCATCAAATGGTCATCCCTACATACAGGGAAGCAAAAGACAAAATATTCTAACTGAGAAAATCACCACCTTCCCCACACCCCAAAAAGTGGTTCTAACAGAAAGACAAAACTGGGGAATTGATAATGGTTGGTCAACAAATAGAGTCTTCCACACTATTAACTCATTTGATTCTCAAAACCATGCTCTTAGGTGGGCACTCATATCCCCATTTACAGAGGAACAAATGAAGGGTTAGAAAATTCAGCAACTTTCCCATAGCAAGCAAACTTATCATATAGGTATTACTGTATTCCCATTTTACAGATGAGAAAGTTGAGTATTAGAAAATTTCAGAATTAAATTGTCTGGGTAATTTAAATTTCCCAGAAATCAGGATACAAGTCTAGTATGTTTGAGTACAGAGTTGCACAGTAATTCTAGACCTAATACCTGGGCAAAGACCTTCTTGTCCCTGCTCTGTCTCTTTTCCTATTTCCTGCAGGTAGACAAATCATTCTAAAGTATACTTTTAATTGTGTCTTCAATCTGCTCATAAACTTACCATTACTCTTTCAGCAGATGCTTTTCGGGGTCCTTTATTACAACCCTAGGCTCACCAATATCCACTGTCCCTCCATAAATGAAGATTATACATCCCTACCTTTTCAATTATGGCATGACCATCTGATTTTCATGACCAATAAAAGTTAACAGAATTTGTAGGTACCACTTCTAGGTAGAAACTTTAAGAGCCAGAATCTACTTCACTATGTTCTCTCTTCCCTCTTCCACAACAAGAAATATTGAGTAGGGAATTCCATCATTTTGGAATCCAGTATGAAAATGGTATGAATCAGAGTTACACCTGAACCACAATGTACATGAAGCACAAGTGAGAAATAAACATTTATTGCTATAAGCCACTGATACTGGGGATCATTTGTTACTGAAAATTGTGTCCTGACAGATACACAGTACTCTGTTTGAGATGGATGAAAGTTTACAGACTGACTGATCCACCTATCTCCCATAAGATGCCTAAATGTACTGCCTCAGTTATCCCTAAATCATTTGTAATTTCCTAGTTTCCCTGAAGACTTTATCCACATTTGCAACCCATCTTATTTCCTTCTGATGTGATGACATTTAATCCAACTTCAAATATTCATTCTGAAATAGCAAGTGTCAAATGGTTTTTGTAAGTAGATTTTCTTTAACTTATTTGGTAGAAAGCAACTTTATCCCAACTGTATTCAGCCCATAATCAGACTTGTCAAAATGGAAGCAAATACTTTGTTTTGGAAGTTATATCATCTGAAATTTTTTCTTCTATATTTTATGGTTTAAGAGATATGTGAGAAGAAAAGGTGATTTATTCAATGGAATAATTCAGGATTTAGGCTTACTCCATCAATACCGTGGCACACAAATTCACAAAAAAGTAGGGTAATGTATTATCATAGAAATTCTCTGAAACACACGTTCATATCTCACTGTTAAATGACAAGTAAGTTATTACAATAGAAAAGTACAAAAGTATAGCAGCATTTTTGTTGCTTCCTACTGATGTATGTAATGTATTACAATCTAACCCTAACCATTCTGGAGTATCATTTTAGAGTTCCATTTTGGTGTTTTTGTCTTTATTTTAAGAGTAAAGTCCTAAGAAAAGCAGAAAGCTTTTTTTAAAAGCATGTTTAACTGCCAAAAAGGAACACAAGTACTTTAAAATATGAATGTGTGGGATGACTCACGTGCCAAGCATGTGGGTGTTTTAACCTACACTCTCCTTCAGAGCAGTAGCCCATGTGGACCTGAACTATATAGGGTCAGAGTCAGTCAGTACTCGTTGTAATTGATATTCCCATATTCTTTGATTTATGCAGTTTCTTATGAGTCACGAGCTAGTTCTTTTTTCTGATGATGCCTGGGCTCCATCTATCAGAATTTTGCCATAATTTCTGTAAAGGCATTGCAATTCACAATAAATATTTTGCTCATAGATTATAAGAACGAAACAACTGTCAGCAAGAAATATTGTAATAGAACAACTCCTGTGCTTATGGCAATTTTGCGTTTATTATTTAAAAGTGTCGACTTATAATCAGTCAGTCAACACTAATCAAGTTCTCAGTATATATAAAATACGAGAATTTTATGTCAGGAGATATAAAAACACCTTGAAAAGTTGACAGTCTAACTACTGGGGCATGCATAACAAATCAATATGAAAAATACATGAAAACATATGGCAGTTTTATACACATAAACACATATATATGCATACATGCATGCAGGCATATGTAGGACTGTAAGTATGTATAATATGTATGTATGTATATGTATATATAATCTTTCTACATATTGAAATTACCATTTGAAGTAATAATCAGTTATCCAATCCACTACCTGTAGTACACTATTCTCCCTGGCACCTAACATAGTGCTTGTTATATAGTGGGCACTAGGTTAAATTTTATTTAAAAATAAGTTGATGAATTAGAACTTAAAAAGTGGAAACTAATTTTACAGTTCTCTTAGTAGATTGTACTTCCAAACCTTCCAAACTTTATCTCTTATCTTATTAGCCAGATATGGCTTGGATGACTGTAGACTACTTACACAAATTAATTCCAGACTCCAAGAAAAAAGACTTGTACCACTAAGCATGTTTGTAAGAATATATTCTAAGAGTAATTTCAAATATTCCAAAAAGTGTCAAACATCAAATAGAAGGACTGGAATAAGTGTTTAGACCTCCAAACTGTTATATAAAAGGAGATACGCTTTTATTGGAATAAGTAAATTCTCGCATGATTATCATCTGTTTACACATAAATTTTAATTCTTTGGCAATTGTAATTTTCTAATAATCTGGACTGCCCAGCAATAGGATGGGCTTCTTCACAATTTACTATAAAGCACATTGGATAAAATTGATGTAATGAATTATTGAAAGTATTATAGCATACAGAAAAGGGTAATTGATCATTTAGAAGTTACTCTAATTAGAAACAAAAATATGTCCCAGATTCTGAAAATGCAAATTTGAAAGTTTATTCAGAATAAGAATCACCAAAGTTCTTGGGTTAAACTCTAAAGAAAAGTTAGGTGAAGGTAAAGGACTGCCATCACTACTGATGGTGGAGTAGCTTTTTGCAGATCAATTCTCTTGTTAAGAACTGGAAAATTTATCCAAAATGAGTCAGGATTTGAGGACTTAGCATCACAGAAAGAAGGAAAGCAGCGAGTCAGTAGAGCTGTGACATTTTTCCCTCAAGGTTATTTATTAACGTGTAAGTGGCACAGAGCTGAGACCATAAGAGGCAGAGTAGAAAGCAGCATCTCATGATCTGGAAAGCTGAGCAGAGCTTTCTAGAGTCTCACAGGGCTGAGGAAACAAGAATTCAAATCCAGAAACAACCAAATCCAGCCCCTGTACACTGACATCGAATTAAATCTTGGAGGCAGAGTTCTGGGTGAAGTAGAAAGGAATAACTTTATTACTTTGCCAGGTGAAGGAGGCCACAGCAGGCTAATGCCCTCAAAACTGTGTGTCCCGACCTGGAAGGGGGTAATGAGGAGTTTTATAGTAATGGTTCAAAGAGGAGGGCATGATCAGTTTATGGACCTTCTTCTGATTGGTTGGTTGTGAGGTAACTGGGAGTCAGCATCATCAACCTTCTGGTTCCAACCAGTCTGGGATTTACGTACTATGGGCAGCAGACAGTTAACTTCTCCCATCTGGTGGGGGTTTCAGTATCTACAGAACAGCTCAAAGATATTGTTATGAGTACCCCTTGAAGGGGAACCAGGACCCTTCCCCAAGGCTGCTGTTTCTTGACTGCTCCTCCCTTGTCTGGACATCCCCTCCCTTCCCTCATTAACAATGTTTGAACCTGCCTTTTGGAGCTCAAGGAAGGTCATGGAGGCTGAAGGAAGCCTATTTCCTACAAAAAAGAAACGGGGGACACAGAAAGACTTTTGTGCCCTGGAGCCCCACAGGGTTCTGCTCGGTTTCATTCCCCCCTTTTCTCTAGTACTATTCAATCTTGAGAACAGGTATTGGACAAGAAAGGGAGCAATTGTTTTGGAAACAGACATTAATCATAAACTCAGCAGAGGAACTTGGTTTTAGGGGGACTAGGTTTCACAACCAAGAAGAGGGGAGTCTGGTGAGGATCTACACTTTCATTTAGGACACTACAAAGATCCTAATAGGGGAAAGAGTGAACAAGAATTATATTAGTTAACACAAAGCCTGAAATTCCGTTCAAACAAGCTCAATTCCAAACTGTATTAGGTATTCTGTCCCTAGTGTAATCGCCTACCAGAAAGCAGAGTAAATTCTATCTGGAAGAAAAAAATAATAATATCAGCCAGAGCTTCAGAAAAATCACAGTTTTTCACATGCAATTTCTGGCATTCAATAAAAAGTTGTAAGCCAGGAGACAGAGCCATAAAAAAAAAAAGAAAAAAAATTTTTTAAAAAGGTAGTAGAAACAAATCCTTAGAAGATCACAATATTGACTTTAAAATAATTACAATTAATATGTTTAGTAAAATAAATGGAGAATTTCACCTGAGAAACAGAATTCATAAAGAATTAAGTAAAAATTATACAACCTGCAAATATAATTGTTATAAAAAATAATACAGAAATGTATAAAAAACCTTTCATCACAATAGAAGAGAGGATTTATTAATTAAAATTTATCAACAATAAAATACCTACTCTGAATGAGTAGGATAAAGTAAGAAAATAGAGAAGCAAGTGTAGGAGACATATAGGAAATGCTGAAAATGTCTAACATCAAGGTGATAGAGATCCCAAAGGGAATGAAGAAAGAAAGCGCTACAGAAAAAAATTTCCCCAAACTATGAAAGATATCAAGTTAAAGATTCAAGCAGCTACACAAACCTCATGGAGGATTAAAACAAAAAAAAATAAACACACCTAGACATTTTATAACTCAAATAGCTGAAAATTATAGATTACTGGTAGACAAAATATCTGTAAGGGGGCAGATAGAAAATATTTTAGTTTTTGAAGGACATTCTATTCCTGTCACAACTATTAAACTCTGTGATGAGCAGCCTTAAATAACATGTAAACAAATAGGCATGGTTATGTTCCACAAAACTTTACAAAAACAGTCAGTGGGCCAGATTTGGTTGGTAAGTCATAATTTGCTATAGCCAAAGAGAAAATTTTAAAAGCAGCCAGAGAAAGGAAAACATCACTTTCAAAGAAGCAACAAGACTGATAGTTGACTTCTCAATGGAAGTGATGAAAACTAGAAGACAATGAAATTGCATTTTTAATTTGCTGAAAGAAAATAATTGCTAAACTTCCAGTGCAATCTTGAGGATTATAAAGTTTCTCTAAAAAATGAAGGAAAAATAAAGATGTTTCCAGCCAAGAAGAAACTATTTGTCAATGAAAGAATCTCACTAAAAGAAAAGACTGAAGAGAATACTTCAGGCAGAAGTAAAATGATTCCAGACGGAAACACAGAAATAAAGCAAGAAATGAAAATTTCTGAACAGTATAAACATATAGCTAAATATAAATGGATCCTTATTGTAATAAACAATATCAAGTATGTCTTATGGTAACTAAATTGGCTTATAGAATTGAAATACAAGACACAAATAACACAAGGAACAAGATGAATTGAATAGAATTGAAGAGTCCAAACATGTTATAATCGTCTAAGAAGTGGTAAAACTTTTACTATATTTTGTATTCTATTAAATCAAAGATACATTGTAATCTATGGGATATATACTGAAATAATAGCAAAAAGACTTTATAATTCACAAATAAAATAATTTTTAAAATGTTTGATTAGGTAAAAGAAAAATAGAATGGGGAAAATAACATAAAACAGGAAAAAGAACTATAAAAAAGAGTAAAATGACAGATATAAATCCATATGAATTATAATACATCAAATGTAATAGCTGAAATATTCCAGAGGAGAAAAAAAGAGACAAAGATGGCCGGGATGGATAAAATGGTAAAACTCAATTTAACTTAAAGGAGGCACACCTTAAATAAAGGGATAAAAAAGTAAAAATAAAAGAAAGGGAAAAGACTTCTTATGGAAATACTAATCTAAAGATAATTGGAGTAGATATATTAAAATGAAACAGATTAGACTTTAAGGTAAAAGGTATTACTTGAAATAACAGAACAAAACAAAACCATGAAAATTAAATTGTAATTTGTAGTCATGTAAAAAGTATAGCTTAAAAATATGTACAGCAAAATAAAGGAAGTAAAGGAGAAATAGACTAATCTATAATCAGAGGAGACTTTTACTCATGTTTTTCAAAATTTTAGAATAAATAAACAAAAGTAAAGACATAATATGTATGAATAAATATCAACAAGTTAGCTTATATAGAAAGTTGCACTCAACAGTGAAATACTGCACATTTATTCCTGTACATATCAAACTTTTATAAAAATTTATAGTATGCTATACCAGAAAGTTAATATCAATAGATGTGAAAAATGAGCCATTCAGGATATGTTTTCTGACAATAGAATTAAGCCAGAAATCAGTAACCAAAGGACAACTAGAAAACCCAACTACTTGGAAAGTTAAAAAAAAAAAATGTTTAGAATAACCCAAGAGTCAAAGAGTAAATCTTATTGGAAATTAGAATGTGGACATTATTAAGTTTAAGCTTACTAATAATGAAAATAAAACATGTTAAATCTTGTGGGATACTTGTAAAGCTGGACTTAGAATGGTATTGACAGCTTTAAATATTGATACATATATTAGAATAATAGACAGCCTGAAATTCATTTACAGAACATTCATCTCAAGAAAATAACAGCAAATTAAACCCTGAGAAAAGAAAAGAAAAAATAAAGGTAAAATAGAAAGCAATAAAATTGAACACAAAATTTAAATACAGAAAATAAAAAGCTAAAGTTTGTGCTTTGTAAAAATATAAATAGTGGACTAATCAAGAATAAAAGGAGAAAAAATAAATCATCAATGAGAAGAATGAGGAACCATTACTGAGATCATAAAGAAATTGCAAGGGAAGGAAGGATTATTATGAATAAGTTTATGTAAATAAAGTTGAAAACATAAAAAAAATGAAAAAAGCATAGAAAAGCACAGCATGCCAAAACTAAAACAAAAAGTTTTAAATCTGAACATATATATCTGTTAAAGAGATTAAATCCATAAAATAATCCCTTTAAGAGAGGGCTTCTCTAGTACCGTCTTTCCAAATTTTAAGAAAAATGTCATTCTCACACAAAATCTTCTAGAGAAAAGTTGAGGAATTCCTTTCTCAACTTGTTTTATGAGGCCAGCATAAAAGTTATTGCACAGGGACTTCCCTGGTGGCGCAGTGGTTAAGAATCCACCTGCCAATGCAGGGGACACAGGTTTGATCCCTGGTCCGGGAAGATCCCACATGCCGCAGAGCAACTAAGCCCGTGCACCACAACTACTCTGCCTGCGCTCTACAGCCCACAAGCCACAACTACTGAGCCTGCGTGCCACAGCTACTGAAGCCCACGTGTCTAGAGCCCGTGCTCCACAACAAGAGAAGCCACTGCAATGAGAAGCCCATGCACCACAACGAAGAGTAGCCCCCGCTTGCCACAAGTAGAGAAAGCCCGCACACAGCAACGAAGACCCAATGCAACCACAATAAATTTAAAAAGAATAAATTTAAAAAAAATGTTATGCCACAAACCAGCAAGGCTATTTATTACATAAAAGGAAAATTAGAGGCTAATCCTCTTGAGAACTCAGATTAAAAATACCCAAAAAAGGGCTTCCCTGGTGGCGCCGTGGTTAAGAGTCCACCTGCCGATGCAGGGGACACGGGTTCGTGCCCCGGTCCGGGAAGATCCCACATGCCGCGGAGCGGCTGGGCCCGTGAGCCATGGCCGCTGACCCTGTGCGTCCGGAGCCTGTGCTCCGCAATGGGAGAGACCACAACAGTGAGAGGCCCACGTACCGAAAAAAGAAAAACCAAAATAAAAAAAATTACCAAATCAGAGTGTGTTTGGGATGAATATTGCATCATGGCCAAATAAGGTTTATTCTATGACTTCAAAGTTAATAGAACATTAAAAAATAAAAGAAGACTTCTGGGAATACAGAACAGATGTACTTTCCCTATGTCTCTTGCTAAGTACAGCTAAAAACTCTGGACATTATGTATAAAACAAACATAAGAAAACTCTCAAAAGTGGAGGTGAGAAAGTAGATTGGCCGGGACCTCAAGAACCAAGGAATGGCATGGTATTGAGGTTCCTAGGTTTTCTCTTAGCCTTATACATCTAAGACATGAACTAAAGAAGCCAGCAGTATCCCATGAGCAGAGTCCAAAATGTCACATCGAAAGCCTTCTCTCTCTCTCTAGGAAAAGAGCCAGAAAAGGACAGCTTAGAAAGACAGAAAACTTTTAGATAATAACTACTCTACTCCAGCCAAATACCACAGGAAAAAAAACTGTGATTACAGCTCCATCCATGCTAGCAAAGGACAAAGCGGTGCCTAGACTTTGGCTCTTTCCAGGTAGTAACAAGGCATCACATTTCACTCGCCAGGGAAGTGTCAGACAAGGATGAGTCAGGAGTAGTCACTTTTATTCCCACCAAACAGTAGCAAGGACCCTCTCATGTTGTCAGTGTAGACTTTGTGGGAAGCTGGGACTCCCACCATTACCCAAAAGTTGTGAAGAGTCCATCATATGCTGAGGTAGTGTAACAAGAGGCCTACTTGAGAGTCAGAGCTTCCACTACTCTACAGCTATGATGAAACCATTGCCTCTATGGTGTCAGTAGGAGCCATGTGGGAAGAAGTAATGAGATGCTTCTATTCCCACCAACTGGGAGAATATGGAGATCCAGAATTTCTTACCACTGTCAGACAGTAGTAAGGAAACCGTTCCCTTTAGGTTTCAATTGATAAAGAGAAACTTATTAGGAAACTTGACTTCTACCACTTCTGGCACTAATGAGTTGGTGCCTTCTCTCCCATGATGTATCAGAGTGAGAAAAAGCCAACAAAAACAGGTTTAAATAAGATCCAGTATCATACCATAGCCCAACATGTCCAGGTTTCAGTCACTATCTCTCATCAACAAAGAACCAAGAAGATCTCAATGAGGATAGATAGATAGATACAGAGACATTGGGTTGGCCAAAAGTTTTGTTCGTTTTTTTCTGTAAGATGGCTCTAGTAGCACTTAGTTCTCTTTAACTGCATTCGAAACAATTTTGTTAGATTGTACATGACAGCTGTCATAGCAGCGTGCATTTAAAAAAAGACGTCAAAATTGGTGAATTTTTGTGTAGCCATTTTAATATTGAAGATGGAAGAAACAAAGCAACATTTTCATCATATTATGCTTTATTATTTCAAGAAAGGTAAAAATGCAACTGAAACGCAAAAACAGATTTGTGCAGTGTATGGAGAAGGTGCTGGAACTGATTGAACATGTGAAAAGTGTTTTGCCAAGTTTCATGCTGGAGATTTCTTGCTGGACAATGCTCCATGGTCGGGTAGACCAGTTGAAGTTGATAGCGATCAAATCGAGACATTAATTGAGAACAATCAATGTTATACCACATGGGAGATAGCTGACATACTCAAAATATTTAAATCAAGCGATGAAAATCATTTGCACCAGCTTGGTTATGTGAATCGCTTTGATGTTTGGGTTCCACATAAGTTAAGCTATAAAAGCTTTCTTGACCGTATTTCCACAGGTGATTCTCTACTTAAACGTCATGAAAATGTTCCATTTTTAAAACAGATTGAGACGGGTGATGAAAAATGGATACTGTACAATAATGTGGAACAGAAGAGATCATGGGGCAAGCGAAATGAACCACCACCAACTACCAAAGGCTGGTCTTCATCCAAAGAAGGTGATGTTGTGTATACAGAGGGATTGGAAGGGGTCCTCTATTATGAGTTCCTTCCAGAGAAGCAAGCAATTAATTCCAACAAGGACTGCTCCCAATTAGACCAACTGAAAGCAGCACTTGACGAAAAGTGTCCAGAATTAGTCAACAGAAAACTCATAATCTTCTATTAGGATATCACAAGACCGCATGTTTCTTTGATGACCAGGCAAAAACTGTTACAGCTTGGCTGAGAAGTTCTGATTCATCTGCCACATTCACCAGACATTGCACCTTCAGATTTCCATTTATTTCGGTCTTTACAAAATTTTCTTAATGGAAAAAATTTCAATTCCCTGGAAGACTGTAAAAGGCACCTGGAACAGTTCTTTGCTCGAAAAGATTAGAAGTTTTGGGAAGATGGAATTATGAAGTTGCCTGAAAAATGGCAGAAGTTAGTGGAACAAAGTGGTGAATACGTTGTTCAATAAAGTTCTTGGTGAAAATGAACAATGTGTCTTTTATTTTTACATAAAAACTGAAGGCACTTTTTGGCCAACCCAATACATAGATATAAATGGTGAGAAGACAGAGATGCTAGCAGTATCTGACAAAGGTTTTAGAGCAATCTTCATAAAAATGCTTCAAAAATTACAAACACTTTTAAAACATGACAAAATAGAAAGTCTCAGCAAGGAAATAAGGTCTCAGAAAAGAAACTTTAAAAATTTTAAAGAATAAAAAGGAAAACTTTAAACTGAAAAATACATACCAAAATAAATAAACTCAATTGATAGGCTTAGCAGCACAATGAAGATTAAAGAGGAAAGAATCAATGAATCTGAAGATATATCAGTAGTAACTACCTAATTTGAACAACGTGGAGGAAATAAACTGAAAATAAAATGAATGGAGCCTCATAGGCTATTGGGACTATAACAAAAGATCTGCCATTTGTGCCACTAAATCTCAGAAATAGAGAAGAAAAGAGGTGGGGCCACTAAAAGAAATAATGACTGAAAACTCCCTAAATTTGTCAGAAGGCACAAATCTGCAGACTCAAGAAGCTAAGAGAATCTCAAATAGAATAAACCCAAAGAAATCCATTCCAAGACCCATCATAGTAAACTTCTGAAAACTAAAAACAAAGGAAAAGTCTTGAAAGCATCCAAAGAGAATTATTTTACTTAAAAGGAAAATAATTAACATGACAGCAAATTTTTCATCAGAGAGGCCAGAAAGTAGTGACACAACATTTTTTAAGCACAGAAAGAGAAGAACTTGCAACTCAGAATCTTATATCCAACAAAAATATTCCTCAGGAATAAAGGAGAAATCAAAACATTTGCAGAAAAAGGCAAATTAACATAACTTGTCACCAGCAGACCTACCCTAAAAGAATAATTAAAGAAAATTCTCTAAACAGAAAGAAAATGATAAATGAAAAGGCCTTGGGACATAAGGAATACATAAAAAACACAGTAAAAAGTGGTAAATATAGTAGACTTTTCTTCTCCTCTGAGTTTCTTAAATGGTTGACAATAGAAGTAAAAAATTTAACACAGTCTGATGTTGTTCTAAAGCATCTAAAAGAAATATTGAAGACAATTATAAACAAGAAAGGATAAAGGAACAAAAGGGAGGTAAACTTTTCATACTCTCCTCAAACTAGCAAATGGTGACACCAATAGACTGTGATAACTTGTGTGTATATAATGTGATATCTAAAGTAAACACCAGAAAGTTAATGTAAGACATTGTAGATATATCAAAAACACCATAGCTATATCAAAGTTGAGTCATAAAGTAACCCACAGAAAGGCAGGAAAAAATATTGGAGAAATAAGAACCAGAGATAAATAGAAAAATAAAATAAAATGAAGATTTAAAACCTAACATATTGATAATTAGATTAAATCTAAATATTGGGGGTACCTGATATGCAGCTCAAACCCCTCACTCTCCAGAGAAGCTGTATAAACCTGTGATATCCCCCTCCACTTCTCTGTCCTCTGCTAGGTATGCAGGTCCCGACCCAATTGCTTCTCCTCCCTTCCTACCGGACTCTGTGTGGATCTTTCTTTACAGCCTTGGCTGTAGGAGAGTCTTTCTGCCAATCTCCAGGTTGTTTTCAGTGAGAGATGTTCCACAGATAGTAGTATTTTTGATGTGTTTGTGAGGGGAGGTGAGCTCAGCATCCTCCTACGTTGCCAGGTGCCATCTCCCACCTGGACAGCCATAGTTTTTAAAAAATGAGACTGCGACCTTAGTGTCACGTATTATATAATAGTTAACATAAAATCGATCATGAACTTAAATGTAAAGCATAAAAGTCTAAGAATTTCAATATGAGAAAACATTTTGTATCTAAGACTAAACAAAGAGTTCTTAGGCCTGACACGAAAAGCATGATCCATAACTGGAAAAATTAATAAGTTATAATACATATCATAGACAAAAGACTAGTACCCAGACTATACATCATGGGTAAAAGAGTCAAAGTTGTTCAATCACTAGATATTAGAAAAACTCAAAGTAAAATTAAAGTGATATACTATTTTATACCCATCAGAGTAATTTTTGCCAAAAATCTTAAAGAATCAAGTATTTGCAAGAATACAGAAATTCTTATACCCTTTTGGTGAAACTATGAGTTAGTTGAAATACTTAAGAGCAGAGTGTTTATCTGCTGTCTAGTACCGTTGAGGATGTGCATATCTTATGGTTCAGCAATTTCATTTCTGGAAATATTTGCCTAGAGGAACTTCCATCCATATAATCATGGAACCATAAACAGTGATGTTCACTGAAGCATTATTTACAATAGTTTTTAAAAAAGGAAACTAAATACATATAGATAAATAAACTATGATATATTCACATGATGGAATGTGATTCACGTAACATTTCAAATGAATGAACTAGGACTACTTGTGCCCATATGAATTGATATAACCATTTTATGAAAGAAACTATGCAGAAGGATATCATTCTCTAAACTTTAAAAGCAAACCTAGTTCAAGTATGTGTGTGTGATAGATAAATGTAAGTATAAAAGAATAAAAACATAGGAGGGAAGGGCTATGCATCAAGTTCAGAACAGGGGTTATTCTGGATAGGGGAGGTGGAGGAATAAGTGGGTCTTTAGTTTTACCTGTAGTGCTGTATTTTCTAAAGAGAAAAAGATCTATTGAGAAAAGGAGTGAAATGTGAGTCCAATATGACAAATTATTAATATCTGTTCATCCTAGCTGGTATCTACGTAGATGTTTATTATAGTATTTTCTTCAACTTGCCATCACTGGCAATATTCTATAATAAAAAATACAAGAAGCTGGCCTGTGGGATGACTCATCATTGAAAATACTCGAGTATATACTTTAAAGAACAAATACATACATACACACTTAAGAGTAATGGTGTGAGAGGGTCTTATTCACCAAGTATAGAGACTCCAAATAGATGTCTTTACAAGCCCTATGAGATATAGAGACTACAAACTTTTCAGCAGGGTTTGATAAGTCTTTCCCAACCAACAAAACCTCCAGGTAGATATTAGAAGTTTCCCTAATTTACCTTGTAAATTCATCAGCCTCCTTCATAAAACAAAATTATAGCATAATGAAGGAAATTAGCAGTCTTCCCCATTTACATTCCATAGATTGCCACTCACCCTAGAGAAGCAGGATTTTGCTTGCGCTGCTCTCAACACACCAGACTGCACCATTAAATACCACTTGTCACCAACTTGCTTGAAGAATTATCACATTTCTCATGTTTATGGACTTAAGGGGAAATCCAAACTTGGCAATACATTTGAGCAAGTATTGTGTTTTAAACTTCATTTTTAAAAAACTACAGAATCATTAATGGAAGTACAAACAGTACAAATAAAGTGAAGTTCTTGCTTTGAATCTCCAAAATTCTCTTAGGTTCCACCTGACCGTCTGGAGAAAACCATTGTTACCAATTTAAAGCAGGGTTTCTGAATGTCAGCAGTGGTGACATTGTGGATACGGTAATTCTTTGCTGTGAGGCTCTCTTAAAGGATGTTCAACAGCACCCCTACTTCTATCTCCTAGATTCCAGTAGAACTTCCCCTTTCCCCACCGTGATAACCAAAAATGTCCTTAGACATTGCAGAATGTCCCCTGTTGAGCAAAATCTATCCTGATTTAGAGCTGCTCTCTAGAGTATATCATTTGAGACTTTTACTGTGCATTTATATATAACACTTTTACATATACTGAAATATATAGGGATTTGTGTGTGTATTTTTAAATATAAATGGTATCATATTTACACATTATTCTGTATCTTGGTTCTTTTATTCTACTGGTAGGTATTACAACTCTTTCAACACCTGTATCTTATTATTTTTATTTGCTAGGTATTATTTTTTAACATGGATACATTCTTTTGTTTAACCGTAAATATTTAACTTGACTTAGGTACATTTAACCTGCTAGAAAAAACATTCTACATGTTTCCTCCCAGTTGTACCTAAAATTATTGCCTTTCCAGTCTGAGAGTCTCTTCTGCTTCCTATTTCTATCAAACAATAAAAATATGCAAAACCAATATGTCAAAATGCCCTCAGTTCTCTTAAACATTTTCTAAATTATTCTTCACACCTATCCTTTCCTTTCTGATACAGGAGCCACAATGTCTAGGTATAAATGGACCTTGGGTTTCATTCATGCAGTACCTATCACAGTCTGTTTTCCTTCCTTGGGAATTTTGAGGCTAAGCATTATAGCAGCTGTAAATCACCGATTCACAGACTCATTTCCCTTGAAAGGGCCTAAGAGCCTCTTGGGTGTCCTGTATTTGAGAAAGCATTGATCTAAGCTGGAAGCCTTTGGCAGACTGGAAAAGATTCTAGATCTGGAGTGAAAAGGAGTGAGTTCTGTCCTCTTGTGCCCTAAGCAACTTCCTTTCTGCCCCAAACCTCAGTTTTCTCATTGGAGTGATACGGATTTGAGTAGGATGGTTTCCAGGCTGAAGCTCTAAGATTTCATGACTCCTTTTACATTAGATGCCAAAGTTTTATGTAGATTTTATTCATCTGGCTGATAATTGCTATATCGAATATTCCTTATTCTCTCTGTTAGACAAAGTAGAGTTGGGAGTTAGAGAAGTTTCCTCTGTAATTTATTTGATAGCCTTATGATAAAAAACAAAAACACATTTTACACAGGCTTATCTGAAATCGTTCAAAGATATTTTGTCTCAGCTCTCAACTGAACTTAGCCTTTACGAGTCAGTAGCCCCTATTATTAATCAAAATGTCCATTATGTATATGTATATCAAATCATCACATTGTACACTTTTAAAATATACAAATATTTCTGTGAATTATTCATAAGTAAAGTTTAAAATACCCATTTTTTATATCATAGTATAAGTTATTATTTCCCTATTATTTAAACTAAGCACAGATTAGTCTTAAAAGATGAATTTAATCAGTCATTCATTTATCTTTTGAATGAATAGTGTTGACTGAAAAAAACGCACAACCTGAAAGTTGAGAATTATGTTTTATTTTGTGGTCATACTGAGAACTTAAGCCTGGAAGATAGCCTCTCACATAGCTCTGAGGGACTGTTGGGAAGGGGTATGGGAGGAGCCAGGATATATAGGAGTTTTAGCAAAAAAACCCAGTACATTAAAAGATTACTGTTAACTAAAGAAAAAACAAACATCTCAAGTGAATAAATTTAGTGATTTTCTATGTATGGGAAGGTGCAAGAGGAGTCTGGGCTCATTGAAATCATTCTTTTGATATGCACCTTAACTGTCTAGGGCCAGTACCCTGTTTTTCTCCATCTTGAGTCCCCTCAGGGTGCATGGTCAGGGGTGGCTGCAGTAGCTACAGGCTTGGTGGTCAACATGCTGTGTTTAATGATATGACAGGCAACATTTTTCATCCACAGCAGAAACCTGGTAATTGATCTAAATTCAATTAACCAGATATTTTGTAAATCACTTTGTGAATGATACAGACATAACTTTCTCATGTCAGTTGCAAAACAAGGTCTTTTTCTCCAAAACGAAAATAAAAACTTATGCTAATAAAAAATTGTTAACTCTTTTGTGCATCTTATCAAGGCCAATATTAGTAGGCAATTTGAAGACCATACCAATAACCCTGTTCTAACAGTACGCATCTGTGGTGTGTATGTGTGTTTATATATATATATATACACACACACACACACACACACACACACACACACGTAAAGTGTCCCTATGGAGTCCCTTAAGCAAAAGTGATCATAATTTTGATTCTGTAACTCCCAAACTCTGAGCACAACTGATTGAACCATGAGCCCTAAAAGCAGCCAATCTATTGCCTGGGGAGTGACAAGTGAGAGAGTCTGGGTGGAGACAGTCTTCTGCATTAGGAAAGATAATGGTCCATTAAAACAACCAGATCCTCTTTCATGGTGGTTTGGATTGGAAATACAGAAAAATCCATTGGAAGGGGAGCAAAAGAAAAAAAAAAAAAAACTTGCGTAAAGACAGAAAATATGTAATACCAAGGTAATAGAATCCAGCAAGAAATTGAAACTACAAGTAGACAGAAATCATAAGGTATAGAAGAAAATTTCAGAATAGAAAGTGAAGATTCAGAGAATAGAAACAAAGGAACTCAGGTGCTGTGTTGTAGAAGGATCCAGGGACTCTTGCTGATGAGAAGGCAATGAGGAAAACTGAAGGCCAGAGTGGGTTATGTTCTGAAATCCTAGTTGCTGACATTGCACTAAGATTTATGATCTGGGATCCAAGCTGCACACTCTTAGACTGAATTAAGCAAAGCCTGGTACTGAAGGTTTAACCATATAATAGAAGAGAGAAAAAGCATGATATCCTAACAGACTACACAAGGTGTCAGCTATGTTCTCTTCCTGTCCTATTTCATACAGTTAAAGAAAAGGACCTAAAACATGATTTTACAGCCCTAAAACTATAGTTCATGATGGAAAACAACCTCAGATATAGTAAGAAGTAAGTAAAGGAGAAGTTACCTCACACTGTACCAGAGCAAATGTAATTTCTGGAAAGAGCTTCCCATGCTACACATAAACAAAGTCAAAATATGTACCACAGTAACTAGACTGAGAACATTGTCCAGTAGGGAGAAATAGAAATAATAGCTGATGAACCCAATCTGGAATAAAAAACAACTCAAGGATCAGAAGAAAATTCTCCATAAATGTTTTGTGCTAGAGAGGATCTTATTAAGGAACTAAAGTAAATAAAGTAAGAGCTCCAAGATAAAATAATTTATTTTTTAAAGAAATTTTAAAAGGAATTTTAGAGCTGAAATAAATTTAGGAATAAAACTATATTAGAAAATTGGGGTGTGGTAGTTGGAGGAAGCTGGAAAATATTACTCATCTAATATTTTTAGAAGGAGGTTAAGAGATAAAATTGCAATGCAATTTTAAAATAATAATGATGCCAATCACTTAATATTTCTTACGGTACTATTTTTTAACCTTAGAGGGATCATTTAGAAAAACAATACTTTGTAAGGTGGATAATTATTTGATATTTAATTTCTTTTATTTTTTTGAAAGTATTTTCTTTCTGTGTAATTTGCCTACATTAAATTAACAATTTTGTTAATTAGCATTAATGATGCCATTTTTAGAGTTTTTCTGATTTTATAATTATGTGTCTCTGTCTTCTTATGTACACAGAGACATTTGGAATGGCATTCACCTAATAGTAATAATAGTTATTTCTGGAGAGTAGGATAGATTTTAGGTGATTTTAAAATTTTCTTCTGTGCGCTTTACTACATTTCTTTAATTCCATAATGAGAGTATGTATTAGTTTCACAGTATTAATAAATCCTTTTAAAAATGTGATCAGCCAGAATGTTGCCCATGTCCTGAAGTGAGGCTCACAAATATCTTATTTCCTCTTTCTGCAGCAGTGATCAGAGACTATTCCAAGGAGAACTAGATAATAATGCAAAAAGCCTTTAGTTCATTCTCAAAGAAAATAAATGTCAAGATATTTTCACGTTTTCTCACAGCATTATCAAAACTTATTGAAATGCTAAAAGGTTTCCATTGTCTTTTTTATTTCCATTTATTTCCACTCTGATCTATATTATTTCCTTCCTTCTTCTGACTTTGGGCTTCATTTATTCTTTTTCTCTAGTTCCTTCGTATGTAAGGTTAGATTATTTATTTGAGATTTTCTTGTTTCTTGAGGTACATCTACATTGCTATAAACTTTCTTCTTAGTACCTCTTTTGCTATATCCCATAGATTTTGGTATGTCGTATTTTCATTTTCATTTGTTTTCCCATCTACAAATGAATGGATAAAGAAGATGTGGTATACACATGACACTGGAATACTACTCAGCCATAAAAAGGATGAAATCTTGCCATTTGTGAAAACGTGGATGGCCTTTGAGGGTATTATGCTAAGTGAAGCAAGTCAGACAAGAAAAACAAATATCATATGGTTTCACTCATCTGTGGAATATAAAATACAAACAAACAAAATAAATGAATCAACCAACCAACCAAATGAACACCAATTACACAAATATGGAGAATAGAGTAGTGGTTACCAGAGGGGAATGGGTAGAGGGAGGGCAAAATGGGTAAAGTGGATCAGAAGTATGGTCACAATGGAAACGAAAATTTTGCTGGTGAGCATGCTGTAGTGCATAGAGAAGTAGAAGTAGAAATACAATGTACAGATGAAACTTACAACAACAGCAACAAAAGTAAAGCACCTGAAGATGGACTGAAGTCTTAGCCTTTAAGGTTCTGTAAAGAAAATCTACATTTAAAGAAAACAAAGTTACAGGAATGCAATTTCAATGACTATCTCATTCAAGTGTTTAGCTTTACTTTTTTTTATTTTTTAAATTTGGGTATTCATGTATTCTCTTTAGAAGCTGAAGAATACTGCAGATAATGTCCAAAGAAAAAAGAGCCTATACTCATAGGAAATATTTCATACTACTTAAGAGGGTCCATGGGATCTGTGAAGTTGATCTGCTGGCACCAGGTGACAATCCCTTGTGTGTGCTACATGTCTCTGCAAGTAGTGGCATTTGGTTCCAGATGTAAACATTGCCACCCGCTTCACATTGTTTAGTGGTGTCACTCATGTACATTTCCATAAATCTGAGGATAACAACTGTCACCAAAAGCATTAGGTTCACATGTCAAGAATGACACATGGAATCAATAACTGGAATAAAGATGTATAGCAGACAAGAAAAAAAAGTATCTAGACTGTGTGTCAGAAGCTGGGCTTGGCGTGCAGCCGGCGAGCACCCCGCAATGCACACCCTGCACCGGCGAGGCAGGGCAGTGGGGCTGGGGGTGTGGGTAGCCAATGGGGAACTTCCTGGGGGCCAATGGCTGCCCCCTAGCCATGAGACTTCCCGGGGCCAATGGCCGCACACTAGCCATGTGGCTTGGTGCTCCGACCGGCTGTCAGGCCTCTCTCTGCCTCTGAGGTGGGAGAGCAGAGTTCAGAACATTGGTCCACCAGAGACCTCCCAGCTCCATGTAATATCATATGGCTAAAGCTCTTCCAGAGATCTCCATCTTAATGCTAAGGTCCAGCTCCAATCAACGAACAGCAAGCTACAGTGCTAGACACCCTATGCCAAAAATCTAGCAAGAGAGAAGCACATCCCCACCCATTAGCAGAGAGCCTGCCTAAAATCATAATAAGGTCACAGACACCTCAAAACACACACCAGACACGGTCTTGCCCACCTAAAATCATAATAAGGTCACAGACACCTCAAAACACACACCAGACACGGTCTTGCCCACCAGAATGACAAGATCCAGCCTCATCCACCAGAACATGCACCAGTCCCCTCCACCAGAAAGCCTACACAACCCACTGAACCAACCTTAGCCACAGGGGACAGACACAAAACACAAGGGGAACTATGAACCTGCAACCTGCGAAAAGGAGACCCCAAACAGAGTAAGGTAAGCGAAATGAGAAGACAGAGAAACACACAGCAGATGAAGAAATAAGGCAAAAACCCACCACACCAAGCAAATAAAGAGGAAATAGTCAGTCTACCTGAAAAAGCATTCAGAGTAATGATAGTAAAGACCATCCCAAATCATGGAAATAGAATGGAGAAAATTCAAGAAATGTTTAACAAGGACCTAGAAGAACTAAAGAGCAAACACACAATGATGAACAACACAATAAGTGAAATTAAAAATTCTCTAGAAGGAATCAATAGCAGAATAAATGAGGCATAAGAACGGATAAGTGACCTGGAAGATAAAATAGTGGAAATAATTACCACAGACCAGAATAAAGAAAAAAGAATGAAAAGAATTGAGGACAGTTTCAGAGACGTCTGGGACAACATTAAACGCACCAACATTCGAATTATAGGGGTCCCAGAAGAAGAAGGGAAAAAGAAAGTGACTGAGAAAATATTTGAAGAGATTATAGTTGAAAACTTCCCTAACATGGGAAAGGATGTAGTCAATCAAGTCCAGGAAATGCAGAGTCCCATACAGGATAAATCCAAGGAGAAACACGCCAAGACACATATTAATCACACTAACAAAAATTGAAAACCAAAAAAGAAAAAATATTAAAAGCAGGAGGGAAAACCAACAAATAACATACAAGGGAATCCCCATAAGGTTAACAGCTGATCGTTCAGCAGAAACTCTGCAAGCCAGAAGAGTGTGGCAGGACATATTTAAAGTGATGAAAGGGAAAAACCTGCAACCAAGACTATGCTACCCAGCCAAGATCTCATTCAGATTCGATGGAGAAATTAAAACCTTTACAGACAAGCAAAAGTTAAGAGAATTCAGCACCGCCAAACCAGCTTTACAACAAAAGCTAAAGGAACTACTCTAGGCATGAAACACAAGAGAAGAAAAAGACCTACAATAACAAACCCAAAATAATTAAGAAAATGGTAATAGGACCATACATATCGATAACTACCTTAAATGTAAATGGATTAAATGATCCAACCAAAAGACATAGACTGGCTGAATAAATACAAAAAGAAGACCCATATATATGCTGTTTATAAGAGACCCACTTCAGACCTGGGGACACATACAGACTGAAAGTGAAGGGATGGAAAAGTATATTCCATGCAAATGGAAATCAAAACAAAGCTGGAGTAGCAGCTCTCATATCAGGCAAAATAGACTTTAAAATAAAGACTATTACAAGAGACAAAGAAGAACACTACATAATGATCAAGGAATCAATCCAAGAAGAAGATATAACAAATTGCACGCAACATAGGAGCACCTCAATACATAAGGCAAATACTAACAGTCATAAAAGGGGAAATCAACAGTAACACAATCATAGTAGGGGACTTTAACACCCCACTTTCACCAATGGACAGATCATCCAAAATGAAAATAAATAAGGAAACAAGCATTAAATGTTACATTAAAAAACATGGACTTAATTCATACTCATAGGATATTCCATCCAAAAACAACAGAATACACTTTGTTCTCAAGTGCTCATGGAACACTGTCCAGGATAGATCATATCTCGGGTCACAAATCAAGCCTTGGTAAATTAAAGAAAATTGAAGTTGTATCAAGTATCTTTTCTGACCACAACGCTATGAGACTAGATATCAATTACAGGAAAAAATCTGTAAAAAATACAAACACATGGAGGCTAAACAATACACTACTAAATAACCAAGAGATCACTGAAGAAATCCAAGGGGAAATTTTAAAAATACCTAGAAACAAATGACAATGAAAACACGGCGACCCAAAACCTATGGGATGCAGCAAAAGCAGTTCTAAGAGGGAAGTTTACAGCAATACAATCCTACCTCAAGAAACAAGAAACACCTCAAATAAACAACTTAACATTACACCTAAAGCAACGAGAGAAAGAAGTACAAAAAAACCCCAAAGTTAGCAGAAGGAAAGAAATCATAAAGATCAGATCATAAATAAATGAAAAAGAAATGAAGGAAATGATAGCAAAGATCAGTAAAGCTAAAAGCTGGTTCTTTGAGAAGATAAACAAAATTGATAAACCATTAGCCAGACTTATCAAGAAAAAAAGGGAGAAGACTCAAATCACTAGAATTAGAAATGAAAAAGGAGAAGTAACAACTGACACTGCAGAAATACAAAGGATCATGAGAGATTACTACAAGCAACTCTATGCCAATAAAATGGACAACCTGGAAGAAATGGACAAATTCTTAGAAAAGCACAATCTTCCAAGACTGAACCAGGAAGAAATAGAAGCTATAAACAGACCATTCACAAGCACTGAAATTGAGACTGTGATTAAAAATCTTCCAACAAACAAAAGCCCAGGACCAGATAGCTTCACATGTGAAATCTATCAAACATTTAGAGAAGAGCTGACACCTATCCTCCTCAAACTCTTCCAAAATACAGCAGAAGGAGGAATATTCCCAAACTCATTCTACGAGTCCACCAGCACCCTGCTACCAAAACCAGAAAAAGATGTCACAAAGGAAGAAAACTACAGGCCAATATCACTGATGAACAGAGATGCAAAAATCCTGAATAAAGTACTAGCAAACAGAATCCAACAGCACATTAAAAGGATCATACACCATGATCAAGTGGGGTTTATCCCAGAAATGCAAGGATTCTTCAATATATGCAAATCAAACAATGTGATACACCATCTTAACAAACTGAAGGATGAAAACCATATGATCATCTCAATAGATGCAGAAAAATCTTCCAACAAAACTCAACACCCAATTATGATAAAAACCCTTCAGAAATTAGGCATAAAGGGAATTTACCTCAACCTAATAAAGGCTATATATGACAAACCCACAGCCAACATTGTTCTCAATGGTAAAAAAACTGAAACCATTTCCTCTAAGATCAGGAACAAGACAAGGTTGCCCACTCTCACCACTCTTATTCAACATAGTTTTGGAAGTTTTAGCCACAGGCATCAGAGAAGAAAAAGAACTAAAAGGAATCCAAATCAGACAAGAAGAAGTAAAGCTGTCACTGTTTGCAGATGACATGATACTATACATAGAGAATCCTATATATGCTACCAGAAAACTACTAGAGCTAATCAATGAATTTGATAAAGTAGCAGGATACAAAGTTAATGCACAGAAATCTTTTGCATTCCTATACACTAACGAAGAAAAATCTGAAAGAGAAATTAAGGAAATACTCCCATTTACCATTGCAACAGAAAGAATAAAATACCTAGGAATAAACCTACCTAAGGAGACAAAAGACCTGTATGCAGAAAACTATAAGACACTGATGAAAGAAATTAAAGATGACACACACAGATGGGAGATATACCATGTTCCTGAATTGGAAGAATCAACATTGTGAAAATGACTATACTACCCAAAGCAATCTACAGATTCAGTGTAATCCCTATCAAACTACCAATGGCATTTTTCACAGAACTAGAACAAAAAATTTCACAATTTGTGTGGAAACACAAAAGACACCAAATAGCCAAAGCAATCTTGAGAATGAGAAAAAGGAGCTGGAGGAATCAGGCTCCCAGACTTCAGACTATACTACAAAACTATAGTCATCAAGACAGTATGGTACTGGCACAGAAACAGAAATCTAGATCAATCCAACAGGATAGAAAGCCCAGAGATAAACCTATACTCATATGGTCACCTTATTTTTGTTAAAGAAGGCAAGAATATACAATGGAGAAATGACAGCCTCTTCAATAAGTGGTGCTGGGAAAACTGGACAGCTACATGTAAATGGATGAAATTAGAACACTCCCTAACGCCATACACAAAAATAAACTCACAATGGATTGAAGACTTAAATGTAAGGCCAGACACTATAAAACTCTTAGAGGAAAGCATAGGCAGTACACTCTATGACATAAGTCACAGCAAGATCCTTTTTGTCCCACCTCCTAGAGAAATGGAAATAACAAAAATAAACAAATTGGACCTAATGAAACTTAAAAGCTTTTGCGCAGCCAAGGAAACCATAAACAAGGCGAAAAGACAGCCCTCAGAATGGGAGAAAATATTTGCAAATAAAGCAACTGACAAAGGATTAATCTCCAAAATTTACAAGCAGCTCATGCAGCTCAATGATTCACTTTGTTGTACAGTAGAAACTAACACACCATTGTGAAGCAATTATACTCCAATATAGAGGTTAAAAATAAATAAAATAAAATAAAATAGTGCCCAAGGCACAATACACCCACTAAAAAAAGAAAAATGCTCTAAGGATATATTTTACAATACAGGGAATATAGCCAATATTTTATAGTAACTAAAAATGGAATATAACCTTTAAAATTGTGAATCACTATGTTGATTACCTAAAACTTGTTTAATATTGTAGATCAACTATACCTCAATAAAACAATTTGGACTTAAAAAAAAAAAAACCAATCCAGAAATGGGCAGAAGATCTAAACAGACATTTCTCCAAAGAAGATATACAGATCGCCAACAAACACATGAAAGGATGCTCCACATCACTGTTCATTAGGGAAATGCAAATCAAAACTGCCATAAGGTATCACCTCACACCAGTCAGAATGGCCATCATCAAAAACTCTACAAACAATAAATGCTGGAGAGAGGGTGGAGAAAAGGGAACCCTCTTGCACTGTTGGTGGGAATTGAAATTGATACAGCGACTATGGAGAACAGTATGGGTTCCTTAAAAATCTAAAAATAGAACTACCATACCACCCAGCAATCCCACTACTGGGCATATACCCTGAGAAAACCATAATTCAAAAAGAGTCAGGTACCACAATGTTCATTGCAGCACTATTTACAATAGCCAGAACATGGAAGCAACCTAAGTGTCCATCAACAGATGAATGGATAAAGAAGATGTGGCACATATATACAATGGAATATTACTCAGCCATAAAAGGAAACAAAATTGAGTTATTTGTAGTGAGGTGAATGGACCTAGAGTCTGTCATACAGAGTGAAGTAAGTCAGAAAGAGAAAAACAATTACCGTATGCTAACACATATATATGGAATGTAAAAAATAAAATTTGGTTCTGAAGAATCTAGGGTCAGGACAGGAATGAAGATGCAGACGTAGAGAATGGAGTTGAGGACATGGGGAGGGGGAAGGGTAAGCTGGGACGAAGTGAGAGAGTGGCATGGACATATATACACTACCAAATGTAAAATAGATAGCTAGTGGGAAGCAGCTGCATCGCATAGGGAGATCAGCTCGGTGCTATGTGACCACTTAGAGGGATGGGATAGGGAGGGTGGGAGGGAGACGCAAGAGGGAGGAGATATGGGGATATATGTATATGTATGGCTGATTCACTTTGTTGTAAAGCAGAAACTAACAACCATTGTAGAGCAATTATACTCCAATAAAGATGTTTAAAAAAAGATTCTATACAAGAGTATAAATCAGCTAAATCATTCTCTAAGGACACACATGAACTTTATAAATGATACACTCACAGATGCTGAGGTGATCAAAGGCAGCCACTGAGCATGCTTTGTCTTTGAGAATCACAGCATCTCAAGGTAAGAAAAATCAAGAAGAAATGAGTCTGGCTTCATGTCTTTGCCACTGCAGAGGTGCTGTCAGCCACCAAATCTATGTATTTTTCCACTCCAGATTCAAGTCCCCAAGATGACAGCAATTCTGTCTCTTGCCTCAGGAGGAGTGTATCATCTAACATTGCCAGCAAGATGTCACTGAGAGTAAGCCTAAATGCTTCCATTATTTTCATCCCATTACTCCTAATTATCCCCTACTGGGCCATTCTAAATACTGTAATTTCACTCTCATCTGTCTTTCTTTCTTTCACATATTCACATGCTATCATTATTTCCCCCTGCTTTTGTCCCTAAGCTCTTTTAATTGTTCCTTATAAGTAAGACCCTCCATCCTTTTTTTCCTCTGAAGACACAGTGGTGAATATAAGGGTGCCTTTTATTTTTCTTCATTGCATGGGAAAAATATGGTCCATTTATAAAATTTTCTCAGGAGATAAATCACCTGGAACGTGGGGAGCTGGAAGTTTTTGACAATACATTACTTGCTCTACTGATGATGCTTGAATTCGGGGGCAGTTCTCATAAAAATTGGTCCCAATGGATCATTTGACACAGCCTATGGTGTTGACAATATCTCAGAGAATCCCTCATTGGCTGGCTTTGTCCATGCTCACCACAGCAGTTCTATGATCCAAGTAAGTTGCAGTGAGTTTGTGAGCTTCAAACTGGATGCCAGCAAGAAATTCGTGAGATGTATCACTAATGAGAATAGAGTTTATTGAGCAGGGATGAGTTCAGTTTCAATTATTTAACTGTTTAGCGGGATGCCCTGGCCAACAGTTATTCATAAAACATACCCTTTATGCCTAGGATGCATCCATGATTCCTCCTCTCATTTGAAAAGCTCTGAGACATGGTATAGATGATAATAAACTAGTGCTTTTCATGCTCTCTGAGCTAGAAAAGATCATTACTGTCCAAATTCCCAATTCAAATTAGGTCCTGGGGCTTAGCTGCATGTGTATCAAGATGGTGCAGAACTCCCCTGTGACAATGAATTGGAGAGCTTCCTTCTGTAATAAAACATTTCCTCCCATCCATATTTTACACAGTTGGGTCACAGAAGCGGGTAGCTATTGGCATGATGATTACCCTCAGTTAGCTCATAATCCACAGTGTAAGAAAGGTCTTTAGAGTAATGCATACTTCAAAGCCAACCAGAATAGGGTATTCTGAAAAAGTAAAGTGAAGTTTTCTAAAAGAAAATGCAAATGGAATTCTTCTAAGAAAATGATGGGGACAGTGTTCATCATCCTCCAGTATTCCTCAATGTTTTCTACCAACTTCTATGAACACTTCCAGGACAATGCAATCTAGATTTTCCTTCTTGGCCCAATTTTTGTTTGTTTGGTTTTGGTTTGGGGTTTTTTTCCCCCTACTTTACTCACTTCTTTTCTTCTTCTCATCCCTCTAAAGATGGCTGTTTCCCCAAGCAATTTTTCTTGAATTGGATGTTTGATTTCTCATCATTTCCTCATTGGAAATTCATACTCAATTTCATTTTATCAATTAACTTTATAAAAATGACTCCCAAACCTCTAATCCATCCCTGAGGTACAGACATGCATGTCCAACTGCTTGCCGGAAATCACCTGAAATTCTCATAGGCAACTCAAATGTAGAATAGTTCAAACTGAATTAAACTTCCCTTCCTATCTTCCCCATTTTTGCTTAGTGGCTCCATTTTTCCACTTATTACCTTCCAAAACCCAGTATCATCTTTGAATCTTTCTCCCCTTCTTCCCTGTTTTTCCTCCTTCCCTAAAAAAATAATTTGCTACCCAGTTCTTATTTTCAAAATAAAATCCTTCAATACATTCTCCAAGGTCTATTAAACCTACTTTCTACCCTATCTCCCCACATTCAATTGGTCCCTACTCAGTCTTTGTTTTCCCATGTGTGCTAATATTTTAGAAAAATAGCATTATTTTAGCATCAGAGAAATTTTTTAGTATCAAATGTGTTTGACAAATGTGGACTAAAAAAATATTTAGGGCTTCCCTGGTGGCGCAGTGGTTGAGAGTCCACCTGCCGATGCAGGGGACACGGGTTCGTGCCCCAGTCCGGGAAGATCCCACATGCCGCAGAGCGTCTGGGCCCGTGAGCCATGGCCGCCGAGCCTGCGCGTCCAGAGCCTGTGCTCCGCAACGGGAGAGGCCACAACAGTGAGAGGCTTGCGTACCGCAAAAAAAAAAAAAAAAATTTAACTTCAGGAATTCTCCAAGTATTTAGTAACATTATGTAGGTTGTGGGATACAATATGCAGTGTTTACCAAACTATTAATAGTCAGATTCTTTTTTGAAAGGAACAAGTGCTGTTTGGAACACATAGCATGTTGCTAGATTTATTGACCTAAAATATTTACCCTCATAAACTTATGATTTAAAAAATTTAGTAAATTCAAAATAGTATAAAATGTCCTTAGCCCAATAAAGGGTTTCTATTTAACGACAGCAATAAGAAATAACATCCTAAATAAGGAAGTGTCTGAAGCACTTCCTTTAAAATCGGGACTGAAAAACTCATTCACACCATTCAGTTCAACACTGTACAGGATGTCTGAGCCAGCGAAGTAAGACAGAAAGAAGACATTTAGGTCATAAGGATAAGAAAGGAGGAAATAACATTTTATCATTTACAGATGATACACTAATCATGGAAAACCAAAAGAATCTCCATATAAATCATTAAGAGGCATTTTACAGAAAAACAAGTACATGAGTAGGTGTTCAGCTAAAAGTAATCGAGAAATGCAAACCTAGAGTACTTTAAGGGATCATTTTATGCAAATTTCATGGGTAAAAATTAAGAAAGCTGACAACATCAAATGTTTGAGAGACAAGATTTCTTGTATCTTATATCTTTCTGATGGGAGTCACCCCCCAGAGTCACCATCACCACCCCCATACACACATACTTCAGATGCCAGTGGCAAGCCTAGGACGTCACCTGTTCTAAATTTTAGACAAAGGAACAATCAGTTTGTGAGGAATTGACAGGACAAACAAACTTGGGTTTTGGGTGCCCTATTAGTCAAGAATCTAGACAGAGTTTTGGCTTGGGGTAGGAAATGAAAGAGGTAACAAGCTTTGTTTATACAGGCTTCTAAGCCTGAATTCCCTATCTCTGGCATTTTTCTACTTTCAATAGACAGAAGGGTCAGAGTGTCCCTCTTGCATTAGCCATTTCTTAAGGAACTTTAATTCAAAATAATTAATACGGTATTGAAGCACATTTTAGGGGGACATACCCTGGGCCCCCCAAATATGCACAAGAATATACAAAATTATAATGCCCAATGAGTATGAATAAAGTGTGATTCTATATTTGGAATATTATGCAACAATCAATATTTTTTTTAAAGCTATAGGTGTATGCAGTAGTATGGAGAAATATTAGCATTGCAATATTGAGTAACAAGTTAAGTCCCAGAAGATTACAAATAGCCTAACATTGCTTTTATAAACATTAAAATACCTAAACAGTATGCTTTTTGGGATACGTATATATGTGATAAAACATGAGAAGAAAAAGCAAAGAAAGGTTTAAAGATAGCAGTTACCTCAGACAGAAATGTGCAGAAAGATGGTATAGGGACAGCCACAAAGAATGTAATAAACAAAGGATTACCATTAATCCAATTCTATTCAGCTGTGTTTAAAATGAACCAACAAAAGTCAGGAATTGTAAATTAAATGGTAGAGGGTGGGAAGGAATTCTTGGGTTTCTGGCTTGAGCAACTGAGTGAATGATCATGCCATTTACTGAAATGGAAGAACAACATTTCATTTTGAGTTTTTCAGGGAAGAAAAGTAATTTTCCCTCAACCCTTCTGAGTTCTTAACTGAGGCCCCTGTAATAAAAGATGTATTAACAGGAGAAAGAGAAACAAGAGAAAAACAAACAGAAATTTCATAACATGTGTACCTCATGTATACATGGAAGATACCCAGGGAAAATTGTGTAACTCCCCAGGAGGGCTTAGAATTCAGGATTAAATACCATCTTAATAAGGAAAGCAAGGAGGGGTTTTAGGCCTCTTAGGAGAGAGTCAGTGATTTTTAGGGCCTTTAGAAGAATAGATGGAAGGTGCAATACTTTGTGACAAAGTTTGGCTGTGGTGTCAACTTCTAGTCTCCTCTTCTGTGACTGGTCAATCTTCACTGTTGATGAAACACATGCAGAGGGATTTAATACAGTTGAACTGCTTTTGGAGGTTCTGTCTTTAGGCAGATAAGGGGGGTTTAGAGAAAGCCACTCCCTGAATTCCCTGTTTTCCAAGTACCTACAGCTCAAATAACCAATATACCCAAGTGGCATATTTTGGGATTGCATATTCCGTTGACTTTCAAGTTGAATGTAAAACATCAGTGTGTAGAGGTCAGAAACCACTGTGCGATCAGGGCTCACTTGAACACAGAGGACATGGGGGAGCAGCTGCTGCAGCCCAGACCCTTATTACTTTCTGTGGCTGACCCCACAGCTAGACTACATGTCCCAGCCAGCCTTGCAGCTGGATAATAATCACATGACTAAAGTTCTATCTAGACAGTGTAGTTTGAGAGGATATGATACGGCTCCTCTGCATCTTTTCCCTTCCTGAGGTCCCAGAGGTGGTATAACTGTAAAATGGAAAAAAACAATGTCTTGTAATCACTTTAAAGAGCAAAGCCACCGACAAATTGTGCCTGCCTTGAATAGTTATGTGATCAAAAAATAAACTTGTGTGTTTGAACTAGTTTATATTTTTAGATATATATTATATAAATCTCATACATAATTATATAATATAAATTTGTATATCAATATATTAGTACACATATTAGTATAAATATCTAAATATTTAACACATAATATCTATGTGTTAAAGCAGTTCAGTCTACACCACTGAATACAGGAATTAGCATTTTCAAGTCCAGTACTGCTTTACCAAAAACTGATAAAATATGTAGCAATGAAGAACTGATTGGGCCCACAACAGGTAGCTCAGAAGTAGGTTTCACAGTCTTGAAAGATGGAGGCATGTCAGGTAGAACTGTCACCTACGATCACTTGGAAGGAAGATCAAGGGCATACTGAGCCTGTTGCTCTGGAAGCAGCAGATGGAATGTGTTAGAATGCCAGTACTTACTGGTTGTTTCTTGCTGCTTATAGCAAGTAATTACAAGCAAGAGTTTGCAAGCAGAAATTAAAGAATTTACAGGGCCGAAAAAGGCAATTTCTTGTAGATTGCAAAGAACAGGAGACAATTTAAAGAAGGCCTATTAAAACAGCTCAGTTTAAAAACAAAAAAAAGGAACTCAGCCTTGTAGCAAAGATAAAGGTTGTTATATATCTACCCAAGACTTTTATTTCAGATAACCTCAAGGTAAGTGCCATTAATTTAAGAGAAAGAGGCATGGAGACAAAGAAGAAAAGAAATATGAAGGATGCATCTAGGCAAAAGCTTAGGACATTGTTGCTGCTATCTAGAACTCCCTAGACGCAAATACATCAAAAGTTTTTAAAAGAATTGCATTGCCAGTGAAAGCACAAGCCTGGCCTAAAGATGCCTTTAACTGCTCAAGTCATAAAACATCCCAAGGGTTCAAAACTTGCACCAGCAGCAAGCAGGCTACAAAAGCTCCATATAGGCACCTACGTGCACTTAAGATATGGCCAGGAGAGAAACAGGCAAGGAAGAGCATCCCAGAGGGTGTTCTTCCCAGAGAGCAGAAGGAGGATATGGCGATTCTAGTCGCAGAGCTTCCTTCACTGCCAGGGGTCTTCAGTGCCTGTTCCCAAGATCCCATCATGGCAATGGACCAGACTGATGACTGTTTTCTATCCTTCTCTTTTTAAATGGAAGTTTTTATTGTGATCATCCTATCCCTATTCCACTAATGCACATTGGGTGTGTCTAGAGTTTCTCAACCATGGGTGACTTTATACCCCAGGGTGTTCCTGAAATGAACCAGGGTCATTTGCCTGACGCACAGCAAGCCAAACGCTGAGATGCTGAGCTTTGCAGCAGAGAAAGAGTTTATCCACCAGGCAGCCAAACGAGGAGATGGGAGATCAAGACTCAGATCTACCTCCCTGAAGGCAAGGGGCTTGGGAATATTTATGGGATAAAGAAGCAGCATGGTCTTAAGTGTGGGGACAGGTGATTGGAGGTAGAGAAAAGGTAAGGAAATTGGTGTTCTGTGCAGGTGTACCTGAGTTACATGCTTCTTCATGGGGTGCATGTTCAAAAATGGAGGTGTTTTGCATTATCTGAGGGTGGAGTTTTTGGCCCTGTGACATCAAAACGTCATTCATCAGACACCTGTGCAGGCCTAGTTTAGTGTTAGTGGTCCAAACCAGTCTTAGCTGGCTCAAACTAGACAAGAGCTGGCTCCAAGTTGCTGAAAAATAATTTAAGCCCTCATTACTATAGCTACCCATACATTGAAGGCAATGTCTGTAGAGGTGCTTAAGGAGTCTTGTGATATATTACCTGAGATAACTGAGGCTTGGAGGGTTTGCAGTTAAAGAGAAAAAAGAAAAGAAACAAAATAACTAAGGTAAGTTTAATCAGTGAGGGCAGTTTACAAACTAAGGAGTTTTAACAAGCTTTTCCCTTATCTACCTTTCTGTAAAACAGGGTCAAGAAATTCTGCTAGTAACCATCCTCTGTTAACCACATGGGGTAGAGTTTCAAGAGGACATTTGGCAACATCTGGAGACAATTTTTGGAGTCACAACTGGCATCAGTGGGTAGAAGCCAAGTATGGTGCTAAACATCACACAGGGCATCCCCTATATAAAGAACAGCCAAACCATTTGCCTCCTTGAATTTTTTTTTTTTTTTGCCGTACACGGGCCTCTCACCTCTGCGGCCCCTCCCGCTGCGGAGCACAGGCTCCGGACGCACAGGCCCAGCAGCCATGGCTCACGGGCCCAGCCGCTCCGCGGCATGCGAGATCCTCCCAGTCCGGGGCACAAACCCGCGTCCCCTGCACCGGCAGGCGGACTCTCAACCACTGCGCCACCAGGGAAGCCCCTCCTTGAATTTTACCTTTTGGATTTAGATGAGGTCGTATGGCTAATTTCTACCCCGTGAAGCAAAAGTGATGTGTGCTGTTTATTGGCTGGTGATTTCAAAGCGAGGAGGTGGGCCTCCTGCTACACTGGCTATATAGACATAACTCTAAATGATGATGGAGCCACAAAATGAAAAGGACCTGGGCATTTCATTCACACCCCCTGACCAGAAACACTACCTTAGAATGAGCAATGATATATTCAGTGTCTATTTACTGTAGTAGTCCTGCCTACCTTAAATAAGGTGGTACTTTAGAGACCGTATTTTAAATAAGATAACATGAGAAGGTCTAAGATATCATTGGCTCTCATTACCGCTTTTTCGCTATTCATTTGAGTGTATCTTTTATTCAAATAAATGTTGCATGTACTCAGAACTGTAAAAAGTCTATCTACATGCACAAGAAGAAAACAGCTTTGCCCGACTTTAAGGGGCCCTCAGGCTGCTGGGGAAATAAGATGCTTCAAAGAACAGCCAACAGCGTGGGATAGAGAGTTCAGGGAGCACTTGCCTTTGAATGCCGTTAGTTTGTCCCCACAGCTTCTACACCCAACGATAATTATAAACTTAAATGCCAGCCATAACTTTTGCATACTAAGCACAACCATTTCCTCCCTCATCCCACATCTGTGAAAGAAGGGGACATTCCATGAAATAATAAAGAAGAGAACATCAGAGGAGACAGTCTGCTGCTTCCTTAGGGAGGACCTATCCAGAGGCAGTCTCTTTTGGAAGCTCTTCCTTCTGACCTAAAGCAATGGGCATAGGGAGCCAGGCTGGCTCCTCACAAAGGAACCATCATGGGCTGAAGTTCCAAAGAAGACATGATTATTTCCGAACTCTGAGAATGTGAGTCTCCCAGAGTAACTAGGATACAGTTAGGAGAATACACAAGGCACAGCCGCTCAGTTTAGCCAAATAATCAGTGAAGCAACAGCAACAAAGCAGAAGCAGAAAACCGGTATGGATGTTTTGCGGTTTTTAAGAAGTCCCATTTACTAGGCACTTAAAGTGAGCTAAGCCATCCGCTCAGTGCTTTTTATACATCGCATTTAAACCCCAACGCCATTATTATCTAGTAGTCACTTCATTTTACAAAACAGGAAAATTGAGGCTCAGAAAAGGAAAATGTTAGGTCCAAAGTCATACCCCCAGCATAAGGTGAAGCTGGGAGTCAAAGAGATCTCTGTGAGTCCAGAAATATTTTGACCGTGTGGTCAGGCACTGGTGATTTGGAACTTGTCCTCGAATAGAGGTCATTAGGCAGAAAGCACAGCATCGTGGAAGGAAGACAGCGGCTGCTAAGACTTGATCAGAATCTTTCCCTGTGAGCTTTTACTGCGTAACAAACTACTTTGATACTTAGTGACTTAAAAATATTTTTATTAAGTTTTATTTTGCTCAGACTCTTGTGGGAAAGAAAATCAGGAAGGGCTCAGTTGGTCAGTTTGAATCTGAACCATGTGGCATCAGCTGCTGGCCAGGGCTGGAGGACCCACACCCAAGGTCTCTTCATCTACACAGCTGGCATCTGCTCCTTGGCCTCTCTCTCTCACCACATTGCATTTCCACACTAGCTTAGGGCTCTCACAGCAGAGAACCTCAGGGTAGACACAAATCTTACAAGATTGCTGGCTTCCAACAGGGAGACATATGAGGCTGCCAGGACAGCTAAGGGCTATGCTCACAAAGCACCGCATCACTTCCACCATATCTATTATAAAAGCAGTACAGAAGCTGCCTGGATTCAAGGAGGTGGAGGAATAAATCCTACCTCTTGATGCAGGAGTGTCCAGGTCACACTGCAGGGGAGTATAAGAAATGGGAGGTAATGTGGCCACCATCTTTGTCAAACACAACCACCCCACAGAGAGACACTCTTCAGAGGCAGTGCGGCAGGATGCACAGGAAACAGCACAGGAAGATTATCAGACTAAAAATGAAACTTTTCCCAGCCAAAGACACCTTCCATCCAACAGTACCAGCACAACGCCCAAATAACCAAACACGGAGGAAGAGATAGAATGAGGAACATTTAAAACAAGTAGAAGTGGTTCTTAAAGCTAAGAAGATATGTACTTCGCAAAGTGGGCTTGAGTGAAGTCATTTGAATGCACTGAATGGTTATGTTAGCACCCACATGCCAAACCCTATTTTAGGTGCTGGGGATACAAAGATTATACAACACGATTCCTGACTTCAAGAAGTTCAAAGTCCCAAGAATGCATTATGACCCCTTTTAATCAACATTTTCTGTTTGTCACCTAGTCAAGGCTGAAATTGTGGCAATAGAGAAAGAGGAAGCAAAAAAGAATGAGCTCAAAGAGCATTTTTGCCTCAATCTGGATTCGGAGGAGTATTCTGATTCTTTGCTGAATTGAGGTCACTTATTAAATATGAATCCCACCTGAATTAAACATAATTTAAGCATATATATTTGCAAACTCGGGTGAGCAATACCTGGTGTTTACTCACTCTTCCTGTCCCTCGTAAATCAGGGCACCATGTCCTCCTGAGGCCACATGTGGCTTCAATATCCTTATTGTATGAATACTGTATTCCAGGCAGCCACTACCAATCTATCCAGTTACCACTCAAGAGGTGACCTGCTCACCACCATGCTGGAGGGAGGGATTTCTCAGTTAATGCTTTTGAGTCCAACCTTCTGAGTGGACAGCTGAACACATCTAAAGACAATCTGTTAATCAGTTAGCATGTTAGTCCTCCTGGTAAATCACCTAGGGATCTTTGAGAAATCCCACTGTTAGCTGCACCACAGACCAGACCAAGTAAATACAAATCTCTAAGGGAAAGATATATATAGTTTGCTTGTTTAAGTTCTGGAGATGACAATATGCAGCTATGGTTGTGACCCCATTGTGCCTAAACAAGAAAGGCATCTTTGGATGTCTGGTACAAAGACAGTAATTATGCAGCAGGCTCCCAGAGAAGGACATTTACTGACTAAGACATTGTCAGACAGCTGGGTTTTATTCCCAGTAGGTTTAAACTTCCAACTGATATCCAGATGTAGTATATTTCATATTTGTTTCTATGTTTATATGCTGATAAAACCTCAGAATTAATCAATACATTACAATCACAATTTTTGGTGTGTTCTTGATGATATTGATTTTTCATTTTACACTAAGCAAACTAGGGCAGCAAGGAATTTTTAAAGTATAAGAATAATGGAGAAAGGAGTATATGGTTGTTTTGTTTCTCCTCTGGCTTACTTGAAATATTGACAGTATTAGAAAAAGTCGCTGAAACAAAAAAACACTAGTGGTAATAAAAATGCCCCCATTAGAAAGGAGTTTATCACACCAAAATTAATGATTTTCAGCCAGTAACAATGCCACCCTTTGGTTGTCAAGTTAACTCAATTTCAATTTAACTGAGGCAGTCTATCATCCGAATCAGAGTTACAGACAGAGATGAATTAAGGCGATTCAGAGGGTGCATATACTGTGTGCCCAGGATAAAAATTAATCCTGGGGAATGTTTTTATTTCTTCATATTCTCTCTCTCGTGCTTCTCTATTCTCTCTCTCTACCTCTCTGTCTCTGTCTCTGTCTCATGCTTCTTTAATAATTATCTTTCTTGCAATGATGATGCTTCTTTAATAATTATCTTAATTGCAGTGATGATGGTATCATCAAATTTATTTTATTCAATGGCTGCAATATTCATTTTTTTTTGTCTCCCTTTGTAAAAGGGAGAGTGATACCATACTTTCAAGGGAACTATTATGCGATCTCAATTCCACCTAATGTTATACGCCTTTCTTCTGCCTTGTGAAATCTATGGCTATTATAACAGATATAGTGTCTGTAATTCTTTATGATATTACCAGTTTTAAGTCAGTATGCAAAAGTGGTTCCATATCTCCTTTTTGTGTGTGTGAGAAGAGTAAAACTAGGCTAAAGGATTCACACGAAGCTCAACTTGGCATTAATTGGGATATTGACTCAGCAATCATTTCCTGAAAGCATAGACATCAAGGTACCGTTTCAGGCCATACGGATGCAAAGATGAATAAGACATGATTCCTGTACTGAAGAGCAATTCCAGTGCAATGTGGTAAGTCTAACAACATTCACCCTGATAAGGGCTGTGGAAGTCAAAGAATAGCAAGACTGACCAGCTGTTGAAGACTCCTCTCTCCCCACTTCCCAGTAAGTTGCACCAAGATCTGGCTGTGAGGCCATTTCCTGTACCTCTGAGTACACTTGCACTCATGTCTTATCTCCTCAACCAGACAGTAAGCGTCTTGAGAACAGTGTAGTTTCTTCCTGTAACTTTAATAAATTTTGGAGCCTTCATGTGGGTCACTCTCCATATAGAACTGCACTTGAGAAACTCTTAGTAGTCTAAGGGCAAAAAATAATTGAAATTGCATTCTTTATTGAATCTTTCCAAGACCATCATAGGGGACCCATTCATCACCCACAGCAATAGCTTTTCACATCTCTCTTCCTTATCTCCCAGTGATATCACATTGCACCACTGTTTTAGTGCCAAAAATACTCTCCCTCCTAATTTATTCTCTCTGTGCTTTGTTTCTTGTCTTTCTCTCCTCCATCTTTTCCTCTGTTTTTCATTATATAGATTTCCTTAGTTTTCTTCCTATTTCTTATGTTTCTCTGGTTTTTTTTGGGCTTTGAGCAGCAAAACTTCACTTTCTCTCCTGACTCTGGTTTTGTCTCCCTCTTTCTCTGTCTAGTGTCCTTATTCTGTTTAATAAAATTTCAGGGAAGTGGGCAGGCAAGTGTAGAAGAGATTACAGAGAGAAAGGCTGTAAATGCTTACCCTTTGGTCAAACAAATGAATTTCCATTTCGTCTCTGACACCTAAAAAGCTCAGGACAGTACTTCTCAAAATCTGGTTTTCAGATCACCTAAATCAGTATTACCAGAAGAGCTAGTTAAAATTATAGATTCCCCAGATCTGTTGGTTTGAAATCCCATCTAAGCCCTATTGATTCAATGTCTCTGGGGGAGGAGCCTAGCAATCAGCATTTTAATAAGCATACAATGGGGATTTTAAACAATTTGAAAATCTCTGTGATAGGAATATGAAGGAGTAGGGAGATGATTTAGGGATGGAGTTTTCAGGGAAGTCTGCATAGAAGATGTGGGTGGACCTAGAGACTGTCATACAGAGTGAGGTAAGTCAGAAGAGAAAAACAAATATCATATATTAACACATATTTGTGGAATCTAGAAAAATGGTACAGATGAACCGTTTTGCGAGGCAGAAATAGAGACACAGATGTAGAGAACAAACGTATGGACACCAAGAGGAGAAAGGGGGAGGGGTGGGATGAATTGCGAGGTTAGGATTGACATATATACACTAATATGTATAAAAGAGATAACTATGAGCTTCCCTGGTGGTGCAGTGATTAAGAATCTGCCTGCCAATTCAGGGGACATGGGTTTGAGCCCTGGTCTGGGAAGATCCAACATGCCACAGAGCAGCTAAGCCCATGTGCCACAACTAATGAGCCTGCGCTCTAGACCCCGTGAGCCACAACTACTGAGCCCACGTGCCACAACTACTGAAGCCTGCTGGTGCTCCAGAACAAGAGAAGCCACTGCAATAAGAAGCCTATGCACTGCAACGAAGAGTAGCCCCTGCTCGCTGCAACTAGAGAAAGCCCACGTGCAGCAACGAAGACCCAACGCAGCCAAAAATAAATAAATAAATAATTTTTAAAAATAGATAACTAATGAGAACCTGCTGTATAGCACAGGGAACTCCACTTCACTGTACACAACATTGTAAAACAACTATACCCCAATAAAAAATTTTTAAAAAAAGAGAAGATAATGCTTTTGAGACAAGTCTGCCTAGGATTTAGATAAGTGAAAGATACAATGGAGGTGCAAATGTATTCCAGCAAATTATACAAAGCGGAGAGGAATGTGATGTGATTAGAAGACAATGTAAGATATGCAAGGAGTGAGTGTGATGTGTGTGTGTGTGTGTGTGCATGTGTGTGTGTGTGTGTTTCAGAGCCAAATAGACCAACAGATTCCCTGTGACTAGAGAAATCTTTATGGCATCCTAAGTGTCCAGTGTCTCACACCCTGAATGTTTATCTTCAACTTTCCCACACTAATATGTTAAAAATTCTTCTTATTGATTGCATTAAAATGATTCTTGTTTCTGGTATCTTTGTCTTGCTAATGGTCTCTAAAATCTTTGCTGATAGTTTCCCATATATAGTGAATGACTAAAATTCTAGTTTAATAATCATCATCAATATTTCCATTTATCCAGATTCTGTGATAAGCTTAGGTAAGAATGTGAACAACAGTTGACTCTAACTCATGTTCTGCCAATAAAAAGACCATTTAGCTAAATGACCCTTCTTGCTGGAACCAGCTCTAAAAATATGAGGTATTTTAAAAGATATTATAGCAGTGTATGATTTTCTGAGACTCAAAAGCGTTTAAGAAGATGGCCTTGGTGTCATACAGACCAGACTATCTTGAGCCCCAGCTGTATGACCTTAGCTAAAACTCAATTTATCTAAGCCTTAGATTCTTCTTCTGTCAAATTGGGATGAGAATAGTAACTACATCAAAATGTCATGAAGATTAAAGGTTATTAGGTGTAAAGCACTTGTCACAGTCTGACATTCAACAAGTGACAGTTATCATGGTTTAGCCCATTGTCTGTGTGTTAATGTATTAATTTACATTACAATAATTAATGTATTGAAGTGTTAGGGTTCATGTGTTTGTAGGGGTTTAGGGTGGGTTTTAGTAGGGTACTCTTTGGAATCAGGCTGTTTGATTTCAAAATCCTACAGTCTTCACCAGTACCAGCTGAGTGGACTGAAGCAGGTCACTTACCTTCTTTCTTCCTCAACATCTAAAGGAGCTAGTAATAGCACTTTTTTCACAAGGTTGTTGTAAGGATTTAATTAGATACTCCATAGAGTACATTTAGGATAATGCCTTAATAATTGTTAGCTATGATTATTATCCTCATGTAAACAAATGTTTAGATGATGTACCATCAACCCTTGGTATCCGTGGGGGACTGGTTCCAGGACCCGCCCTGATACCAAAATCCTATGATGCTCAAGTCCCATAGTCATCCCTCAGTATCCACTGATCTGGAACCCAAAGATACGGAGGGCTGGTCGTACTTTATATTTTGCATTAAATCCTGATGAGGAAGGGATCAAAGTATAAATTTAAAGCTTGCAGAACATGACTTGCATACAAATACAGAATGATTATATGGCAGATATGTATTAATGCATTAATAAGGGAACTAGTAAGATGGTAAAGTTGGTCCCATGATCATGTAAGGAAATGAATATTTATTTCGAGGTATTAAAATATCATTGTTAGACTGGGATTGCTAGGAAAAGTGGTTAGTGACCTACAGGACAATAAAACTATAACCTTTGGAGTCATCGTGTCTACCACAGAGAAATCTACAAGTAAGTTCATAGTATTTGCATGTAATTAATTAGTAAATAGCAAAGTCAAACACAGGTATGTTTTCCTAAAGAATGAGATAGTTCTTGGGTGGAACTGTTAAACAACTGAAGTAGCGTGACTTTCAGTGGACATATTATATACACTTTTGCCTTATTTCTAAGTTTCTAATTTTTTTTCTTAACAAATGTAAAGTGTAGTTACAGTGGTAACTAAGCTATAAACAGGTTGAAGGAGAAAGCTTATCTTCTATATTTTGAGTATTCCTTGAGGTATATATCCAATAACATTAGTTAAATATCTATAATGGCTTTCCATGCTAAGTGCTGAGCATAAGGAGATAGTATAGAAAAAGTCTCTGCTCTTGAAAGGTTCATAGGTCAGTGGATATACTCAATACATTCTTGTTGATTGTTGAACAAGATGCATACAATATTTATCAAAGTATTTGAGAGATTAGATTCTGGCTGCCTGAATTGGAACACTGTATGGCTGTGTAGCCTTGGCAAGTGTCTTACCCCTTCTGAACTTCAGTTGCTTCAATTGTAAAAGACACATAGTAATAATAATATACTCACAAAATATGTAAGATTATTAAATGAGTTAACACTTAGAAAAGAGCCCGGCACAGAGTAAGTGTACAATAAGTGTTAGCTAGCATTATTATTACTACAATACACTATTGCAAACTGCTTAATGGGATTTCAAAGATGAAACACGGACCTAGAGATTACCATACCGAGTGAAGTAAGTCAGACAGAGAAAGGCAAACATTATATGATATCACTTATAAGTGGAATCTAAAAAATATTACAGATGAACTTATTTAAAAAACAGAAATGGACTCACAGACATAGAAAACAAACTTATGGCTACCAAATTGGGAAGGGGGGGGGAAGTTGGGAGTAGGGGGTTAACAGATGCACACTACCGTATATAAACTAGGATTTACTGTATAGCATGGGGAACTGTATTCAATATCTTATAATAACCTATAATGGAACAGGATAGAAAAAAAGAATACAGATATATACATATATATATCAGCAAATCACTTTGCTGTAGCTGTACACCTGAAACTAACGCAATATTGTAAATCAACTACACTGCAATAAGAAGAATACGAAACTTGCCTAATCCTAGAATCTTAACAAACAATAACACAATGCCTAGCCAATGGAAAGTACTCAGTATTTAGTGGATGGATGAATAAATGAATGAATGAATGAATATTGAAATTTTTGTAATGCCTACAAATAAAATGACCCATTTCTCCTTACTTTCATATGACAACAGTTTTCCGATATATGCAATAGTTAAAACTTCACCACAACCTTTCTATATTTCTTCAGCCATAACCAGTAGGTTAAACACAACTAGCTTACCCATAGACCTAGCATCTTATGACTTGCAAAAAATTATTGAAAATTGAGTTCCAAACAAATTACTGAGCTGAGACTTAATTATAAGAAGTGGAGATACCGAGTAAAATTGTTCCTTCAATGTTGTTTACTTTTCAGCCCATTGTTTATAACCTTCTTATCCTTCTTCCAATTATCAGCAGAAACCACATTCCCTCAAACAATCCATTTGACTTTCAAACAACAGAAGCTTGAATCTGCAGAACTTATGTTGCTCTAAAAGGGAGTGTGTTCTATTATAAATGCATCCTAAAGAGTTGAAAACATTCTTTGAATCTGGGTCTTTTTTCTCCCTGCTAAGTTTGTTAAACCCCTGAATTGTCGGTGGTGATGCAGAGGCTGAATACACCAGATGAAAGAACCACTGCTTTTCAGTTACAAGATACTAGAACTTGATTTGCAGGAAGAAGAGTTCACATCTTTGGCACACCGAAGTGCCTGAATCCAGGTTTCTGATCTGAACACTATAATGGGAAAGAGACTGTATTTATTTCTATCAACTCCTACCTAAATGATACCCTTTCTTATTGCCACTAGATCTTAAAACGTCTATTATTGTGTATAGTACACTAATTTTGTGATTATTGACTTACATGTTTGGTTCTTTTAGGGGACAGTGAGATTCTAGAGTATTAAATCCTGCTTGCTTTCGTAACCCCAATTGTTCAAGTGGTGCCCAGGACACATTAGGCATTTAATAAATGTTTACTATGCACACATAACTTCATTTTCCCCTACTGTCTAGTTCATATCATCTAACTTCCAGTATTAATCTCTGCTCTGTCTTATGAACTCAGATCTGATCTACTCACCTCCAGATTGGTCCAAGGGTATTTTTCATGCCTGCATATCTCCTTCTTTCCCTTGTGACTTATTTGAAAGCTTTTTACCCTTTAAACGTTTGTTTAAGCCTCACTTCACCTGACACAATCCATCCATCCTCTGATCTCCCTATAAGTGTTTACAGTGATACCACACTTGAGTCCCACCATGAGCCGCCTTGTACTGCCCTTTAATTGTTCCACATGTGCTGATTATATGCCCAGTCATGATGTCTTCTTTTCTTTTGTATGCTCCATGAGGCCCAGTGCTATGCACAGAATAAGAGCTCAAAAAAAATTTTTTTTCAAATTGAGCTTGCTCACATCTCATAAAGCAATCTCTTCCAGCAATTGCAATTGAAAGTGCTTTCTGTAAAATTGAATTCTTAGGCATAAAGATGCCTGGAATATTTGATCGTGACAATAAAGCCAGTAATAGATTCCTTTCACTTTCAAATCTTAAAAAACTAGTAACCAATTCAAAAAATTTAACTCATGGCTCAATTATAAAACAAAACGAAGAATACTGCTTTTTAAAAAATCTGTTCCCCTGCCCTTTTCCTCCTACCCAGGGTTATCTCATTGCTAAGGTGTACTTAATGCAAAAGTTAGTCTGTTTTCCTTTTTTTCAAATTTTTTTAATTTAGAAGAATACTGTTTAGAATCTATTTGAAAGACATAAAATCACATTGCTATGCTTTTCAAAGAGAGAGAAAATTGACTGATAGATCCCTTGTCTCTTCTGAAAGCTTCCTTATCTCCTGTCTGATTCATTTATGTAATCACCACCTTCCTCTTCTTCCTGACTTTTTTCTCTCTCTATTCTGGCCCCCTCTCTCTCTGATGTTTGAGGAACATAGTTCTTTTCTAAAGTCTTACCTTCCTTGGAGCAAACCTAACCCCAATGAGAGATTTTTGACCCACAGAGGCTGAATATATGTAAATAAATGAATAAGAATAAAAGAAAGTAAAAGGAGAGAAAAAAAGACTAACCTACTTGGAACAACTGTTCACTGATGTCTTCCTGCAGGTTTTTTTAGACCCCCCCCCCAATTGATATGAAAGTCACTACACATCAGAAACCAAAGGAGAGCATATAACTTCATCCCATTAGCAGCGTATGATGGCTCCAAGCCACAGCTTTAAAATAGCAGACATCTTCCAGTAATATGCATGTCTGGATCACAGTATATACCACCTGTGGCCCCCCTGCAATGTAAATAGAAATATAAAATCACCACCACTTTACTGTTTTCAAATAAAGTAAAAAACGAGCCTTGTAGCATTTATTTATTTATTTATTTTTGGCTGTGTTGGGTCTTCGTTGCTGCGCACGGACTTTCTCTAGTTGTGACAAGTGGGAGCTACTCTTGTTGCAGGGCACGGGCTTCTCATTGCAGTGGCTTCTCTTGTTGTGGAGCACAGGCTCTAGGCACACGGGCTTCAGTAATTGTGGCTCACAGGCTCAGTAGTTGTGGCTCGCGGGCTCTGGAGCACAGGCTCTGTATTTGTGGTGCACGGGCTTAGTTGCTCCACGACATATGGGACCTTCCCAGACCAGGGCTCGAACTCATGTCCCCTGCATTAGCAGGCGGATTCTTAACCACTGCGCCACCAGGGAAGTCCAAGCATTGTAAGCATTTAAATATTAACTCACAAATGCATGGTCATGTCTAGATGAGAATAAACACTTCAAAGGCAGACCTCTGCTGGTCGCTGCTACTAAAGTTGTGATAATGTTAATACCTGATTTGATTTATACAGCATCTCTTTTTTCAGAAAGCTCAAGGGCATGCACACTTTGATATATCTCACTGAACCTCACCATGTCTGTGCTGGAAAATTTCACAATTACCATAACAAAAATACCTCAGCTGTAAAACATTGATCTCTAATCCAGAGGTAAGTATCTTCTCTTAGACACTAACAGGGTGGCAAAAAAAATGGCCAGAACTACAGACTGGTAGAGGTGGAAAAAATAACTCATTATGTTATTAATGTCATGATTTACATTTTAATATTATAAATCTATTATCAAATTTTTGTGGATACAGTTTATTTTAATACATTTGTCTTTTAATTTTTACAGTAAAATGAAAAGTGATATACAAACCACCTTTACAGTATTACTGTTGTGGGTTTTTTTTTGTATTTGTCCATATATTTACCTTTACCAATGAGTTTTATACTATTGTATGCTTTCATGTTGTTGTTTCATGCCATTTGTTTCAACTTGAAGAACTCACTTTATCTACATTTAAAAACAAGAAAGCTCTCAAATAAACAACCTATCTTTAAAACTCAAGGAACTAGAAAAAGAAGAACAAATTAAATCCAAAGTTAGTGGAGGAAGGAAACAATAAAAATCACAGAAGAAAGAAATGAAATAGACTATGAAAGCAATATGAAAAAATTACCGAAACAAAGAGTTGGCTTTTTGGAAAAATAAATAAAATTGACAAACCTTTAGTTATACTAACTAAAAAACAGAGAGAAGACTCAAATAAAATTTAAAAATGAAAAAGGAAACATTACAACTGATGCCACAGAAATAAAAAGTTCATAAGGGACTACTATGAACAACTGTATGCCTACAAATTAGGTAACCTAGAAAAATGGATAAATTCCTAGAAATACACGACTTACAAAGACTGAATCATGAAGAAATAGAAAACTGAACACACCAATAACAAATAGGAACATTGAATCAACAATCAAAAGCCTCCTAACAGGGCTTCCCTGGTGGCACAGTGGTTGAGAGTCCGCCTGCTGATGCAGGGGACACGGGTTCATGCCCCGGTCCGGGAAGATCCCACATCCCGCGGAGCGGCTGGGCCTGTGGGCCATGGCCGCTGAGCCTGCGCATCCGTGTGCTCGCAAGGGGAGAGGCCAAAGCAGTGAGGGGCCCACGTTAATGCAAAAAAAAAAAGCCTCCTAACAACAACAGCAACAATCTGAGGACCAGATGGTTCCACTGGTGAATTCTGCCGAACATTTAAAGAAGAATTAACACCAATCCTTCTCAGACTCAAACTCATTTTACTAGGTCAGCATTACCCTCATACCAAAGCCAATAAGGACACTCTAAGAAAATAAAATTATAGACCATTACAGACAAATATCCTTGATGAACATAGATGCAACTGTTCTCAAACAAAATACTAGCAAACGAAATTCAACAGAACATTAAAAGAATATGCACCATAATCAAGTGGGATTTATTTCTAGGATGCAAGGATTGTTCAACATATGCAAATCGGTAAATGCCATCTATTATATTAACATAATGAAGGATAAAAATTATATGATCATCTCAATGGATGCAAAAAAAAGCATTTGACTAATTCAACACAGTTTTATAATAAAAACACCCAACAAACTAGACATAGATGGAATTTAACTCGACTTAATAAAGGCCATATAAAACAAGCCCACAACTAGCATCACTCTCAATGGTAAAATACTTTGCCTCTAATATCTGGAGCAAGAATGGAGCAAGAATACTTTTCCTCTAATATCTGGATGCCCACCACTGCTACTTCTATTCAACATAGTGCACTGGAACTCCTAACCAGAGTAATTAGACAAGAACAAGAAATAAAAGGCAGCCAAATCAGAAAGGAAGAAATAAATTTATCTCTGTTTGCAGATAACACAATTTTATACATGGAGAACCCTAAATTCTCCACACACACACACACCTGTTAGAGCTAATAAACAAATTCAGTAAAGTTGCAGGATACAAAATTAACATACAAACATCAGTTTCATGTCTATGCAATAACACACTATCCAAAGAGGAAATGAAGAAAAAAATTCTATTTATAATAGTCTCAAAAAGAATAAAATACTTAGGAATAAATTTAACCAAGGAGGTGAAAGATCTGTATGCTGAAAACTGTAAAACATTGATTAAAGAAAGTAAAGAAAACATGAATAAATGAGAATACATCACACACTCATGGATTGGAATAATTAATATTATTAAAATGTCCATGCTACCCAAAGTGATTTAAAGATTCAATACTATCCAAATCAAAATCCTACTGGCATTATTCACAGGCATATAAAAAATAATCCTAAAATTCATATAGTACCACAAAAGACCACAAAAGGACAAATTAAATCTTGAGAAGCAAAGGCAGAGCTGGGGCCATCACACTTCTTGATTTCAAAATATATTTCAAAGCTACAGTAATGAAAACAGTATGGTACAGGCATAAACACAGACATATAGTCCAATGGAACTGAATAGAGAGCCCCAAAATAAATCCACATATATATGGTGAACTGATCTTCCACAAGGGTGTCAAGAATACACAATGGGGAAGGGATAGTCTCTTTGATAAATGGTGTTGGGAAAACTAGATAATTGTATGCAAAGGAACGAAACTGAACCCCTATCTTACTCATAGACAAAATTAAAATCAAAATAGATTAGACTTAAGTGTAAGACCTGATACCATAAAACTTATAGATGAAAACATAGGAAGAGAGTTTCTTGACATTGGTCTTACTAATGATTTCTTGCATATGACACCAAAAGCACAGGTAACAATAGCAAAAATAGACAAGTGATACTACATCGAACTTAAAAGCTTCTGCACAGCAAAGGAAACAATGAAAATTAAAAGGCAATCTAAAAAATGGGAGAAAATAGTCACAAACCATGTATCTGACAAGGGGCTAATATCCAAAATATACAAGAAATTCCTACAACTCAAAAGCAAAAAACCCCAAAAAACTCAATTAGAAAATGGGCAAAGGACTTGAATAGACATTTGTCCAAAGAAGACATGAAAATGGCCAACCAGTATATGAAAAGGTGCTCAATATCACCAGTCATCAGGGAAATGCAAATCAAAACCACAATGAGATATCACCTCACCTGTTAAGATAGTTATTACAAAAAATAAATAAATAAAACATATTGGTGAGGATGTGGAGAAATTGGAACCCTTGCAGTTTTGAAAGTAAAATGTTGCAGCCACTTTGGAAAACTGTGTGGCGATTCCTCAAAAAATTAGAAATAGGACTACCAAATATGATCCAGCAATCCCATTTCTGGGTGTACATCCAAAATAATTGAAATCAAAACCTCAAAGAGATATCTGCACTGCCATATTTATTATACCATTTTCCACAAGAGCCAAGATATGTATGCAATCCACATGTCCGTTGACAGATGAATGGATAAGGAAAGTGTGGTATATTCATACAATGGAATATTATTCAAACTTAAAAAAGAAATATATCCTGCTACTTGTAACAGCATGGATAAACCAGGAGGACATTATATTAAATGAAATAAGCCAGTCACAGAAGGACAAATATTGCATGATTCCACTTAGGTATCTAAAGTAGGCAAACTCATAGAAGGAAAAATGGAATGGCAGTTGCCAGTAGCTGGGAGCAAGGGGAAATGAGGTGTTGTTGTTCAATGGGTATAAAGTTTCAGTTATGCAAGATGAATAAGTTCTAGAAATCTGCTGTATGACATACTGCCTATAGTTAACAATACTGCATTGAGCACCTAAACATTTGTTAAGAGAGTAGATCTCATGCTAAGTCTTCTTAACATACACACACACACACACACACACACACACACACACACACAAAACCAAAAACAAAGAGACACAAGGAAAATTTTGGAGGTGATGGATATATCTATTACCCTGATTGTGGTGATGATTTTGTGGGTGTATGCTTATGTCCAAACACATCAAATTGTATATATTAAATATGTACATTTTTTGTATTAATTATAACCTCAATAGAGCAGTTTTAGAAATAATGAAAATAATATTTTTTTCACAAAGGACCTCACAAGTTATGTAGCTGGTTGTGTTGGAATCGTATTCATTTTCTCACTCTCTCTAGCTGAATGGACAAAGTACTTCATATTTTTCAACTTCATCTCCTCATGTGTGAAGTGGTAATAGTGATAGCTCACTATATTTCTAGGAAGATTCAGTGAGATAATGTATGCAAAGCAGTTACCAATGCAAAGCACTTATTTGTGCCTGACACATGTTAAGCTTGCAATGAAGCCTGGCCTTTGTCATTATTATTTCTGGTTATGCAGGGTGCTGAGGCATGGGAGAATGCCACCAGCTATCTCGAATGTCAGGCAGGCAGATCACATCTATACTTACAGCTGCATTATTCCCCAGTCAAGGAATTTTGGCAGCAATATATAGAATATATGATCTAGGCCATAAGGCAAATCCCTCTTGCTCTATGAAATCTTTTCTCACAGCCCTCTGGATGCATAAAATATGTCCTAAGCCTTCCTCCTCTACTTCCCAGTAGCACCGGTACCCACACTCTGAACGAGGAGAGCCCTCAACTATCAGTGCTTCTCTGGTTTGTCACCCATCTCTGCCAACTTTAAAAAGTATCACAGATGCATCTCTTATCTTTGAACTTAGAACTTGCTGTGCTCTGGTTTGGAGCTGGGGTGAGAAACTTCCTCTCTAAAGAGTTACTTTTAGAAACTTATGTTTCTATTTTTAATTGGAAGACAAATTTGCACCATGTTCTCTGAAAAACTCTGGTTGCCTTTATTATGGCCTGTCTTTGCCTTCACCTTGGGCTCATTTCCAAAGTCAAAGGCAGCACAGGCAATCCTAGCACTAGTCTTCACTTCCTTTCCCAAATCCCCCAAGCTCTACGTTCTCCTTTTTCTTGTGTGGGCTGGAGCTCATGGGACTATTGCCTAGCTGCAAGGGACCCTAGTAATTCAGGGACACCTCTAAAATATTGGAAACATAATAAGAAAATTCAACTCTTTGATTTGAGAAAAGATTGCTCAGCAGGCAATATGAAAGGATGGTGGGAATATTGAAAAGAGACAGGCAGTAAGTTAGGGGAGAAATATCAAAATAAAAAGTAAAATGATGCAGGATATTATTATTTCAGCTTTGCCCTAGCTTCATATGACAACTCTCAAAAAAGAATACTAATGTAAGACAATGGAAGTAGGTGAAGAACTTCAAATTTTCTATATTTCTTTGTGGAATGGTTGCAAAAGGAAAATTACTTTTGATTATACAGCTCTGTCAGAATCTACTTTCTTATCTGGGGGTTGATACTTATACCACATTCAAAGTCTGGCAGCACGAGGATTTATGAAACTGGCATAAAAGAATAAAGGTGTTTAGATATAATCTCCTAAGGCAACAGGGAATTTTGTCAGATACAGGCACCCTGACTACATAGTGGGCTCCATACTGGAATTTGGGGCTGGGAGGCCATTAGAAAGAACAATATATTACAAGTCGAAGTAAAATTGAATTACTGTGCTATGAGCTAAACAAATCTTCCTCTTACCCATCATATCTCTTGGCTCTGTGACAATTTAAAGATGAAAGGTGATTTCTTTTGATGCGTTAAGTTTATGTCAAAAGTTGTGTCAAACTAAGTATGCAGAAAATAGTTTAAATACTATCGTGACTTTACTTTCCTAACACTGGGGGTTGAAGAACACAATATAATTTAGAACACTTTCTACAATTTCACTTAACCTTTGAGTCTGTCTGCGTATTAAGGTCTGATCATGTTCTACTTAGCTGGATGCCTTGGACTGGGATAGGAGCTACACCACTGACTCTGATTCACAATAGTCTCCAGCTTACCCTGCAATCTTGGGACTCGCCCACCTTCATAATTATATGAACCAATTCCTTATAATAAATCTCTTGTTGTATATGCACATCCTACTGGTTCTGTTTCTCTGACGAATCCTGACTAATTACCCCTTCCTTTGGATAATATAATGGAACAAGTTGTCTAAGCAAGAGGCACAATTCCTAACATCCTGACTTGGAACTGCTTGGGGCAAGAACTTGAACATTTCTTTGGTAAAAGAACTTATTAATCCTTTACTTCAGGTTAACATAATTTTTCTTTAGGAAAAAAAGCAAAAAGAACAAAACTGTCAAAGCTCCATGCTCTGTAAGAAAAGGAGTATCATATTGCCCTGTGGTCATCTGTTGAGAAGAAAACCAGCCCTTTGTGGATTATTAGAAGGACATGTGTAGCCATCAGCAGAATGTATCCCAGTTAGTAAGGGAATACAAAGACCATACAACTTTTTGTTTTCTGTTGCTTGCCTCCTATTTACAAAGGAAACTTAGAAATATCCTCTGTGAGACAATGTATAGTGTGTGTGTGTGTGTGTGTGTGTGTGTGTGTGGAGGGGGAGGGTGGGGTGGTCTATGTATATTATATGTGCATATTTGCCCAATCTCTTTCTTGCTTTTTCATGAACCTCAGTTTCTGACCCTATGCCTTAAATATCTTGATACCTGTATTTGTTAATCAACAGTTTTTAGTTCTTCTCCAAAATCTGTGTTGAGGTCTCATAATCATAAATTGCCCACCCCCCCAGAGTTTTATAAAATAGTATTTCTTTATTTCCAGAACAAGAAGCTTAAAACCTACGTTCTAGTATATTTCCTCAAAAAGATGCACAATCAGATCCAAGAGGAGATCCGCCAAGAGGAAGAAGGAACGGTGTAAGTTTCTCTGCTCTAACCCCGAAGCCTACTACAAGGTTAACCATTCTCCCTCTAACGATCACTCACAGGACCTCGGCAAACCTCTCAGCAGATTTCTGTGAATGAACAAGCTGAGTTCATAAAGCTCAGCCTTTAAATGGAGAGTATCATTAAGTTAGAAGACACAGAGGACCTGACCAAATTATCATACCCCTAAACCTGCCTTGTAACTGGAAAGCTAGAGAATTCTGAGCAAACTGTCTTCCCCTCAACAGTCCTGGATCCTTGCTGGCACTCTGATGCAGGCAGAAGGAGCACTGCAGTGGGAGACAGAGGCCTGGACTCCAGTCCCAATCCTCCTGTAATCTTAAACAAAAGAACAAACCAAAGTAGAGATTTTAAAAATTTGTAGCACATTCCTTCTTTTAAATGAAGGCTCACACCAAAATTCGGAATATAAAATAGATAAAGGTGGCAGTCACTGAAGGATTGCCCACAGGCCTCATGACAATTCCCCCAAATAATTAATGCACATTTTGTAAACCAATGTTCTTGATTTAGAAAGGTCCCCGATCTAGCTGCAAAGCCTTTTCATATAATACAGATTCCTGGGCTCTATTCCAGATCATCTGACTCAGAGTCTCAGAAAACTATACTTTCCACAAGCCCCTGGGTAATTTTTAAGGTACCCAGCTGGCTGACATGAATCAGTATTTGAAACTACGACGGTAGAATCTCTCAAATATTCTTTCAAGTGCTCAAAACAACAGCAACCAAATAAATGACATATGATTCCCTCTCCACAGTACCAGAGTATTTTTATTACCTTCACGTTACCATATTGAAAACAGATGGCTTATAAATCGTGCCATCATTCCACCTGGGCCAGACGTGCTTCTGTGATAACAGGCAAATAATGAATTATTTGCAAGGATTTTCCATCCCTAACTTAAAAGCTTCTTGCTTTTACCATGAGAAATTTTTTGCTGATTCTTTCAAATGATGTTATCTCTCCTGAGAGAGTAAAATGCATCTCACAAATAAATATAGATGTACCTACTGAGTCCTAATCCAGGGATGGTTACCAGCGTATTGAGAGTTCATTCCGGGGAAACACTGAAACCAAAAAATTTCACAGTGCCAACATTCCAAAAAGGAAATAACACATGTAAAGAAAGTGGTATGATTCCTTGTATATAATAAGCATTCAATGAATTTTAGCTCCTATGAGTTTTACTGTTTATTGTCATTATTAACAGAAATAGGTTAAGACACTTTCAGGTTGTCTAGGTCTGGCAAATTGTTTAGACAAGGAAGATTTGTGTGTATGTAATATACGTTTCATAAAATTAGCACTCAAAATTTGCTTTAACTACCTCTGATAAAAGGAGAGGGACATGTTTGGACTCTACAGCAGTAGTTCTCTATTTTTAGCATGTATCAGGATCACCTGGAAGGCTTCTTAAAAGGCAGATTGCTGGGCTCCCCCTAGACTTTCTGATTCAGTAAGTCCTAGAAATGGCCTGAGAATTTGCATTCCTAACTAGATCCCCTGCGATGCTGATGCTGCTGGTGCAGGAGTGCACCTCGAGGAGCACTGCACTAATGTAGGCTTCATACTCCGTGATGCTTAGAGGAATGTCCTTTGTGCCCAAGGCCAAAGGCTATGATTGGGGAGGAATTGTCCTTACAATCTTCAGTTATGTGTAACAGCTGCATTCTGAGCTGAAACTGGTTAATCAAAAACATATCCAAATGCCCCAGGTCTTTATGACATGCGGTGTAATGACCAGATTATTTTCTGTTACGAAATTGACAAATACAACTCACACTTCTTGATGCAGTAATTTATTGGCTTAAGTAATTGGGAAATCCACGCACAGGTGGATGCAAGGCACAGCACCGTATGTTCCGAGTTTCCACTCTCTTCATCTCTTGGTTCTGTTTGTCGGCCCTCCTCTATGCGGGCTGACATCAGTGTCTCCTGCCACAGACAGCTCTTTCTTCAAGAGGTAAAAGAGAAGGAATCTCACAGCTCATGATCCACCAGGAAGAGAGATGCACTGTCTCCCCGTATCCTCCAATGAAATCACATAGAGGATCCATGTTGGCCATACTGGAAACACACGCCCACATTTTGGACCAATCACTGAACAGAGGGAACAGGCGCCAGGATTGGCCAGCCCTTGGTCACGTGCTCATACAGTGGTTGGGAGGAGATAGAACGCTTTGAGTGGTGGTCGCGGCAGAAGCGAGTGTGTAGGGGCAGTCGGTACCACAACAGGAAAACAAAGTATTTAACAAAGACTTTGTGTTGAAAATGGAGACTAAATACCTGGAATGGAGACAAGAGAACAGTATAAACGCTGAAGACAAGGAGCTGAGACCAGAAGAGAAGTCAACTCCGGTGCCAGTGATGTCAGAACTGTGTAAGATCCCTGCCCTGGCACCCTCTGACAAACTCTTCCCAGGAAACATTCTTTCCGTTTGATGATTCCATGTTCCTGTTACCGTGGGGCCTCCTCTAGCCTGGAATTCTGTGTCCTGCTGCTGTCATCCCAGAACTAGTTAACTCGTAAGCTTTCATCACATACTGAATACTCAGTATATTTATTGAGGAAATCAATGAAGAGCGAAAAAAAAGAAGGAACCAACAACTTGAATTTGGGTAAGTCAAGTGAAGTTTCTGAGCTCTTTTTTTTTTTCACCTTTAAAAAAAAGGAACATTTTCTGGTTATTCTTAAGAGTAGTTTTGAGAATTAAGCATAATACATATGTGCCTCTGAAAATTGACAATAAAAACAGATGTAAGGTGTTGTCCTCAATGATGTTGTGCAAGATTTGTTGGTGGCCTGCATATCAAGACATTTCTTAATATTGCAAAGTAAAAAGCCAGTAATATTGCCTGATTTAGCTCTCCAGAACAACTCAAATGTTAGAATGGTCATTTATTTCTTCACCTAACCAGGGCTTCTGAGCTCTGGCAGTATATACAAATGACATGGGGAGCTTTGTAACGTTTTGCTACCTAGCTCAACCCGGAGGTTTTGCTTAAAATAACGCAGGTTGGAGGGCTAGGCATATGTATGGTTTTAATTTCCCCAGGTGATTCTTATGTGCAGCTAGGGTTAAGAAGCACAGACCGCAACACGGGATTGCCTCATTGGTACCTAAGTGCTTCTCTCTGCTTGCTTCTTGAAAATAGGCCTCTCACTTGATTTCAGGTGAGGGTTGCTTTTTTTTTTTTTTTTTTTTTTTTTTGCGGTACGCGGGCCTCTCACAGCCGTGGCCTCTTCCGCCGCGGAGCACAGGCTCCGGACGCGCAGGCCCAGCGGCCGCGGCACGCGGGATCCTCCCGGACCGGGGCACGAACCCGCGCCCCCCCGCATCGTCAGGCGGACTCCCAACCACTGCGCCACCAGGGAAGCCCTTCAGGTGAGTTTTTAAACCTCAGGTGCGGTACATGAAATTGTCATTTCCCTTAAATCAGCATCCTCCCCTTCAAGAGTATGACAGGCCAGTTTTGCAACAGTCTCTCAAGCAGAAATTCTCTTCCAAATGTGCCTTTCTTGCAGGGATCTGACCAATATAAAAATAAAGTAAGACAATTTAACCCTGTAGCTAAATTGATGACATACATGAGAGATGAAATTTTTGTCTACGAGCTTTGCAGTTTTTAAAATTTACTCCTGTTTCTAAATACTTAACAGATTAAAAGAATGAGGCGCAGAGGCCAATTTAACTTAATCCTGAAACCTTGTAATCCGAGTACCAATTACAGATGTAGTCTCAATTTATCATATATTCTTTGCAGAAGGTCACTGGGTTGGGGTTGGGCTAGACCATTCCTTTTGCTGCATCCGATTAAAATATTATTTACTGCCTACTGTGTTCCTGGCAAAGGGTTGTTGTTCGTTTTAGTGGGAAAGAGGGAAGGTAAACAAATATGGAAACAAAGACAAGTACTCCAGCTTTGTGCTCTCATGGGAACGTTGCAAGGTCTGCTTTTCTAGGATAGGGTTTTTCAACTGCAACAATTTTGTAGACAATTAATGTTAATAACCACCGTAACAGTAATGAATAATATTAATTTGAAGTATGCTGTCACTGTGTTCCAAGCACTGCTTCAGGATTGGGAATATAGGATTCTATTTAATTCTCACAACTCAGAGTTGAGATAATTCACTCATGGTCGTATTGGTAGTAACTGACAGCCCGGATTCAATTCCAGGTCTTCCTTCCTCTGGAATAATGGGCTGTAGAGTGTGCCCTTTCTTAAGAACGTTTTTTGAGAAAGTTGGAGTTCTGAGAGGTAGGGTGTGCATGAGGCATAGAGGTAACTGTGGATTTCAGTGTGTTTTAACATTGAGGCACGAGGGTCCTGATCTTACATAACAACCCTGGGATGAAAGCCCATGTGTTCCAGCTCCCAGCCCAGTGCTGCCGCCTCAGCTCCCCAAGAGCATTCTAGTATCAAATTCCCAGTATGTCAGGGCTGGGCTTGGCACTGTCTATAAAATGGGCACCACTCTTCCAGAGGAGTATAGCCCAATAAATGAATCCCAGAAAGTCTTCCCCACTAGGAATTTATGCTTTACCAAATTAGCAGTTTTTAATTGGTAGGCAGATTTCTGGGGGTCCTTACAGAACAAAAGGAACAGCAATTGTGAATGGGCCTTGGGAATGTTTTAAAATTCCACATGAAGTTTTGCTTATGAAAGAAGATTTCACTGAGAAGCAATTTGGACACAGGTCACCTCCTATACCACCAGCCCTCTTGGCACACAAGCCCTTTGTTTGTTCCTCTAGTGCACCAAGGTTCCTCCTACCCCTGGGTCTTGGCATATGCCATCACTCTTGCCAGAAGTGTTCAACTCCCCAACTTTCTGCTCCCCTACAACCCTCAGAAAGAAAACTACATCATGCCAACAAAGTCATCAAATCTCTTTTCAAATGTCACTTACTCAGGAAACCCTCCTGACTTCTCTGAGGAGGCCAAATCCCCCTACTGTTAATTCATAGTCTCCATGAATTCATTTGGGGGAACATACATATATTTTTTAATTAACTAATTTATTTATTTTTTGTTGCATTGGGTCTTCATTGCTGTGCACGGGCTTTCTTTTTAGTTGCGGTGAGTGGGGGGCCCCTCTTCTTTGCGGTGTGTGGGCTTCTCATTGCAGTGGCTTCTCTTGCTGCGGAGCACGGGCTCCAGGTGCCCGGGCTTCAGTAGTTGTGGCACGTGGGCTCAGTAGTTGTGGCTCACGGGCTCTAGAGCACAGCCTCAGTAGTTGTGGCGCACGGACTTAGTTGCTCCGCGGCATGTGGGATCTTCTGGGACCAGGGCTTGAACCCATGTTCCCTGCATCAGCAAGCTAATTCTTAACCACTGCGCCACCTGGGAAGCCCCGGAACATGTATTTTTCAGTTCCTTCTTTAGGAAGGAATTAGGCACAGTTCTTTGCATCAGGAACACATGAAATGTTACAAACAAGGTCTCTGCTCTTAACAAAGGATAATTGTTTTGATTGTGCTGTTACGGAAAGTGGGGTCCAGCTGCTCGCTGCTCTGAAGCCAATAAAGAGGCAAGGTTGGTGGGAAGGAAAGTAAGTTTGCTTTATTTCGGAGGCTGGCAACCTGAGCGGGGTGGGGGCAGACTCCTGTCCAAAGCTGACTCCCCTCCCGCCCCACACCCCTCACCCCCAACAATCAGGGGGCTAGAGCTTTTATAGATGGAGGGAGGGAGCTACATGCAGAAACGGCACAGTCAGCTCTGACAGTCGTCTTGAACTTGGTCATGCCATGGTCTGATCCGCGTCGTCCTGATTGCTTTGAGTACAGTTAATGTTTAGTTCCAGGGTCACTTTGTTCCCACTTCTTTGAGGCCAGTTCTCAGAATGGTGGCAGCTTATGGCATGGCTACAGTCTGGTCATCATGTAGTTAACTTCTTCCACATGGTAGTGGTTTCAGCATCTACAAGACAGCTCACAGGATATGGCTCAGCATATTATCTGTAGCCCTTGAGGAGGAACTAGAGGTCCTTGACTTTGCTTAATGGCTAAACTATTATTGTTTGTCCTGTTTGACTGCTTTCCTTTGCTTCTGCATTTTCTCACTTCTCTGATTAAACTTATGCTTTGGCTGAAGTTTTTCTACAAACAAAAGACAAGCAAGGGAGATTGGGATTTACATATACACACTACTATATATAAAATAGATAATTAATAAGAGCCTACTATATAGCACAGGGAACTCAATACTCTGTAATGACCTATATGGGGAAAGTATCTAAAAAAAGAGTGGATATATATATATAACTGTTTCACTTTGCTGTACAGAAGAGACTAACACAACATTTTAAATCAACTACACTCCAATGAGCATTAGGAAATAAAAGGGCAGGCGGAGGACATGGGTAGTGGGGAGGACCGTAGGGTCCTGCTCCGGTTCAGTGCTAGGCTGAATAATGCGTAATTAGTCATTCTAAACACAAAAGAACTCATCACTTCTTGTGGTTACAGTAATATTAAATGAGACTAATAAAATAAAATAAATTAGGGTAACATGTTGGAGCACTGTTTTCTTAATTTAGGTGGAGTCATAGGAAAAGCCTCTCTGAGGAAGTAATGGCTGATTGAGAGCCAAAACATGAGAAGTCAGCAATGGGAAGAACTGGAGTGAGAGCATCCCAGGAAGGGAAGAGCAGGTGCAAAGGCCCTGACATAGGAGTAAAGGTGCTACAACTGAGGCAGAGAAAGAAGGTGTAGCCACTAGAAATAGAGCATGGAAATATATGGGAGGCTGTGTGTGAAGGTTGAGCCAGATGACTTCTTTACTGGAAATGGAAGAAATCATGGTCTTATTCTGGGAGTGGTAGAAAGTCAGTGGAAAGTCTTAAATAAGGGGATGATTTGACATTATGAATATTTTAAGAAGTCATTGGCGGCTGAGAGCATTGTTTCAAGGGCAACAGACGGTAAGAGCAGTTAGGAAGTAGTTTCATTCTAGTTTTTAATCAAGTTAAGAGATAATGACGCCAGTTGGAATGATAACAGTATACATGAAGGGAAGCATTGGGAATTGGGATATAATTTGGAAGTTGAATCAGTAGAACTTCCTAATGGCTTAAAATGATGTGAAAGTGTAGAAGAAAAGAATCGAAATTCTTTGGTTTTTGGCTTGAGCATAGGCAGTGCCCATCATCTAAGATGGGGAATTCTGGGGAAGAAGTAGATGGGGAAGTAGGCATCTTGGGAATCAGTAGTTCTATTTTATATGTTTTAGGTGCATGTTAGATAGTCAGGTGGCATTGTCAAGTGGACAGTTGAGCCCTGAGATAGACAACAGTCATGATGAGTGAAATTAACTTGGATGTCAGCCTACTGATGACATTATGGCCCTGAGGTCTGATGAGTTCACTTAGGAAGAGAACAATGAATCATGAGTTCTAAGACTGAACCCTAGAGCACTCCAAAGTTAAAAGTTGAGCAGAGAACGAGCAAATGAGACAGAAAATAACCAGTGAGGTAGGAAGAGAAAGAAAGAAACAAACCAAAACCAGAAAGTATAGTGTCCTTGAAGCTATATCAATGAAAATACCTTAAAGATTAAGGGAAACATCTGTAACTTTTATTGCAGACGCCTTAAATGAGGATTCGCTGTTTTGCAGATGAGAAAAATGTCCTTTGACAATGAATCAAATGTTTGAGCCTCAGGGAGGGAGTCTACCTAAGGGCCCTAAAAGGGGATGAGTAATACAATAAGTTTTTTTGAGTTTGAAGGATAAATAAATGCTTGAATGATAAATGATTATTTTCCTTAGAGATTGGTCAGCCTGGAGTAATGGACCCTGCATGCAGGAAAAAGATCTCTGGGCAGAGATTCTGCACATCACAGAGAGATGAAGCTGAACAGGCTCATACGTACAGACCCAAAGAGCAAATGTTCCATGGTAGTTGGTCCAGACCTTTTCATCTTTGCTTAAAACCTCTGCCACCTACTGCTAACTACTCCAGCTTTGACTTCCCTCTGCCTTAGGCTATGAATCATATCCATGTGACTCTTACCTGGGAATTAGAATGTCTGTCTGTGTGTGTGTGTGTGTATAAAATACACATATATGTATATCTAATATGTTTGTGTGTATTACATGTATATGTATAATATATATACTATATATGATATGTATATATATACACAAACATATTATACGTATATCTTACTTGGAAATTATATACATGTATATATATTATATATAATATCCTATCTATATACAATATATATAACATGTATATGTGTACACATATTTTATATATATCTTACTAGAAAATTATATATGTGTATACATATAATATATCCTATTTATATGTAATATATGCTATATATAAGTGTGTGTGTTTGTATGGGATATAGCTGTTTTTCTTCACCTGATCAACCTATCTATAATAGTAATGATAATAATGATCTAAGTCCTCAATTATTACGCCTACACTGTATCAGGCTTTGTTGGAAAATTCACAAACCATGAGGTCTTTCTGGCAAATAGTAGAGAAATTACTGAGTTATACAGATAATTTAATAAGTTTGCATAACTAGTATAATTCTCTCCAGAATTAATATTCCTCTTCCATAATAAGTTTCTTTCAGAATCAGTCACCCAAATAACTCTCAGTACTCTGCTTTGTTTTATCCCCACAGACTTAGCTCATCTCTTATTACTTCTAGATACCTACATAAAAATAAGTTATAAAGCTTTTCTTTCTTTTTTTCCAGGAATTTACTGTACATCAAGAGACTGGCAAAGATAATTTATAACCATTCTCAGTTTTGGTTGCTCTTTTTCCTTTCCACACTGGCTGCTGTCAATTTTCACTATCCAGATAAGCATTATACATGAAGATAAGAGTGTTAGAAATGAGACTGCTTCACAGTTGTTACCCAATATTTGTATGAGTAATCGTCCTGCTCCCATGAGTATAATTTGATCTTGGGGCACTAAAACCATTCCCAGTAATGAGTAGATGTAAAACACCACCCCTAAATGCTGGCTGATTTTAAAGGAAATAATTATATGATACTTTTTTGAAAATACGGTAAGGATTTTTTAATATACCTAAGTGTTTTGAAAATTACTTAACTGGTCTTTAGTTTACTCCATACGTGGTAAGTAAAACCATATCAGAAAATAAGATACCTTGTCAGTTGTTTTCTATTTGAAAATAATGTTCTCTCCAAGTATAACTAGATTAAACTTTTCTGAGCAGAAAAATAAATTCACAAGGGCTTTTTCTGAGGTTCTCTTCATTTTGACAGTTATATGAAATGCTATGGAAATCAGACCTTTTGGGGGGCAAAATTAAAAACTCAAACCGGATTACCCAAAAGGGGAACTGAAATACTCAAGGTTGGTTTGTTTGGGGCCTGGATGAAACTTGGGGCCTTCTTCTCATCTCAGAGCTTCTCTCCTATGTAATCTTCCATCTCAAGTACCCTTTTCCCATACAGTGGCATTTCTACTAAATTCCATAATCCCAGTGGGAACAATGCCCCTCTTTTCTCAAACTTGCGACAAATTCCTGGCATTGCTTTTGTTCCAACAGATTTGGGCCATTTCATGGTGGTCAGGAGGTTGAAACTTTCTGATGGGCCAAGCTATTACAATGTACAAACCACCTAAAATAAATTAATAATAGAGAAGGATAGTTTCCCAAAAGAAAAGGGGAACTTTATTTTAAAAAATCAGGGATTGCATGTGGAAATGTCTGCTCCTCATTCCTTTGGAAGCAGGAACACATCCATAACATGCTACATTAAAAAAGGAGTTCTCAGGGCTGCCAACCTTACAGTAGAGGTTGAGTAGTAGTATATTTCTCCTACATGAAAAAAAAAAAAAAAAAAAAAATCAGGGATTGTTGGTTTGGGGTAGGCCTTTTTTTTTTTTTTTTTTTTTTTGCGTGGCTGAGCAAATATTTGTAGTGTCTAAGTATATTCATTTCATTTTTCTTTGGGAATCACAGGAAAGTGTATCAGCTTGATCCTCATGTCTGCCTTGACAGGCTCTGGAATTGGGGTGCTTGGTTTTACTCTGAATACAGTCGCTGAAGGCAGCAAGGCAGAGTAGTTAAGATCCCTGCTGCAGTCAGACAGGCTCTGGCTAGCTGTGTGACCTTGGACAAATCACTTAACTTCTCTGAACCTCAGGATTCTTGCCTGTACAGGAAGATAAGGGCAGTATCTACCACAAAGTGCTGCTCTGAGGTTTGCAACACCTAGCAGATGTATTTAGACCAGTGCCTGGCATAGGCTCATGCTGAGAAAAATGCTGAGTGTATTATTATCATGAAGACCCTTTGAATTAAACTGTAGTAAAAAATTAAATCACAAACCTGACCTAACATGTAGGCACCGAAGGGAGACCCAATCTGCAGGGCAAGGCCTCTGAGATGAGCTCCACCCAACCCTGGGAGTAGGACTGTTTTTTTAAATGACAGATTTCTACCAGAAAACCAAGAAAAAAATCTCTCTCATTACCTGTCTTTGTGGACAAATTATGTCGGACATCCAGGATATAGTGCACATTCAGTGATTATGTTGTATTTGCTTCTTTGGAGTGACTTCAATTCTAAATGCTTCTCTCTATAGGTCATACACTCTCCTTCTGAAAATGTCATTTCCTGATTTAAACACAGCTTTACAAAGAAAAAACATAGATGCCATGCTTTTATTTACAAACCAAGATTCTACTTGTTTTCTGAGATCTGACTTTCCTCAAGTTTCATCTTTTTTTTTAAGGTAATAGTTGATTACCAAAAAGGTATATTACATAGAACTTCAATGTTAAATAATAAGAAATTCAATTTTAAATAATAAGAACTTTCAATTTTAAATAATAACAAAGGTATTGATTCCAGATATGAAAACTAGAATTGGTGAGGAAATCCCACAGTAGTTGTGTGGTAAGCATTTTCTAAGGATTCATGGAAACTCGTTAAAATGAACATATGGTTAAGCATCTTTAAAAAAAAAAACTATAAAATGCTAAAAGTAAATGTTTATTAATGTCTTCTTTTACGTATATTTATTTTTGGCTGTGTTGGGTCTTCATTGCTGCGTGCCGGCTTTCTCTAGTTGGGGCGAGCATGGGCTACTCTTCGTTATGGTGCATGGGGTTCGCACTGCGGAGGCTTTTCTTGCTGCGGAGCATGAGTTCTAGGCATGTGGGCTTTAGTAGTTGTGGCACGTGGGCTCTAGAGTGCAGGCTCAGTAGTTGTGGCGCACGGGCTTAGTTGCTGCAGGGCATGTGGGATCTTCCGGGACCAGGTTCGAACCCGTGTCCCCTGCATTGGCAGGTGGACTCTTAACCACTGTGCCACCAGGGAATTCCCTTTATTATTGTCTTAAAAGCCAAGAATATCAAGTGAATGTTAGGAATTATTCTGTGAGGCTGGATTTTTTTCTCCAGTTTTATTGAGATATAATTGATATGTAGCACTATATAAGTTTAATGTATATCATAATGATTTGACTTACATATACTGTGAAGTTAATTTACCACAGTAACTTCTGTTAATATTTATTATCTCATCTAGAAACAAAAAAAAAAAATTTTTTTTCCTTGTGATGAGAACTCTTAGGCTCTGCTCTCAACTACTTTCAATTATACTGTAGTATTAACCATAGTCATCATGTTGTACATTACATCCCTAGTACTTATTTGTCTTATAACTAGAAGTTTGTACCTTCTGACCACCTCCATCCAGTTCCTCTTTACCTGCACCCCACCTCTAGTAACCACAAATCTGATATCTTTTTTTATGAGTTTAGCAACGTCCATGTTTATCTCAAACGGCAAGATTTCATCTTTTTATAGCTGAGTAGTATTTCACTGTGTGTGTGTGTGTGTGTATATATATATATATACCACAACTCCTTTATCCATTTGTGTGTTGATAGATACTTTGTTTCTATGTCTTCACCATTGTAAATAATGCTGCTACAAACATGGGGGTACAGATACTTTCAACATAGTATTTTGTTTTCTTCAGATATATTCCCAGAAGTGGAATTGCTGGATCTATTTTTAATTTTTTGAGGGACATTCATACTGTTTTCCATAGTGGCCGCACCAGTACACAGTCACACCAACAGTGCACAGGGGTTTCCTTTTCTACACATCATCGCCACAATTTATGTCTTGTCTTTTTGATGATAGCCATTCTAACAAGCATGAAGTGATTATTCATTGTGGTTTTGATTTACATTTCTCTAATGAGAGTGATTTGAGCATTTTTTCATGTACTTGTTGGTCATTTGTGTATCTTCTTTGGAATTATGTCTTTTCAGGGCTTTTGTCCATTTTAAAACTGGACTATTTCTTGGTTTGCTCTTGAGTTGTAAAAGTTCCCTGTATGTTCTGGATATTAACCCCTCATCAGACATATGGTTTGCAAATATGTTTTCCCATTCCATAGCTTGCCTTTTCATTTTGTTGATCGTATATTTTGCTGTGCGAAGCATTTTAGTTTGTTGTAGTCCCACTTGTTTATTTCTGATTTTGTTGCTTACGGTTTAGGTGTTATATCCAAAAAATCATTGCCAAGACCCGTATCAGTAAATTTTTCTTAGGCTTTCTTCTAGGAGTTTTATGGTTTCTGGTGTTACATTTAATTCTTTAATCCATTTTGAATTAATTTTTGTGAGTAGTATAAGATAGGAGTCCAGTTTCATTGTTTTACCTGTGAATATCCAGTTTTCCCAGCACATGAAGAGACTTTTTCTCAGTGAATACTCTTGGCTCCCTTGTCAAATATTAGTTGACTTGATATGTATGGATTTAGTTCTCAGCTCTTGATTCTTTTCCATTGGCCTGTGTGTCTCTTTTTATGCCAGTATTGGTGTGATTACTATAGCTTTATAGTAGACTTTGAAATCAGGAAGTGTGATGTCTCCTACTTTGGTTTTCTTTCTCCAGATTGTTTTGGCTATTTGGTAGTCTTTGATGATTCCATATAAATTTTAGACTTATTTTTCCTACTTCCGTAAAAACAAAAATGCCATTGGAATCTTGATAGGGTTGCACTGATATATAGATGGCTTTGAGCAGTATGAACATATTAACAACATTAATTTTTCCAATCCATAAACATGGATATATTTCCATTTATTTGTATTTTCTTCAGTTCCTTTCATCAGTGTTTTATAGTTTTCAGTGTAGCTATTTCACCTCCTTGGTTAAATTTATTCCTAAGTATTTTATTATTTTTGATGCTGTTGTAAATGAGATTGTTTTCCTTATTTATTTTTCAGATAATTTGTTGTTTGTGTATAGAAATGCTACTGACTTTTGTATGTTAATTTTGTATCCTGCAACTTTACTGAATTTGTTGATTATTTCCTATATATAAAATTATGTCATCTGCAAATTGGGAGAGTTTTTTTACTTCTTCCTTTCCAATTCTAATGCCTTTGGTTTCTTATTACTATCTGATTGCTCTAGCTAGGACTTCTAGTACTATGTTGAATAGCCCTGGTGAGAGTGGACATCTTGTCTTATTCCCAGTCTTAGAGGAAAACTTTCAACCCTTTCACCATTGAGTGGGATGTTAGTTTTGTGCCTGTCACATATGGCCTTTGTTGTGTTGAAGTATGTTCCATCTGTACCTAGTTTGTTAAGAGTTTTTATCATGAACAGATGTTGAATTTTCTCAAATGTATGTTATTCATCTATTAAGATTATATGAAGTTCCCTTTCTTTTCATTTGATCAGAGTCTTAAGGGAGTACATTCACAATTCAAAAATGTTAATCCACACAGTATCCTCTGGGATGCCAAGACTTATGGGATGAGAGAGCCCACGCTCACCAATCTGCTTGTTTGGATTTGGTGGGTAAGATTCAGAGGACTTTAGCTTCCTCTCATCCCTGGAGTTTCCAATTCTCATGGGGCATTTTTTACATTTAGATCTCCTGCAATTTTCTTTTGATGAAAGGCAATTGCATATCCATGTTCAAAGGGGTGACGAGGTGAAACAATTTCTGGGTGAAGAATTAAACGCTTGAAATCATTGAGTGATTTCGTTTAGACACAGGACTTTCCCTGTCTTTCAGGGAAGGAGGGCAGGCACTAGGAAAGAGGGCTCTAATTGAGTTGATGAAAGCTACCAAGTTCTGAATTTCTCTTTAAAACGTAAATATTATTATGCCAAACTTTCCAAGATGGAAATGATTCGGAGAGGCATGTTTCCCCTTTGATAAAATGTATTCGTTCAAGGTTGTTTTGCTAAATAAACTAGTCAATAAAATTTCTGGCAATTTAGTTTAAAAAGACACTTCCTAAAGTTTTACATGGCCATTCTGCATTTTCATATATCCCTAGAGGCTTAGTTATTGTAATAATGTGTATGACCTTCTGCATTGGCCTTATTTTGCTTAACATATTTTTCATGTTTCAACCCAGTCTTTCTAATTAACATTTTTAAATCTTCCTGGCTGTTATAGACATTTCAGTGAGTATCTTTCTACCTATATATTTTTGTTTTGAAATCATGCTTAAAGTTCCTGGGAGTAGGTTGTCTATACCGATGAAACCAAATACGATTAGGGTTGTGACTCTGTAAAATTATATTGTCTTCCAAAGGTGCCAGGTGATTCACTCTCCTAGTCACAGAGCAGGAATGCAAGGATTTCAACACAAGGTTGAACCACAGGGTGTTAAGGATAGCATGTAGCCTGGCAGATGGGTTTCAACCCTTCAAGGATAGCTAGTATGTATGGAGGTTCCTCAGCTTGAAGCAAAACAAAGGAATAGCAACTCTCATCTCGCTATATAGTAGGGATCAAACTTCAAATGCCCTCACGGTTCTTGGAGGGAGTGCAAATTAATCAAGCAAGGTGCCCAGGGAGCCTGTAGGAAGCGATAGGAACCGTACATAAATGGAGTGTGCATGCCCCGTCAACCCCGTCCATCCCCATCTAAAGAGTCATCTCCACTCAGCTCCAGCTGAAATGTCCCAGTTTCAAAATGCTGGCCACTAGTTCAGATTTACTATGTATAAAGCAAAGTAACACTTAGCGGACAAAATGGAAGAAGGGAGGGAGGGAGGAAGGAAGGAAGGAAATGAAATGAAATGGACAGTTGATTTGAAACCTCCGCATACAGACTTTACTGCAATCATCTTTTCTCTGTGGAAGCGAGGCAAGTCACAATGAGAAGATGCCTTGTAAAACTGTTGACTGGAATTGGTACTGATATAAAAAAAAAGTACAAAATGAAAGCGCTAAGCAACCAGCAACATCTAAAAGAAATGTCTTTCGCAATGATACACAGTATGCATACATGAAAAGCAGAATTAGGTGCTGGGCTTTAGCAGATGTAATTATATAGCATGATAAAGCAAGGCACAAAAGGATTTGAACCGCTCTTTCCAAATTACAAAGCTGTAAAGCATTCAGCAGTCAAACAGTAAAAAAAAAAAAAAAATATGCTTTACTTTAATTTGCGTACCCTTTTTTCCCCCAGAACAAAATGCTTAGGGTGTGCAGTGCTTTTAGGAGTTGCACAATGACTGCTGTTCCGCACCACTCATTTTCCAACTGATTTAATTTCTTCAATAAGATCATCTACACAGGGTAGTGAGACGCCCTAGCTAGTGTGTCTTTTCTTCAGATTTGCCTTTGTGACATGAGAAAATGTAAGTGACAGCAAGGAGGGAGAAAAACCTCTAAATCAGGGTAAGATATTGACAAGAATAAGAGAATTCCACCCTCCAAGAGCAAATCTCTCCTCCTCGTTTCTCAGTGTCCTATAGAGTTTATTCTGACATGTTTTAGGGGAAGGCAGAGGTTATCCCATAGGCATGACCACTTGAAGTTGTCTGCAGTCATCTGCTATCAAACAAGGTAAGTAGAGTGAGAGGAAAATTAAAGAATATCTGGAGGAATAAGAGACAGGAGGGTTATAAAGGCCATAAAAGAAGGCCTTCTGCCATCAAGACAAAAACCCAGAGGTATTCGTTATTGGGAAGTATTTTCAAGCGAAGAATGTAAGCAAAAAGGATAACTAAAGTTGTGTAAATTGCCTTTTACTAGGATAATGAAAGCCCAGGGACTGGCAGGAATAACTAAATCCACAAATTTAAGTTCATTGTTCCTTGTCTTCAGTGCCAGTATTTCACCAGATTCAACCAGTTCACAGGGCTCTCATTAAGAATGTGGGGATTTTACGTGAGATACAAGGGCAAACATCCAGGTAATTCAAGCTAAGTTACTCTTGAACTTAAAATAGCCTTATAGATGTGTTGATCCTTAGGTGTGTTTTTCCAAAAAGTTACTGTAATTAAATTCCTCCATCACTAATGTTTTCTAAGCCTGGCTGAGTTGTAATAAATAATCCTTTACAAGGCCCTTTTACTCAGATCAAACGGTCCCCGTCCTCTTCTTCCCTTGTTTCCTTGATCTGAAAATCTGGTCCCATGACTTAAAATGCTATGTCAAATTGCATATCCCGTCTATATCTCTTCTTCAATGCCTAGCCCTGTGCTTTCACAGATAAGCCATATAATAGAGATGAGTAGCCTGCTCTGGAGATATTTATCATCTTGTAGAGGGATGGTATGATCATCACGTACATTGATTAGACAGTTACTCTTGGCCAGGCATTGCATAAAGTCTTGATTGGCATGCATCCCCTCAGTTAATAATTATAGCAACTGAATGCATTAAGGGCTAATTCCTAATTTGAAGATGAACACACTAAGGATAAGAGATATGAAATCTTGTTTTTAAGGTTGTTTAATAGTCAAGTGACAGATCCAGGACAAGATCTCAGGCCTGACTCCAAAGTCGAGACTCTTAGTCACTGCTTAAGAATATAAACGGTGAGGAGGGGGGAGACAATAGTGATGATAGCCAATGTTTGTTTAGCATTATTTATGTTTCAGGCAAAGTGCAAGGAACTTGACATAGATTATAATCTTGTTCAATTAGAATAACCACCCTGTGAGGTCAGTACGGTTGTCAGCCCAAATTATTAGATGATGAATACCAAGACATATAGAAATTATGTCTTATGAAAGGTCATTCAGTGTGTTCTCCTTGAGCACACTATGTCCCTCTACTACCTCAGAACTGGTGTTTCTAAGTTTCATCTGGAAGGTACCATATCCATCTTTGGCTTCTGAGGAATGAAAGGAATATGAAGAAATTATATAGCAAAACACAAAGGATAGCCCTGCTTGCTTGGACTAATAGGAGGAAATAACCAAATGTAAGTAAACAAATTAGGGGAAAAAAGTACTGACTACTTCCACTAACACCTTTGCAGAATTCCTTGGGTCTGTCATAGCCTTTTAATTGTTCAGTCAAAGAGCTAGACCTATTTTCGATCCCCTGAGAGCATCAGGCCAAAAGTGTGCTTGAGAGCATTTAATATCAAGGGGCCAGGTCCCAAGTACATTCAGGTAATGTCTTAGGAGTTTTAGGATCCCCACAGCCAGGAGAATACCTTGCAAATACTGTACTTAGTAAGTACTTGTTTATTTCAGTTTTCGATACTTAGCAATCAAGTGGTTAACAGTTGGTTTCCAGTTATTAAAAGTATTCTCTCATATACACTGAGGCATATTTTGTATTAGAGAAAAATAACAGCAAGCCCATGCCCACATTTGATTCGTAAGAACAATGGTTCTAGTATGACTCTTTTCCCATCACATTACTGTGAAGCTTATTTGAGAGCTATTAAAGAATGGGGACATGATTTTTTTTTAAATGTGATTTAAAAGGAGGGGTAAGTTCATCATTATTGTTTATTTATTTGGCAAACATTACTGAGAGCCAGTTATATGTTAGGGCTTGGCTAAAATTGCTGAGGGAGATGAAGATGTATAAAGATACGTAAGTCATTCCATCAGTACAATGTTAGTTGCAAAATTCACCATGTGGAGGATAAGTATCTTTCATCATCTACAATTTGTTATCTACTTCATGCTCTTCATTTGCAACAACAATTAATGATTCTGTTAGCAAGTGTGTAAACCATGGCTATTAAATATGTAAAAATCCATTTCACTACTTTCCTTTTGCTAATAAAATAAATCTTCTCTATTAATAAACTTCTATACCCAAATGTAGTTTATAGATGACTTGCACTTAGGCATGAAAAACATGCCCTGAGTGTGCAGTGCTAGAAATGATATAGGTATCTAGAAATGAGACACTAGAAAAATTAATCACAGTCCTTTGGATCTAATTGCCTGTGGTCTTCATGGAAGCGTTTATTAAAGAATTAAAAGTACGTTTTTATCAGGACTTCTGTTACAAAAATGGTAGCTTTACTATACCCTTAGAAATTATATCTGCAATTATATTACTTAATACTTCCTTTCAATACATTTTCTCTATGAGATGTTTGCACTCATTCAGATACTGACTGTAAAAGCAAAATGAAATGTGGAGTTTAAGCTATGACAAAAAAAAATTTTAAACCTTATTGCCAGACAGGGAGAAGTGGCAATTTTATATTCTCATTGCCTTCTCTAAATAACTGCCCAATCTTCTCCTTCACACTGGCAATGTAGGTAATGAGTATAAATCCCTTAAATACTTGTAAAGCACTTGAATTTTTATTTGCAGTAGTAAGGCAGGTGAGGTACCCTGGACAAACCAACTAAAATTGGAGGATAATTTTTCTTTTACTTTATTGAGGTATAACATACAATCATTAAAGCACGTAAAATGCACTAATCCTAAGTGTACAGATAGGTGAGTTTTTAATCCCTGTGTAACCAACACCCAGATCAAGATATGGAACGTTTCCAGAACCCCACAAAGTTCCTTCATGGCCCTCCTTAGTCGATAACCAACCCCGTAGCCCCTCCAAAATCAGAATAACTACTACTATGGCTTCTCTTAACACTGATTGTTTTTGCCTGCTCTTGGATGTCATACAAGTGCAATTATGCAATATGTACCCTTTGTGACCAGTGTTTTTTTCCACTGAACAAATGTGAAATTACTCTTTGTTGCTGTGTGTATTTGGGTATTGTGTATAGTTAATTCCTTTTCATTGTTATAGTGTGTTATATTGTATGGATAGAACACAGTGTATTTCTCCATTCCTCTGGTGATAGATATTTGGGTTGTTTCCAGTTCTGGAGTAGTATGTGGATCAAATATTTTAATAAAACCTTTAAAAGGTATCAACAAACTGAAACAAAGTAAAGAATATTCGAAAGACCAAAAACTAAGTAAAAAGAGAAACTGAAGTTGGCTTTAAACTTGAGGGTCTTTACTGAACGTGGTAAACCTGAGTTTCAGGTGTCACAGCCTCTCAGGTTACACAGGACAGAGCAAGCCCCATGTTAGTAGCTAGAGAAAAGGAGGGTCTAAAAGGAATCTTCTTTATTAAGCTAGAATCGTCATTTGGGGGTAAAGGAGAAGTCAACTTAGCTCTGCAGGGGGCTGCAAAGAAAACTGCCCATCTTAAAATGAACTACAAAGTATAGGAGATAAAGAAATTCACTCTGAAATTTTATATACACAACTTAGACCAATGTGAATTTGAAGCCCAGTTTTTCCCTCTTGCTTGTTCCTAAAAACCTCAAGCCTAAAACTTTAACATTCTCTTAGGCTATTGGTGATACCCAGGTACTTGGATGAAACAAATTCAAGTTCTTTCTGAGAGAATTCACTTTCAACTGAGGCTTCAAAAATTCTCCTAAAGTTTAGAAAAAATCATATTACAGGAAATACATCTCTAGAGGAAGAACCAGGAGAAATAGACCAATATAATAAAATTATAAAATAGAGATGAAAATATAGAAAATGATGAATATGCTGAATGAAATAAGAAATTGAAAATAAGACTCAGTATAAGAGACCTCAAAAAGTTTAAGAAATTTTTGAGAATAAAAGAGAACCTAACAGAATTTACAGTAATAGAAAATGTAATAATTAAAAAGAGGACAAAATACTTGAAATATATAAATTACATTTCATCAGAGTTACAAAAGGAGAGGAGATAAAGAATGATGAAAAGACAATATTAGAGGAGATTACAGAAATAATTTTTCAGAATAAACAAAAGACAATTTATTGATTCTATAATGCCAACAAAAGGAAAGAAAAAAATACTACACAGAATCCATATCTGTATACATCATATTGAATAGGCAGAACACAGAGACAAAGAGCAACACCTCATCCAGTTAGAGAGAAAAGGCATATTTTCAATGAGTGACAGTTGAACTAGCAGCTGATATCTCTAAAGCAACAGAGGAAGCCAGGAGTGTAATAATGTCTTCAGAATGTTTAGAGAGTACTTAGCCTAACGTAGAATGGTATGTTCATCAAAATATATCTTTTATTTATTTAGATATAATTGGCATGTAATATTATTTTCAGGTATACAACATAATGATTTGATATTTCTTTATATTGTGGAATGATCACCACAATAAATCTAGTTAACATCTATCAACGTCTCTAGTTACAATTTTTTTTTTTTTGGCGGTACGTGGGCCTCTCACTGTTGTGGCCTCTCCCGTTGCGGAGCACAGGCTCCGGACGCGCAGGCTCAGCGGCCATGACTCAAGGGCCCAGCCGCTCCGCGGCATGTGGGATCTTCCTGGACTGGGGCACGAACCGGTGTCCCCTGCATCGGCAGGCGGACTCTCAACCACTGCGCCACCAGGGTAGCCCAACATTTTTTATTTTCAATAAATGTTTATTTTACTCCTCTTCACTCTTGTTGCTGTTGAAGACCTGCAAAAATTGCATCCAAAGAAATTAGTCTTAAAGGGGATACAATAGGAGCAAGAAGAAAACATGTACTGATATTCTTTAGATTCCAATTAGTTAAAATACCTTATTAACTCAAGCTTAATACATTAACCTGTATTTCAATGATTTTTCAAGAATAGATGGTGCAGTGAAACTGACAGTGTTTTTTAAATTTTATTTTGTTTCACAGCAGGTTCTTATTAGTCATCGGTTTTATACATATTAGTGTATATATGTCAATCCCAGTGTCCCAATTCATCCCACCATCACCACCTCCGCCCCACACCTCCACTTTGTAAAAGTTTAAGCGCAGGCCTAAACAGTTGTTGCCAGTGTTACTAGGTTTTAAACCCATCTCTTATGCTTGTTAAAATGTTTGGATTCTTATGCATTGCACCCCACCTTGAGAGTTTATTTGGGAGGTCTAGAATGATAAATAGGTATCAGCATTTTTAACAAGTACCTCAGGTGATGATCCTGGTATAGGGAATTTATGGACCACAGTTTGATCAACTGATCAAACTATGTGTAAGCCATTTAGGGACCAGAATCAGGAGAGAAGTAACACTGATCTTCAGTAACTCTTATATAATATCACAAAACATCTAGTAGCCGAATACGAAGGCTACTGGAAATTTAATATTTGGATTTAAGGTTTTAACAAGCTGATGTTTCTCCCTAGATCTCATGAAAATCACAGTTGTTTTATCCGAAAGTAAGTGACTCATTTCTCAGTACTTGTTAAATCTTCACGATATATTTACTTTTCTAGTCACTAGGAGATCAAAAAAAAAAAAAGATACCAAAGCTCTTTGATGGGTTTCTAAGACTGTGCTTTATAGAGCTTTATCTGCTGCTAGGAGAGATGTGATCACTTATCTATTTCACAGATATTCTCATGCATACAACCAAGGATTTTTCAAGGAACTTGTAGTCAATTTAGAGTAGGTTTTACTTTGACTTTTGCTTCTGTGATTCCCGACTATTTTCTTACTGTTTAGTTTCCTACTGAGTCTTCCCACAGGGTTGTTGAATGATACTCCATGGTGACCCCTACAGCTTCAAAGTAGTCCTAGTAGAAACCCCACAATTGGGTGAGATAAATACATATCCAATAAGCCTGCATAAAGATGACGAGCTTGCATGCTTCCAGACAGAATGGCCACAGAGCAGGTGTGGAAAATAGGTTTCACTTCCAAGTTAATTCCCGTTGATCAGTATCGGCTCCCTTCAGCATTGTATCATGACAGATCATGGGGGGTAGTTTCCAGGGAAGATTTCCACCTGAAGAGTGGTAACTAAGTGAGAAACAAGATACTACTTTACTGTTAGTTATATTGTTACTAAAGCTCAGGTCACATGCAGGCATCACAAAAAGCTGGATTGGGATTACCCAGTTTAGTACAAGTGGTAAATAGCTTCCGTTTCTTCCTCATATTTCCTATCTTGATATCCGGAAATATTACAACTTCCTGAATGGCCAAAAATACAGGAATCAAAATCAATGTCTGATAGGCATGTAGGTTTGGATATGTAGGTTGCTATTCTACTACCTGGATGGGAAAATAGGAGTACTTGCTTTTGCCTTGTACAGTAGGGCCCTGTCCACTAATACAGGTAGTTATATCTAACTATTATTTCCTCCTCCTCAAGTGGAGTGAGAGAAGGGAAGTACAGTGAGAGAAGTCAATGAACGGATAGAAACATTCTCGGATGAGGAAGACAGGATTGAGGAATCTTCTGATGTAAACATGTATCCTTTTAATCGATAGAAAAAAATATTTTATTTTTTCAATATATCCATCCTTCAAGACATAACTTAAATATTTTCCCCCTATGGAACTCTTACTGATTCTTTTATTTAGGCATGATCTTGTGATTTTCACTTCAGTAAAACATTAATGCACTGTGTATATCTCTCTTAACAGGTGATTATTACTCTGCACTCTGGATGTTGATTTAAATCAATTTCTTTCCCATCATGTGTTCATAGATGTATATTTATAGCAAGTACTGCGTGATTATCACACTAAGTATAGGACCCCATAAGCAAATAAGTAAATGACATATCCGCCTGCCACCCCTACCGTAAACTCACATTCCATTGGGGAATAAGGGCTACAAATTGATAGCCACAAACAGTGAGAAGCTGAATGTCATAGCTAATTCACAACTAGATTCGGAGTTTGAGTTTTGCTGTCAGGGGAGGCTTGATTGTTTGATGTTTGGGTCTTGGCTATAAGGAGATGACACATTTTTTATGAGGTTTGTGCTGTTGTATTTTGCTTTTTAACTAAGTTACCATGTCAGCATCCTCCTTTGGTAATTACAGTCTCTATTATTTTGAGTTTGTCTTTAACACTGAAGCTCTTATTAAACTATTTTTCTCTTTATTTGCTCTCTCTTCTAGAAAATGGGTCAGCAAACTACACAATGGGCTTGTAGCCTATTTTTCTGTTGGAAAATTTCTATTGGAATATACCACACCCATCATTTTATACATTGTCTTTGGCTGCTTTTGCATTGTAATGGCAGTGTTGAGAAGTTGTGACAGAGGTCATAAGACCAACCCACAAGCCTAACATTTTTAATATCTTGCCGTTTAAGAAAAAGTTTGCTGACCCCTGCTCTAGAACAAGGGGTCTGTGAGGGCAGGGACTACATCTTGGTCAATTTTTGTAATCTTAGTACCAGGTACAGAGATCAGGGAATCTTGACCTGAGATCTACCATATGTTCATTTTCCAGAGATGCAGTAACTTCCAAGAACTGCCTGCTAAGTTGCCTATGCACATTTATGTTTATTAGGAAAAGATTTCTAACTTCTTCATATTCTCAAACGGGAATCCCAGTATGGCCAAATAAGTGCCTATCAGACCGACCCTCCCATAGACAGCAACTGGAAACTATGGCCACAATACAAAAAATGAGTTCCTAAAGGCACTAAGAGTGAACAAAAAGAAACAGATTCTAAAAAGGAATCAACACTTGGAAGAAGGGAGTAGCACTCAATAAGTTTTCTCTTACTCTCTTTTAAACTAAGGGCAGTTCACATTTAGGGTCACGGAGGATGCCTAAAACTGTGATTGAAAACCCATGACATTTCTTGCCTAGAAAACTAGAGGACAGAGTTTGGGACATTCACAATCTCCAGAAAGATTTTTTGGGTAGAGGTTATGAAAAGGAGAGAGACAGAGGAATCAGCAAATTCTCTATCCAAATCTCTGGCTGTCCCCCCAACCATACATGTGTGGAAGAGACACCAAACAACCCAGATTAGGGTAGAAGAACTGAATTAGTTTTCAGTTGTCCAGGAGACAGAGTTTGTACTTTGAGTTCAGCCAAGTTAATTACTTGCTAAAGTAACTCCTCTTCTGAGGAGTATAGCAGAATCCAGAAACTCCAACACATAACACACACAATAGCCATGATATAATTCAAAATTACTCAACATACAAAAAAACAGGAATGTATGACAAATACTCAACATAAGACAAGCAACAGGAAATAAAACCATATTATCTAAACATTAAAGTCAGAAGACAATGACTTTAAAGCCACTATTATTACTGCTCAGTGAGTCAAAGGAAAATATGCCCATAATGAATCAAAAGCTGGGAAATCATAGTGGAGAAAGATGATTAAAAAGAACAAAATGGGAATTCTAGAACTGAGAAATACAGTATTGCCAATGAATATATGGTTCTTTCCTCAAAATTAAATTACATTGCCTACTGGTTCACTGTGTATTTAACTTGAGAAACTTGAGTTTGTTGCATTCTGAAAAAGGAATATGTCTTAATAGAAGGGAACAGGAGTGAAATTTTTTACCTATAAGAAAGCAACCAGTTGTTGCCTAAATAACTTGACTTGGAACAAATTACCTCTCTATACCTTATTTTCTTTAGCTGAAAATGGGGATAATAATGGTATTTCAACGTAATATAATGTTCTAAGCACAATTGTAATTGTTCAAAAACTTTGTGGTAATGATTTTTAACTGGATTCTTAATGTACCTCTCTTTAAAACAGGAGCATCAAGGGAGGATGACATATTCTGGCTGGGTTTGGGGAGCTCACTGAGAGAAAAAGAGGCCAGCACCAGATAAAGTAACCTAAAGAGAGATTTCCAAAAGCAAAGAGTCTAAGACTTAGCTCATAATCCTTTGTAGATTTTGTCCACTGCTAATTAGCTTTTGACACCTGTGTTTCTCCACTCACTTTAATGTGAATAGTCTTTGTCAAATGATTCTACTAAAGTATCTTGTTAACCCTAAAATAATGGTGAAATGATTAATTTCCAGGTGCTGACTTGAATAACATTAATCGTAATGAAATCATTTGGTGTGAATGTGACTGTCCTATGTATTTTAAAAGGATGAGAGCAACTGACTGTTTCTGATCTGTCTTGTCACTGCCGTTGATGTCTGAAGGAGCTGAGGGGTCTGCCCTCTTAAGAGGCGTTATCTCACATGTTTGGCACTCACTGATAGCTGCTGTAATTGTAGTACATAGAGCAAATAGAACTTTGAACTGCTTGTCAGTCACTTCTCCCCCAGTTCTCCCCCAGAGGTATTGAGATGCATATTTAGAACATAAATTCCAAACATTTCCTGCCATTAACCTCAGGCAATTCCTGGGAGGTACGATTTCAATAATGGGAATATTTAGTTTACGTACTGAATGTGAAGCAAGATTGTCTTTCTGCCCTCATCCTTACAGCTCCATTGGAAAAGCAACTTCTGAAAGCTGAAGGATGAGGGATTCCTCATGGAACGTGTATTAGGTTATTCGTTTGTGTCAGTGCTTAGAATAGGTAGCAGGAGCATACAGAGGAGGGGGCCTGTTATCAAGTTCTTCCTAACTAGTGGGGAAATGGAATTAAGTTTTTTTTATGAGCCAGATTACTGCTATATCATACGCTCGTATTTGAATTGGTCTTCATAAGCGACCAGGTAAGTTAGGTATTATCTTTTTCACTTCAAATTGGGGCAACTGAGTCTCAGTGAGAGTGATATAAGTTACAGAGTCATTGATGTAGCCCAGGAGAGAGATGACAGGGACCTGAATTTAGAGCGTGGCAGTGGAGCTCCAGTATATTCTCAATAACTGATAATATGCCATCGTTGTCCAGAGTAATCAAGAAAGAATAGTTTGGGCTTCCCTGGTGGCGCAGTGGTTGAGGGTCTGCCTGCCGATGCAGGGGACGCGGGTTCGTGCCCCGGACCGGGAGGATCCCATATGACGCGGAGCGGCTGCGCCCGTGGGTCATGGCCGCTGGGCCTGCGCGTCCGGAGCCTGTGCTCCGCAACGGGAGAGACCACGGCAGTGAGGGACCCACGTACTGCCAAAAAAAAAAAAAACAAAAAACGGAGAAAAAGAATAGTTTGAAAAATATTAAACTCAGAAACTAGGTTATATATAAATACGAGTAGAAGCATGTAGATGCATCAGGAATCTTGTTTTATGTCTCTTTATTAAAGCCTTGAGAATTGAAGGAATATATTATCAGCAGCATTGCAGGCTTGATGAGTGCTCTGGGATTGTGTTAATTCCTTAATAAAATGTATTTGACAATATATTCACCTAGTTACTGAGAAATAATTGTTGAAATGTTTCAATTATTTTCATTAAAAAATAACAGCCCCCTTTTTTGTTACCTCTTAGTGTGAGATAGACACCGAGATACGCATTTTAATTTAATTTCTAATTTAACCTGTACACCACCACCAAAAGTAAGGGATCAGAACCCCCCGTTTTACAGTTGAAGAAGCTGAAGCTCAGGGAGCTTGCATAATTTTTTCAAGGTGATAGATGTCATAAGTAGGAAAGTGAGAAGTAAATTCTATATATCTGTTTCACTACAAAAAGTACTGTTCTTAAATTCTGCCTCCTTTTGAATAGGAATTGGTTTTCCATTTAACCCAAAGAGCCGGGATTGACTGAGGCAGGCGAGAGGATACTACCCCCCTTTCCCCCACCGAAAGGAAAAGAAAAATTAAGCATACTGAAATTAAATCTCCCTGGAATAACTATGTGCCAGAATCAGGCAGGAAACATAAATAGCCCTGAATGACAAACAGAAACCTTAATTCACCAGTCTTACCATCCCTGTTTTATACTGGTCCCATAACACCTATGGTATTATGTGTAGTTTAGAGCATCATAATAGAAAATATTTTTGTTAACCTATAACACACACCCAGATAAAGGTCCCCATATTAATAGAGGTGCTCAAACCCAGTGATGGCATATGGAATAAATCTGGGAATGCTTTAAGAGGAGAATAATTAGGGTAGGATAGGAGGAAGGTTATGAAAGCATGAGAATTGTCTTTCATTGGGATATGTGGATACACAGAAGAGAAAGATTTAATCTATTCTGTTTACATACAAAGGGCAAAACATGGAGCTCTGGGAAGAAATTTCAAACTGACCGGTCTCAACTCAATATAACATCTCTCTGTAATTATAACTTCCCATCATGGAGTCTGCCTCTTGGGATCTTGCTTCCTCCATCCTGTGAGATACTCACTGAGGCTGTAAGAAGTCACTTGCTTAATGTGCCATAGTAAGATGCTTACCTAGACAAACTTAGGCTCCTGACTTCTAAATTTAGAGAATTATATGAACCTCTAAGGTAGTTGGAAGTATAATGAAGCAGGTAAAATTTAGCTTTTCTCATCAGAAAACTCAGGTTTTACGGTTTCTGGATAAGCGAAATTGGGCAAGTTATTTAATTTCTCTGAGCCTGTTTCTTCGTCACATAAAATTAGTAGCATAGTCCTCACAAGACTGTTGTGAAGAATAAAGTAGATCATCCATGGGAAGCGCTTAGCACATGTTAGTTATTACATTTGTTAATGTTTTCTGTACATAAGCTTCTTACCTGGTGTGTCTAGAATCTTTAATGTATTGCAGCTAGGAATATAAATGTGAAGGGTTAAGAAAGTGTTTCTATAAGAATTCATGCCTATGGCAAGGTCTAGGCTGTCTTTGAACTTTGGAGGACTAGAAATGCCCCAGAAACATACTTGCTTTCTTCAGCAATTTGGGTGCCAGGGAGTGGTAAGAATCACGTGGTAGCTATAAAATTATGCCACAAGACTCTGAGGGGTCTATTTCTAATGTGGTTTGAAAAGTACCTTACACGGCATTCTTTAGACTTGCCGCCTGCCTTAAAATGTCCCTCAGGGCTTCCCTGGTGGCGCAATAGTTGAGAATCTGCCTGCTGATGCAGGAGACACAGGTTCGAGCCCTGGTTTGGGAAGATCCCACGTGCCACAGAGCAACTGGGCCCGTGAGCCACAACTACTGAGGCTGCGCGTCCAGAGCCTGTGCTCCACAATAAGAGAGGCTGCGACAGTGAGAGGCCCACGCACCGCGATGAAGAGTGGCCCCCACTTGCCACAACTGGAGAAAGCCCTCGTACAGAAACGAAGACCTAACACAGCCAAAAATAAATAAATAAACCAATGAACCGACATTTAAAAAAAAAAAAAGCTCAAATTCCAGTTGGATTTGAAGAGCTTGCATATATGTCTTGGGTACCACCAGTTAAAACCTAGCTTAATACGCGAGGGACAGGTATCATGGATCTCGATACTGATGTAACCTTTACTTTATGAATTAGTAAGCAACGAATAGGGGCACATGTATGGTCCAGTAGGCTGTTCCCTGTATATGTTCGCTTAACTAAGCAGGTAGATGGGGGCTGAAAAGCAGACTGTACCTGGATCATAAGTGTGTACACCCTGGCAAAGAGATGTATCTACCCAGAGGAAAAAGCTTATTTTTATAATTCACATATAGGTATCATTGAACTAAATTAGATGTAGGTGTGACCGCATTTGCCCTTACTTTGCTTTACTTATTTTATTTGCTACATACAACATGTGACTGTGGCTTTCAGGATCTCCATGTATTTTGAAAGATACTGAGGCTCAGAGTGGGTTATACCCATTAGATGAGAAGATTTTTAGGATAAGAGCATATCTGTATACAGAGTGCTTTTCACTCAATGAACACACGGCTGTTTGATCCTGCATCAAAATATTGCTCATTAACACCCAGGGTACCATAAGTTTAGGTCTGAGGGCCATACAACAGCTCAGGCCAGTTCTGTCCCCAAGGAATTTACTGTCCAATGAACGTGATAAGGTAGTCATAGCTATACTAGAAAGTAGAACATACCCAAAGTAGTAAACAGGGTACAGACAAATGCTACTGAACATTCTAACGAGGTTATCTATGCCTTATGTGCAAATGGCAGGCTTCAGCCCAAATTGTGAATTAATATTCCAAAGAATCCCCAAGTCTTTTCATTTCAACCTCCTTTAGTTGGCAGATGCTGTAGATGCCCTTCCTCATGTTGGCTCTACACAAGTGTATTCAGTATAGCAAAATTAGGAAACAACTGGATAATACAAGACAATCTCTGGGTTATATCCCCCAGTAAGAGGAACCTCCTTCTTAAACTTACTATGCGAAGATCCTGAACTTTTGGAGGAGTAAAATCCTCAATGGTTTTTGTTTTTAACATTACGTAAATCATAAGTAACCATTATTGCTAATTCTGGATGACACTGCTTGCTCTTTATTTATGTTGTATCTTTATTATTCGGCAAATGTAAAAAATACCTGCATATATAAGAGATTTTAATCATAGGTTTGTTTCCAAATATGGTTCCTCAAATTATACATAAGAGCCGGTATGTTTTTTAATTATTCACCCCTAAATTTTCATACAAAGCTTGTTTTTAGAAAACTAGTCCAGAGAAATATGTGGAGAAATATCCATCCTTGCAAATTAATAAGAACATCTGCTTATGTATGTTCCTGTGAGCAACGCTAATCATGGTTTGATCAAAAGGTGAGGGCCTGTGGAAGCCAAGGTCCTGTTTTAAGTGAAATACTACTTTTTTGAGAGCTTTTAGTATTTAGTCTCTTAGCAACTTTCAAATGTGCGATACAGTATTTCTAACCATCGTCACCAGGCTGTATATTACATTTCATGACTTACTTATTTCATAACTGGAAGTTCGTATGTTTTGACCTTTATCACCCATTTTGATCATGCTGCTCCCTGCTTCTGGCAACCACCAGTCTGTTCTCTATATCTATGAGCTTGGTTGTTTGTTTGTTTGTTTTTTCAGATTCCACATATAAATGAGATCATATGGTATTTGCCTTTCTCTGTCTGACTTATTTCACTTAGCAAAATACTCATGAGGTCCTTCTATGTTATCAGAAATGGCAATATTTTATTATTTTCTCTAGCTGAATGATATTCTATTGTACATATATATCACATTTTCTCTCTCATCCATCAGTGAACACTTAGGTTGTTTCTGTGTCTTGGCTATTGTAAGTAATACAGTAAATACGTATCTTTTCAAATTAGAGTTTTTGTTTTCTTTGGATAAATAGCCGGAAGAGAAATTTCTGGGTCATATAGTAGTTCTGTTTTTAACTTTTTGAGAAACCTCCATACAGTTTTCTGTAGTGGCTCTATCAATTTCCATTCCCACCAATGGTGCATGAGAATTTCCTTTTCTCACATCCTCAGAAACACTTGTTATTTTTTTTCTTTTTGTTAATAGCCTTTCTAACAGGTGTGAGGTGATAATTCATTGCGTTTTTTTAGATGAGGTACAGTTGATTTACAGTATTATTTTAGTTTCAGTTGTACAGCATAGTGATTTAGTATTTTTACAGATTATAGTCCATTAAATGATATTACAAGATAATGGCTATAGTTCCCTATGCTATATAATATATCCTTGTTGCTTATGTATTTTATACATAGTAGTGAGTATCTCTTAATCCCCTACTCCTAACTTGCCCCTCCCCCCTTCCCTCTCACCTCTGGTAACCATTAGTTTGTTCTCTATATCTGTGAGTCTGTTTCTGTTTTGTTATATACATTGATTTGTATTTTTTTAATTTTTATTTTATATTGGAGTGTAGTTGATTCACAATGTTAGTTTCAGGTGTACAGCAAAGTGATTTAGTTGTACATAGACATATAACTATTCATTTTCAGATTCTTTTCCCATATAGGTTATTACAGAGTATTGAGTAGAGTTCCCTGTGCTATACAGTAGGTCCTTGTTGATTATCTATTTTATATTTAGTAATGTGTACATGTTAATCCCAACCTCCTAATTTACCCCTCCCCCCAATATTTCCCCTTCAGGAACCGTAGTTTGTTTTCTAAGTCTGTGAGTTTGTTTGTGTTTTGTAAATAAGTTCATTTGTATCATTTTCTTTTAGATTTCACATGTAAGTTATATGATATTTGTCTTTCTCTTTCTGTCTCATTTCACTAAGCATAATATTCTCTAGGTCCATCCTTGTTGCTACAAATGGCAGAATTCCATTCCTTTTTATGGCTGAGTAATAATCCATGGTATATATATACCACATCTTTATATTTTCATCTCTTGATGGACACTTGGGTTGCTTCCATATCTTAGCTATTGTAAATAACTCTGCTATGAACACTGGGGGACATGTATGCTTTTGGATTAGTGTTTTTGTTTTTTTCTGAACATGTACCCAGGACTGGAATTGTCAGATCATATGGCAGTTCTATTTTTAGTTTTTTGAGACACCTCTGTACTGTTTTCCATAGTGGCTGCACCAATGTACACTCCCATAAACAGAGTACGAGGATTCCCTTTTCTCCACATTCTCTCCAACATTTGTTATTTGTAGACTTTTTGATGATAGCCATTCTGACATGTGAGGTGATAGCTTGTTGTTTTGATTTGCATTTTTCTAATAAATAGTGATATTGAGCATATTTACATGTACTTGTTGGCTATCTGTATGTCTTCTCTGAAAAATATTCAGATCTCTGCCTATTCTAAAAACAGATTGTTTGTTTTTATGCTATTGAGTCATATGAGTTCTTTCTATATTCTGGATATTAAACCCTTATCAGATATATGATTTGCAAGTATTTTCTCCCATTCAATATATTGCCTTTTCATTTTGTTGATGGTTTCTTTTGCTGTGCAGAAGCATTTTAGTGATGTAGTCCCACTTGTTTATTTCTCCTCCACTTTTGGTATCAGATCCAAAAATTTATCACCAAGACTGATTGCCAAGGAGCTTACCACCTATGTTTTCTTCTAAGAGTTTTATGGTTCCAGATGTTACTTTAAAGTCTTTAATCCATTTTGAGTTAATTTTTCTGCGTGGTGTAAGATAGTGATCCAGTTTTATTCTTTTGCATTTGGCTGTCCAGCTTTCCCAAAACCATTTATTGAAGAGACTATTATTTCCCTATTGTATATTTTTGGCAAGTTTGTGATTAATTGACCATATATGTGTAGGTTTATTTGGGGGCTCTCTGTTCTACTGATCTTTGTGTCTGTTTTATGTCAATACCATACTGTTTTTATTACTGTAGCTTTGTAATATAGTTTGAAATCAGGGAGTATGATGCCTCCAGCTTTGTTCTTTTGTCCCAACATTGCTTTGGCTATTTAAGGGCTTTTGTGGTTCTATACAAATTTTAGGATTATTTGTTCAGTGAAGTGCTGTTTTGAGTATCTAGAGTATACTCTAAAACAAGTCTGATATCCACTATTGTACTAATTTTTCTTTTCTATACTCCAGAGAAATATTCTAGAGGAAGTCATCAATTTTATCAAGACCTAGGTTGGTCTTATAGGATCACTCCAAAGAATGTGTAGGTTCACAGCAAATTGATTTTATTGGCACAACTGCAAGTATGGAACTTTCTAGCTCATCTATAAGAGATGGCAACAGAATTAAGAAGCCAGATCTAAGAGGGTAAGAGGTAATAAAAGAAGGAGGGAAAAGAGCCAAGTAAGAATTACATGTGGGTGCCCCCAGAGTGACAGGCTGGGCAGGGATAAAAAGGCAGACTTGAAAAGAAGAGTAAAGGAATACTTAAATTATCTTTTGGATTTTGAGTATCCCCAAGGGTACTCACATAGGTGAAATATAGAGTTATTTTCAGTAATAGATTGAGCAAAATATCTTTCTAGCTGTTGCAGGGGCATGATGGCAGAGAATCCCTTCATAAGGCAGAATTGAATACAGAAGGAAAATCAGACCAAATTTATTCAGCATTGATGACTGCTTCTACAGGCTTTGTTCCAGCCTTATGCAATACACTCCATGTCGCACTGGGACCTCGGGCTGCTGGAGCAATGTTAGGTGGGCCTGTGGAAAAGCCTTCACCTTGGAGTCTAGCAGTTCTGTGTAGAATTTCCTCTTGACTGTTACAAATGTGGAAATAGCTTTTGGAGTCAGAAAGTGGAGAAATGATGATGTAGCCTGCCCTAAACAGGCAGAAACAGAGATAGGTAGCCGTCTAGGAGAGTCAGGATGCAGATGCTTTGAGTAGTTCTACTACAATGCACTCTACTGGAAGAAAAATGACAAAGTCTAAGCCTGACATAAGTGACAGAAAGAAGTCAATGAAATTTAGACTGGTGTGTTAAATATTTAATATCTCTTGAACTGTTTTGATCTCTCAGTCACATTGGCTAGTTAACTGTTTGCCACCATCATTTTAGCTTTTCTTCCTAGATTTTGTTAACATATCTTTTCTTTCCTGATAAAAATGTGTCACATACGATAAAAATAAGCAAAATATTGGTAAGCATAATATAAACCACAAACCATCCATAATCCTATCTCTTTGAGGTAAGCAGTGTTAAACTTTGTGCAATATTAAGGTGGTAGTTACCTTTCTCACGGATTGATATTCGCACTAATTAGAGCAAAAACAGTGGTGGGTAAAACTGTTGGCAGTTTAGTATGAATCAAAACAGTGGAACCAAACTGCTAGTACTATTATTCATTGCATTTTTCATCAAAATGCACTTGCAATTTTAAAAAACTGCCAGTTTCACTTAAGACTGTCTTTGATGAAGCAGTAAAAATTGTTAAATCTTGGCCATTGAACACACATCTTTTTTTTTAATTTGTATTTTTATCCAAGGATAGTTGAGGTACAATATTATATAAGTCACAGGTATGCAATAGTGATTCACAATTTTAAAGGTTATATTTCATTTATAGTTATTATGATATATTGGCTATATTCCCCATGTTGTATGATGTATCCTTGTAGCTTATTTTTTAAATACTAGTTCCAACCTCTTACTCCCCTACCCCTATGTTGCTCCTCCCACATTCCCTCTTGCCACTGGTAACCACTAGTTTGTTCTCTATATCTGTGAATCTGCTGCTTCTTTGTATATTCACTAGTTGTATTTTTTTAGATTCCACACGTAAGTGACATCATACAGTATTTGTCTTTCTCTCTTTGACTTGTTTCACTTAGTAAAATACCCTCCAAGTCCATCCATGTTGCTGCAAATGGCAAAATTTCATGTTTATGGCTGAGTAGTATTACATTGTGTGTGTGTGTGTGTGTGTGTGTGTGTGTGTTTACACATCTTTATCCATATTCTTTATTCATTCATCTCTTTCCATTCATCTGTTGATGGACACTTAGGTTGCTTCCATATCTTGGCAATTATAAATAATGCTGCTATGGACATTGGGGTGTATGTATCTTTTCAAATTAGTGTTTTGCTTTTTTGCTTTTTACATAATCAGGAGTGGAATTGCTGGCTCATTTGGTAGTCGTATCTTTAGTCTTTTGAGAAACGTCCATACCATTTGCCACAGTTCCACAGGTTGCACCAATTTACATTCCCAGCAACAGTGCACAAGGGTTCCCTTTCGTCCACATCCTCGCCAACATTTGTTATTTGTGTTCTTTTCGACGATAGCCATTCTGACCATGTGAGGTGATATCTCACTGTGGTTTTGATTTGCATTTTCCTGATGCTTAGTGATGTTGACCATCTTTTCAGGAGTGTAGATCTTTTTAACATTTATATGACACTTCTGAAAGTATACATAAAGCACTCTGCCTATTGAGGTGTGATGGTTTTATCAAGAGAAAGAGCTCTTGTACAGTTGTTCTGGTTGCCAGCTGAACTAGCCACTTCTCTTATGGAATGGCATTTTTACTTGAAAGAACAGCAGGCAGACAAACTACGATTATTCACCAGTGGGTATTTGACAGACATTTTCTTAAATAAAAAAAAAAAGGAAAAAAACAAAAACAAAGTGAGCCTGTCATCTCAAGGAAGAAATTAACACGACTTGTTGCCAGGTATAGAGTTTGAACTTTAAAGTAAAAATTAGAATATTGGAAAACTCCCAGTCAGCTTGACAACTTTCCAGTACTTATAGACTTTTCTGATGAGTTTAGTTTCGATATCAACAATTGTGAATTTCTGAAATTGTATAATGAAATGTGTCAGTATTTGGAAGATGCTGACAAGGACTTTCTCAACAAACACTGGTGAGGTCCCTCTTAGCCCTCTTCTCAGCTAGGCTTGACCTTGGCCCCCATCCTTGCTGGACCTGCATAGCTCAGTTTGGCAAGGACGCTGCTGAGTCAGTTTGTCAAGTATTCCCCCACCCTTGATATCTGATCACCCTCAATATCTGATCAAGCTCCTTCTCCCCCACCTTCGATGCATAAGTCCTTAACCTGCCTTCACCAAAAGTCCTGTTAGGTTGCTTAAGCAAGACTCCCCCTACCTTTGCTGTCTTTTCTTACTATATTTTCCTCCACTGACCCCCCTCCCTCTGTTCATTGGCTATAAATCCCCAGCTGGCTTGGTTGTATTTGGACTTGAGCCTGATCTCTCTCCGCTATTGCTACAGTCTTGACACCTATTGCAATAGTCCTGATTAAAGTCTTCTTTTCCATTTTAACCAATGTCAGAATAATTTTTCCTTTAACAATACACATAACAGAATGAATCAATATCTTCCAAATGACCAAAGCAGGATGTTAAAAAAAAATCATGTATGGGTAAAAGAACCATTCAAAATAGAAGAGAAATCAAAGGATATTAATGAAACAGAGCCCAAAAAGTTTATTGATAGGATTTCAGATTCCACGTTGCAACTAACCTTTAAGAACCTACCATTTGTTAAGTTCTGTTGAGATATCAAAGAGGATTATCCACAATTATCTCTGGATGGGGTATTGAAATACTCTTTTCCCTTGTCCTGCTATCTGTGTGTATGATGCCAGATTTTCTTCATTTACTTCAACCAAAAGAACATACTGAAATAAATTGAAGTCAGGAGCAGGTATGAATCCAGCTGAGATTCACAAAGATATGAAACAATGTCACTCTTCGAGCTGTTTGCTTTAGAATATAGGGTTTTTTTCATATAGCTGTGTTGTTATTATTAACATGTAATGAGTTTATAGGAACTAATAAATATATAATTCAATTTTTGCCATGTTTAATTTCTAATTCGGTAAATATCAATAGGTATAACTCACATGAACTAAAGCTCTTTAGGGTTCTCAGCAACTTTTAGGAGTCTAAAAGCATTTTGTGAACAGAACACTTGGGAACAGCTTATTTCAGTGTGTCAGGGGTTCAACATTCTCTAATAGTGATGTAAGAGATGTTTGAAAGTAGCAAACCAACGAATCAGGTCATTGATATTACAATATGTTGAAGTTGGTGGCACTAAGCAAACATGTTCATGAGTGTTAGGTTCCTAAAAGCAAAGAAGAATACCAAGCTATCAAGAGGAGGAGTCAAGGGGGTAAAATGTGCCAAGAAAACTAAACCTGGCCTTGGGAATCTAACCACCAAATCAAATTGGATTCACTTGATCTTATTATACTACCCCCAAGACATAAAAGTGTTATTGTTTTTAAAATGGAAGATAATGAAGTTAATCTGAATTTGAGTTAATACTGAAATGAATTTATGATGCCCAGTAAATATACTAATTACCAGAATTGTATTACAAGAGACCGCTTTCATTGTGTTAATAAATTGTAATATTAACATTTCTAGAACTTTTTAAGAAACTTCAAACAATAGCAAACTCATGTCTCTTTCTCTCACTGAACATAGAAATTTACCCTGTGCTTTTTCCAAAAATGATATACTATGTGAACTCTAACAGGTTTCCATGATTTCATTTGCACAGTAAGCCACCTAGAACCCTGAAGGTCTCCATCTCTGAGGAAAAAGTAATCATCTCTCTGAATTCAGGTTTCAGAAAGACCTGAAGATTCCAAAGGATAAAAACATAATTCTGAAGCATAAAGAAGACATGGCCATAGATCTGTGTGGATGATTACAAGATTACTTTTGTTTAGGATCATTGTTTCCTGAACTATATCTTAGTGCAACCTTTTCATGAGCCTTACTTTCTTGGCTTCTGTAGTTCTGTAGTTGGATTCCACGGTACAAAGCTAGCTTCAAGAGTATACACAGAGTTGGTACAACTAAAGAGCATCACCTGAACTACTCTCTGTGTTGGTCTATCTTAGTATAAAAATTGCAAAATTAGAGATTATTTCCAATATGTATTAGGATATTTCAGCATTTAACACTTGTCTGTTGAAGTGTATATATCATTGTGAATTGTAAAAGCATCTTCAAATATTTGTCTATATTATTGATATAGTCAGACCCCAAATAAATGGAACATGTAGTTGGTAGCTTACTGGGGCAAATTGAAGGGGGATCTGAGAAAGTGAGTGATGTTTAGCATGTTTAAACATCTCTGTTTAACATAACGCTTGTTAACGTGCCACTGTTTAGCATGAGGCTCAGTTGTACTCACTTTGGCCTACTTTGGTCTGTGTTTAAAACAAAAGATTTATGGTTGGATAGGTTGATGCAGTGCTGAAATTAGTCATGAAATACCCCTATACTTTATTTATAATAGCAAAACGTAACATCTGAAATGTCTGACATAGGGAAATAAGTAAACTGATAGGACTCTATGGTAGAGTACTATGTAGCTGATAAAAATGTTGCTTGGAAAATATTTTAATACCGTTAGAATAAATTTATGTCATAACATTAAACGAAAGAGTAGGAAGAAAACTGCACAGATGAAAATCTAAAATGTATAAAACCTATACGATTAGTGTTTGGGTTTTTTTTGGATATATACCCAGGAGTGGAATTGCTGGGTCATATTGTAGTTCTATTTTTAGTTTCTTGAGGAACCTCCGTATTGTTTTCCATAGTGGCTGCACCGATTTACATTTCCACCAACAGTGTACAGGGTTCCCTTTTCTCTACATCCTCACCAACATTTGTTATTCGTGTTCTTTTTGATGATAATCATTCTGACTGGTGTGAGGTGATATCTCACTGTGGTTTTAATTTGCATTTCCCGGATGATTAGTGACGTTGAGTATCTTTTCATGTGCCTGTTGGCCATCTGCATTTCCTCTTTGGAAAAACGTCTACTCAGTTCTGCCCATTTTTTAATTGGGTTGTTTGTTTTATTGATGTTGAGATGTACAAATTGTTTATATATGTTGGACATTAACCCCTTATCGGTCATATCATTTGCAAATATCTTCCCCCCTTCAGTAGGTTTTTTCCTTTTGTCGAAGGTTTACTTCTCTGCGCAAAAGCTTTTAGGCTTAATTAGGTCCCATTTGTTTCTTTTTGCTTTTGTTTCCTTTGCTTTAGGAGGCGGATCCAAAAAAATATATTGCTGTGATTTATGTCAAAGTGTGTCCTGCCTGTGTTTTCCTCTAGGAGTTTTATAGTATCTGGTCTTATATTGAGGTCTTTAACAGAGAGTACAGAATCAACTGATACACAATGAAACATTAATATTGATACATCATTGAGGATCCTTTGGTTATAAGCATTAGAAACAATTTCCCTTGAAAATGCAAATGAATGTGTTAAAGAAAACTGGGTAGCTCATCAAACCTAAGAAAGGATAGAAATATAGCCATTATCAAGGAATGAGGTAAGAGATATTATGGACAAGTTCTTCAAGGACTATCTTAAAATGGTTCTTTTCCAAACATTTTCTATTCTTAAAGATTCAGTTACTGGCAGGGAGACCTGTGAGTAAATTTGTGTGGGTCAAGCATCTACTTCTTAGCCAGAGAAGAAGAGGTAACATGCTTGACAGCTCTACATGGAATGAGGGAAGGAGTAGTGCATTAACAAAATGATCATGTTGTCCACTACCAGAAGGAAATTATTGAGGTTAAAACTGTATGTCCTGCGTGTACATATATGATGATCCTAATAACAGTAGCTACCCTTAAAGCTGAACACTTACTATATGCTTAATACTAATCTGGTTTCTCTACTTTACATGGATGCTCTCATTTGAACCTCTCAACATTGAAAGATGGGTTTTCATACTAACCCAATTTGCATAGGTGGAAACTGATGCTCAGAAAGGTTAAATTGCCTAATGTCATACAATGAGAATATGGTGGATATGGAATTTGATCTGTGGCTGACTAGCTACGAAGCCTATGAATTTGTCTGCCAGGATACATTGTAAATAAAAATATACTTTGATTATTACTGCTGTTTTAATTTCTCTCAGTGCCACTAGTCTAAAACAAATGATGGACTATGTATTAGGGCCTAATGTCTGTTTCACTAAAGCAACACTTTTGTACTCCCTCATTCCCCAGACCCCTGCCAAACGGGTTTTTCTCTAAATATAGTTAGTTCTAAAATCTCCTTGTTGGATTATTTCTGTCTACTCTAGAATACTTGGATTTTAGCTTTAAAACTGTGTATCATGCACATTTCAATTGTTTTATTGGGATAAAAGAATAGAGTTACATGCCGTACCACATTTCAATTAGTCATGAAGAATAACCACAGAATGCTAGTGATAAATCAGTGTTCCATTCCCCCTGAAAAGTTAATATCCTCAAAGCCAATGGCATTGTCAGAGCTCTAAGTAGAATAAGAAGTAATGCACCCTTTTCACTCCAGTAGTCTGAGGCAGGTACCATGCCCTGGACATTTTATTCCGTATCTCCCAGATTGATCTCTAGGTCTTCAGTACCAGCTTTGTTTCATTGAGGTTAAGCTACTGGAGATCTCAGAATTCCTCCAAGTTCAAACATTAAAACTCATTTCAGATATCTCTAATATTTATTACTGAAATCTGAAACAGTAGCTTGCATAAGAATTATCTTGTGAGCTTCTTTATTTTTCTTATTGAGGTATAATTGATATACAGCATTACATTAGTTTCAGGTATACAACATAATGATTTGTTATTTGTATATATTGCCCATATTCAGCGTGATAAGTCTAGTTAACATCTGTTGCCATACAGAGTTACCAAATTATTTTTTCTCGAAATGAGAACTGGTAAGATCTTCTCTGTTAGCAACTTTTGAGTATGCAATACAGTGTTATTAACTATAGTCAACATGCCGTACATTATGTCCCCATGACTTATTTATTTGATAACTGGAAGTTTGTACATTTTGATCCCCTTTACCTGCTTTACTTCATCCACCGTACACCCCCTGCCTTTGGCAACCACCAGTCTGTTCTCTGTACCTATGAGCTTGTTGGGGGCTTTATTTGTTTTTTGTTTTTTTAAATTCCACATTAAGTAAGAACATACAGTATTTGTCTCTCTCTGCCTGACTTACTTCACTTAGCATAATGCCCACCAGGTTGATCCATGCTGTGGCAAATGGCAAGATGTTTTTTCCTTTTTATGGTTAAATTATGTGTATGCATTAATACTTATTAATAACAAGTAATAATAATATAATATATATACACATATATGTTTATATGTCTGTGTGTGGGTGTGTGTATATATATATACACCCACACACTTAGGTTGTTTCCATATCTTGGCTATTGTAAATAATGTAGCGATGAATGTGGTAGTACATAGATCTTTTGATTTACATTCTCATCAACAGTGCACAAAGGATTGCCTTTTCTCTACATCCTTGCCAGCACTTGTTATCTCTTGTCTTTTTGATAATAGCCATTTTAACAGATATAAAATAATTATCTCACTGTGGTGATTTGCACTTCCCTAATTATTAGTGATATTGAGTACTTTTTCACAAACCTGTTGCCTATGTGTATGTCTTCTTTGGAAACAAATATCTATTCAGATCCCCTGCCCATTTTTTAATCACATTGTTTGTTTCTTTGCTGTTGAGTTTTATGTGTTCTTTATATATTTTGCATATATATCAGAGATATGGTTCATAAATATTTTCTCCCATTCAGTAGGTTGCCTTTTCTTTTTGTTGATGGTTTTTCTTTCCTATGCAGAAGTTCTTTAGTATGATGTGTTCCCACTTGTTTATTTTTGCTTTTGTTACCTTTGTTTTTGGTGTCAAATCCAAAATAACATCACTGAGAGCACTGTCAAGGGGCTTACTGCCTGTTTTTTCTTCTAGGAGTTTTATGGTTTCAGGTCTTATATTTGTCCCAGATGCATTTTGAGTTCATTTTTGTGTATGGTATAAGATAGTAGTCCAGCTGCTTTCTTTTGCATGTGGCTATCCAGTTTTCTTAACACCATTGATTGAAGAGACTGACCTTTCCCTATTGTATGTTCTTGGCTCCTTTGTAATTAATTAATTGACCATATACTTACGAGTTTATTTCTGGGTTCTCTATTCTGTTACATTGATCTATGTGTTTGTTTTTATGCTAATACCTTACTTTTAAAATCATTATAGCTTTGTAATATAGTTTGAAATCAGGGAGTGTAATGCCTCCAGCTTTGTTGTTTTTTCTCAAGACTGCTTTGGCTATTCAGATATTTTGTGGCTCTATACAAATTTTAGGATTGTTTGCTCTCTTTCTGTGAAAAATGCCATAAGGATTTTGATACGGATTGCATTGAATCTGTAGATTGCTTTGGATAGTATGGACATTTTAACAATATTAATTTTTTCAACCTGTGAGTATGGAGTATCTTCCATTTATTTCTTCAGTTTGTTTCATCAATATCTTATAATTTACAGTGTATAGATGTTTCACCTTCTTGGTTAAATTTATTCCTACATACTTTACTCTTTTCAAGGCAATTATAAATGGGTTTGTTTTCTTAAAATCTCTTTCTGCTAGTTTAGTATTAATTTATAGAAACACAACAGATTTTTGTATAACGATTTTGTATCCTCCCCACTTAACTGAATTTGTTTACTAGTACTAACAGTTTTTTGGTGGAGTCTTTAGTATTTTCTATATATAATATGTCAACTACAAATCGTGACAGTTTTACTACCTCTGTTCTTATTTGGATGCCTTTTATCTCTTTTCTTTTTCTTTTTTTCCTTCCTAATTGCTCTAAGACTTCCAATACTATGTTGAATAGGAGTGGTGAGAGTGGGCATCCTTGTCTTGCTCTTGATCTTAGAGAGAGAGCTTTTTACCACTAAGTATGATGTTAGCTGTGGGCCTGTCATAAATGGGCTTTATTATGGTGAAGTATGTTTGTTCTATACCCATATTGTTGAGATTTTTATCGTATATGGATTGAAATATTCTCAAATATTTTTTTCTGCATCTATTGCAATGATTGTATGATTTTTATTCATTTTCTGCATGTGGTGTATCACACTGATTGATTTGCAGGTGTTGAACCATTCTTGCATCCCTGGGGTAAATCCCACGTGATCATGGTATATGAGCCTTTTACTGTATTGTTGAATTTGGTTTACTAATATTTTGTTGAGGATTTTTGCATCTGTGTTCATCAGGAATATTGGCCAGTAATTTTCTTTCTTGTGTCATCCTTCGCTGGTTTTGGTATCAAAGTAATGCTAGCCTTATGAGATGAGTTTGGAATTGTTGCCTCTTGTTCTGTTATTGGAAAAGTTTGGGAAGGATTGGTATTAATTCTTTCTTAAATGTTTGGTAGAATTCACCAGTGAAGCTGTCTGGTCATGAACTTTTTTGTTGGGAGGGATTTTTAAATTATCAATTCAATCTCTATACTAATAATTGGTCTATTCAAATTTTACATTTCTTCATGATTCAGTCTCAGTGTAGACTGCCTGTTTCTAGGAATGTATTCATTTCTTCTAAATTGTCCAATTTATTGGTGTATTATTGTTTATATTAGTCCCCTATGATCCTTGGTATTTCTGTGGTTTCAGGTGTAACATCTCCTCTTTCGTTTCTGATTTTATTTGAGTCCTCTCTCTTTTCCTTGGTGAGGCTAGCTCAAGGTTTGACAATTGGTTTATCTCTTCAGAGATATAGTTCTTAGTTTTATTGATCTTATATATCATCTTTTTAGTCTCTAATTCACTTACCTTTGCTCTGATCATTGTTTTCTCCGTTTTTCTGCTAGCTCAGGGCTTTGTGTGTTCTTATTCTAGTTCCTTGAGAGTAAAGTTAGGGCATTTGAGATTTTTCATCTCTTGATGTAGGTATTTATCACTATGAACTTCCCTCTTAGACTGCTTTTTCTGCATTCCATAAATTTTGGTAATTTCTATTTCCATTTTCATGTGCCTCAGTATTTTTTTACTTCTTCATTGACCCATTAGTACTTCCATATATTTGTGAATTTTCCAGTTTTATGTTTATAATTAAGTTCTAGTTTTAAACTACTGTGATTAGAAGAGATGCTTGATATGATCTCTGTCTTCTCAAATTACTAAAACTTATTTTGTAGCCTAACATATGATCTATCCTGGAGAATGTTCAGTGTGTACTTGAGAAGAATGTGTATTCTGTTGCTTTTGGATGGAATGTTCTATATGTATCTGTTAAGTTAGTCTGGTCTGACATGTTGTTTAAGGCCATTGTCTCCTTATTGATTTTCTGGATGATCTACCCATTGATGTAAGCAGGGTATTAAAGACCCCTATCATTATTGTATTGCTGTCTATTTCTCCCTTTAGGTCTGTTAATACTTGCTTTATATACTTAGGTGCTCCTATGTTGGGTGCATAAATATTTACAAATGTTATATCCTCTTGTGTGACTGATCCCTTTTCATCATGTAATATCCTTTCTTGTCCCTTATTAGTCATTGTTTTAAAGTCATTTTGTCTCGTATAATTATTGCTACCCCAGCTTTCTTTTGGTTTCCATTTGCAGGGAGTATCTTCTTCTAGCCCTTCACTTCCAGTCTGTATGTATCCTTACATCTGAAGTATCCTGTAGGCAGCATATCAATGGATCTTTTTTTTAATCCATTCAGCCACTCTGTCTTTTGATTGGATCATTTAGACTATAAACATTTAAAGTAGTTATTGATAGGTATATACTTATTGCCATTTTATTCATTATTTATTTTATTTTTTGGGGGGGCTATTTAGTAGTTCTCTGTTCCTTCTTCTTTTATTCTCTTCATTTGTGCTTTAATAAATTTGTTTAGTGATATGTTTATATTCCTTTCTCTTTATTTTTTGTATATCTACTATAGTTTTTTGCATAGTGGTTACCATGAAGCTTACATATAACTTATAACAGTCTATTTTAAATTTATAACAACATAAATTTGAACACATTTTAAAGCTTTACATTTTTACTTCCCCCCACGTTTTATATTTTTGATGTCACATCTCTGATCTTTTTATCTTGTATATCCCTTAACTAATTATTATCTTTAGATTTATTTTTAATACTTTTGTCTTTTAAACTCCATATTAGCTTTAGAAGTGATTAACCCACTACCTTTACTATGTATTTACCTTTACCAGTGAAATTTATACTTCTATATGTTTTTTGTTAGTAATTAGTGGTCTTTTAGTTTAAAGAAGTCCCTTTAATATTTTTTTGTAAGAGTAGTTTAGTGGTGATAAACTCCTTTAGCTTTAGCTTGTCTGGAAAACTCTTTGTCTCTCTTTAAACTCTGAATGATTACTTTGCCAGATAGTGTATTCTTCATTGGAAATTTGTTTGTTCTTTCAGCACTTTAAATATATTGTGCCACTCCCTTCTGGCTTGCAAAGTTTCTGCTGGAAAGTCTTCTCCTAATCTTATAAGGGTTCCCTTGTACATAACAAGTTATTTTTCTCTTGCTGCATGTAAGATTCTTTCCTTATCTTTAACTTTTGACATTTTAATTATAATGTGTCTTGGTGTGGACATCTTTGGGTTCATCCTACTTGGAATTTTCTGAGCTTCCTTGATCTGGATGTCTGTTTCCTCACACAATTTAGGGAGGTTTTCAGGTATTATTTATTTAAATAAGTTTTCTGTTCCTTTCACTCTCTCTTCTCCTTCTGGGACCCCTGTAACGCAAATATTGGTCTGCTTGATTTGGGCACCTGTATTTTAAGCTATCGTCACTTTTTCTCCTTCCTTTTTCTTTTTGCTGCTCTAATTGGGTGAGTTCCACTACCCTCTGAGTTCACTGATTCCACCTTCTGCTTTAGCTAGTGTGCTGTTGAACCACTCTAGTACATTTTTCAGTTCAGTAAAATTATTCTTCAGCTCATGACTTCTAGTTGGTGCTTTCCCATATTTTCTACTTCTTTGTGGAAGTTATCACTATGTTCATCCATTCTTTTCCTGAGTTATTTGATCATCTGTATGACCATTACTTTTAACTCTAGGTATGCCCCCCCACTGAGATTTTATCTTGTTCTTTCACTTGAAACATATTTCTCCATTTATTCACTTTGCTAGATTCACTTTGTTGATTTCTGTGCATGAAATAAAACCACCAGCCCTCTCAGTCTTGAGGGAGTAGCCTTGTGTAGGAGATGAACCTTATTGTTCCACCCTGCCATAGCTCTTGGTTGTCTCTCAAACCTTTATGATTGTCCAAGCAGCCTATTTTATTTTTAATAGCTCCTTGTATTTGAGGGTGTGGCAAGACTTGTCAGTGTCCCAAAGAGGGGGGGATCTCAGGGAAGAACTCATCGCTCCCACCACTGTGCTCATCACACCACCAAAGTCTGCACAGATTTTCTTCAGGGCCCTCTATTGCTTCACCATATTTATTTGTTGTAGTATCTATTTCAGAACATGGCTTTTATTTGCAGGAAGTATAAAAACCTGCTTTTATTATCAAATAATAGGTAGAGACGATTCCCTATCCCAGGTCTTCTCCTATCACTAAATCTGATCCTATCCTGAAGTCCTAGTCGAAACTCTGGTCCTAGTCGAAACTCTGGTCTTTGCGATTATGTGTAATTTTCTTAATTGTTACGTTATGTTAAAGTGAGGTACGTCCTCCCACTAGACTAGGCAGAGCTGTGTCTCATCCATTTTTTATCCCCAGTGCCTTGCACACCAAAGGAACTTTGTGAGAGGAAGAGAGGGCTAGGGGAGAAGGTGAGACTGCTCTTCTCTTGGCCTTGATCAAGGCCCCTGACACCCCAGTGGGACTGATGGGAAGAAAGAGTCTGTCAATCCCTGGTGAAACACCAGCCTTACAGTTACATAGAACTTAAATGGTCAAGTAAGCACAGGCTCCTGCAAAATGCATCCAAGATTACAGGATGTTATAGTCAAATGTCATGCCTGCTGTGTGTTAAGACCACGAAAGCTTTCCTGTGGAGACAATGACATTACCAAGTGTTAAACCAAAGTAGAACTTACCAACTTCGACCTTGATCCTGCACATGCTCTTGGGGAAAAGAAGCCTTTGTGAAACATTCCTTTTCTGATGTGAAAAGGATTCCGTTGCTGTGGATCAATTCTCAGGGTGTAGAGCAGAGAAAATGCAAAGGGATGGAATCAACTGCATGTAAGATGCCAGCAGATTGTATTGCAAACACAAGCCACTGCCTGGGAACTCCCAGTCCCAGGCCTTTTTTATACCAGTGCCACCATTCCTCTTGGCAGTTGCCAGGTTCCCCAGAGAACTGTTTATATATCTTGAATGACTTTGGAAGTCCTACCTTGGGGCGATGAGGCAGTAGATAGAGGTGACAGGAATCCTGGGGGACCCTCACGTCTACAGCTGTTATCACTAGACTGTAGTGCCATCCTGGCAAGTACCACCTTAAAAAAAGACTGTTTTTGTTCACTGCCACATTCCCAGAACCTAGCCCCCCCCCCCCACTAAAAAATCACTCAGTGCATTTTGATTGAAAGATAAAATGAACGGATGAATGATCAGCCAGCAAAAGCTTCATAAAATCATTTTCTGTACATTCCTGGGTCAGTAGAAAAATCCTTGCTGAGTGAAGAAAAGGGACACAAAATCAATATCCAATAGGTAAAGAAATTTGGCTAATGTTTCGAAAATGTTTGTTTTGTGAGTGGGTGTGATTAGAGAAGGAGTGAGGAGCGAACAGCAGGAGCGGGCGGCACAAGGAGGGCTGCCAGAATCTAAGATGAATGAACTTCAAACCAGAGAAATCCAAGCACATAATCTTTTACTGCTAGACAGCTCTAAACGTAATGGATGAACTGCCAGAAGAAACACACACAGGATTATGGCTGCTGCTTCAGCTGCAGTTGAGCCAAATTGATATTTAGCCTTGTGCGTAAATAGGCATTTTGTTGCACGTAACTGGACACAGTCTTTGCAGTAGACAGGCAGGGTCTCAGTGAAGGCATCAAATATCCATGTCCCACCCCTGGAAGAATATACCTTAGTAGCTGTGCTGGCAGGAAAGGTGAAGCCAGGAATCATCATTAACTCTTTCGGGTAGAGGGAGTATGCTCTTGTGATTTATAATGAGAAATATATATTTAGTCTTCATTTCTGGCACAGAGCTCCTGAAAGCTGTAGAATGTCCTAAATGATGAGAGTCGTAAATGTCTTTTGTTATGCTAATGAGGTGACTTCTGGAAAGCACCTAAGGATGGGGGCTGGTCGCCAGAGGAGCCAACCCCATGATTAGAGGGTTGTCATTTTTAAGCCCATCCCTTGATTTCTAAGGACAGGAGCTGGAGATTGAATCAATCACCAGTTGACAATGATTTAATCAATCATGTTTATGTAATGTAACCTCCTCAAAAGAACTCATAAAGGAGGGAGACTGGGGAGCTTCCAGGTTGGTGAATCGGAACCCTTCCACATGCCACTGTGCCAGGCTCCGAGCTCCTTGAGGACAGAAGCTCCTTTGTTGGAAACGTCTCCCTATTTCTCTCTTCATCTGGCTATTGACGTGAATCCTTTAACATCCTTTGTAACAAACTGGTAGTCTAGTGAGTAAACTGGTTCCCTGAGTTCTGTGAGCTGCTCTAGCAAATTAACTGACCCCAAGGAGGGGGTGGTCGGAGCCTCTGATTTATAGCCAGTCATTCAGAAGCACAGGTGACAACTTGGACTTGTGATTGGCATCTGAAGTGGAGGCAATGTTGTGGGACTGAGGCCTTAACCTTTGGAATCTGATGCTGTCTCCAGGTAGACACTTGTAGGATGTTCAACTGATGTTCGAGAATTGCTTGGTGGTGTGGGAAAACCCTCTGCATCAGAATTGGGTGCAGAATCTTAAAGAGCATTAACTGAACTGAGGTCAGACACTCCTGTTGGAGAAGGTGGTGTTGGCATGAATTAATAAATGCATGTCCCCACCTGCTTCAGAGCTTCACTCTATTTAAAATACCAGAGTTCTTTAGGCCTCTTCAGACGTCTCACCCAGTAAATCTGAGATCACACAGTTCCTAGATGGTCCGTCCCTTACAGTTCAAAAAGTTCAGAGTAAAGCACAATTAGAGTCAAAGGGTAAAATCCAAGTTCCTTCACTGATAGTAAGAAATAGATTGTTATCAGCAAAACAAAACACAAAAAACCTTCCTTCTCCCTTAAACTCCACCCTGGTTGTGTTTGCACGGTGCTTATGTGAGACGTTTGCTAACATCAGGCTTTGACAAGCTGTCTCCCGAAAGCAAGCCCGGCATTAACCAGCAGCTGCAACCTAGGTGACAAAAATCCAGAACTGCTGTCGGCCCATCCTCCCCTCATTAACTTCCCTTTGTCTTTTCTTGCCACACGCAGCCCACCTTGCCTTGCCACAAACTCCTCCAGTCCCCCTGTTCCCAGACCCTGCCCAGTCAGCCCACCCCTCAGGTCTGCCCTGGTCTGCCGAGTCCAGCCCTATTCACTGCACTCACCAGCCAGCCACCTCACTCATGACTGCCCTGGCCTCCACCCCTCTCTGCTCCCCAAACCCCAACAGCTGTCTCTTGCTCTGCCCTCAGATTCCAGCGTAATTATCCTTGCCACTTGCCATCACTCACTTAGCAACATTTGCATCCTCTCTGGCTTTACAGCCATCTGAACACTCCTCCCTCCTGCCTGGAATAAATGCCACCCAATGCCAGTTCTAATCTACTTTTCTGAGGACCACTGAGGTTAGAGTTTAGCTAGTTAAAACTCTGCATCAGGGCATAATCATTTTTAAAGACTTAGACCAGAGTAGCAAAGCTGTCAACATATAATGAATGTCTGAAATGCACAGGACATGACTTATATGACCGACCAAAACAGAAGAAGGATGGAGATGACACTTCATTTCCCAGAGTTCATCATCATGGCAATTAAGGAGATCATTAACATAAAGAGTTTAATTTAGCATGAAGCCTGAACATAGAAAGTATTCAATATTAGCTACTGTTATTATTGTTTTTTAATTATTTCAACACCATTGGAATAGTAAGTTGAGAAAATGCCCACTATAAAGACTGGGCTGGACGAAGGAAAATAGAGGAAATCCGACCCGGAAATAAAACATAGTAAAAGCTTAAAAAGAAAATTCTTAACAAAACTATTTTAAGTGCTAGTGAAGGTGTGGGACTGGCTAGGGAGAAAGGAGTTTTGACTAAGAAATCTTCTGCAGTGTTGGTTGGGGTATTAGTTTGATAGGGCTGCAGTAACAAAGTTCCATGAACTGAGCGGATTAAACTGCTATAGTTTATTGTGTCACAGTTCTGGAGGCTACAAGTACAAAAGCAAGGTGTCAGTAGGGCTGGTTCCTTCTGAGGCTGGGAGGAAAGATCTGTTCCAGGTCTCTCTCCTCATCTCCTTGTAGATGCCGTGTTCTCGTGTCTCTTTACCTTGTCTCTCCTCCATGTGTGTCTGTGTCCAGATTTCCCCTTTTAATAAGGTTCCAGTCATACAGGCATGAAGACCCATCCTACTCCAGTATGACCTCATCTTAACATAAAACATCAGCAATGACCCTGTTTCTAAAGAAGGACTCGTCCCAAGATACTGGGGGTTAGAGTTTCAACATGTGAATTTGAGGGCGACAGAATGCAAGCCATAACAGTTGGTGAGATATAACAAGATGCTTAAAAATAGACACAGCCGCAGATAGTAATTCCAAGTGCAAGGTACACAAAATACATGGGTAATAGTTAGCAATTATATTTTCTTATCTGAGAAATATGGAAATATTCTAAATAGCCAGTAATAGGTATATGATGATCATTCTCAGTACACCTTCTAGTGAAATCTTACACAACCCTTAAAAAGAATGTGTTGGGCTTCCCTGGCGGAGCAGTGGTTGAGAGTCCGCCTGCCGATGCAGGGGACACGGGTTCGTGCCCCGGTCCGGGAAGATCCCACATGTCGCGGAGCAGCTGGGCCCGTGAGCCGTGGCCGCTGAGCCTGCGCATCCGGAGCCTGGCTCCCCAACGGGAGAGGCCGCAACAGTGAGAGGCCCGTGTACCACAAAAAAAAAAAAAGAAAAAGAAAAAAAGAATGTGTTTATTTAAGACATTTGCAGTATATTGTTAAAGAATCAGATATATTTATTGGATTAGGTGAAATAATTGTAACAATTTCTACATAAAATGAACCAATAAATTAACTCTATTATATCTAGGAAATGCAATTAGGAGAATTACAAGAATTAAATAATACCTGTTTTTATATTTTCCAAGTATTCTACAATTATGTGTTACATTAAATTGTTTTTATAAAATGATATTTTAAAGTATATTTTTAAAAACACAGTGCATCGAACAGTTTTCTAGTTTCAATCTCACCTGGATTTCTGCTTACCAAAACATCTGTATACCTTACAAAATTCTATAAAACAGATTCTTATTTTCATCAACGTCAATTTATTCTGCTCAATTTTTAGACTCAAAGAAATGACAGATGTACTTGTTTTTCCTTGTTTCACTACGTATGAGTCACATTGCTGTGTAATTATAATGTTACCACCTTCTCTGATACAAAAAGAATTAGCTGTTATTGACCCATTTATTCAAATAACATTTTTTGTCTCATGCTTTCTCAGTGCCAGGCCCAGTGCTAGACACTTCGGGGTGCAGAAATAAAAGATCCACATTGTCAAGTCAAAAGAGCACATAACAAGTGATGGAAAAAGTATCTTTAATGAAAACTTAAATATGCATTCCTTTTGGTGAGGGCTTGTGCACATAGATTTTGGTTCACCCTAGCCTGGCCAGCTGTATTTCTTTTATTGATGGAAGCTGTCTATAATGTGTTTAGGTTTCCATTTATGATATACTAGAAGTGTAATAAGGCCTAGCTGTAAATTATTGGCATTTTCACTCTGTTTCAGTTCGACAACTTGAGTGGAATAAATAGTTAGAGGTCCATTGCTTTTCTGTGTATGGAGGTAATAATTTCACACAGACTGAAGGTAGTGGTGATACTGAGAAAAATTATCTTTTTCTGTGACTGTTCTATTGGGATAGAGGGGTGGTGTTCAAGCCTTAACAGAACTCGTGTAATTTATCTCTACTGTCTGCGCAGATGAAGACGATATCATCAGTAGATGAGCTATGGGTCAACACAAGACTTGTTTTCCCGCAGAACACTTAAGATTGCTGTATTTCAAAAGCCCAGGATAGGGATAGCTCCTGCGTGTACGAACATTTTCTTGGTGATTAATGCCACACCGTTCAGGAAAATAGATTCAATTTGCCTCTAAAAAATGAACCGAAAACTTTTAGCAACCTATGAATTTCTTTTGTCAAATACCTCATTTGGCTCTCCCTGGAAAGGAGAGAAAACATGACTGCGGTAGGTGATTTTATCATGGCCCATTGCCTTTGGTTTTCAAACTGTATGAAGATTTTCCTTTTCTTTCAAAAAAGAACTTGAGTAGGGTCAGAACTGATTATCATAAGTGCATGCCATGTCACTCTGAATAACTGGTTCCCAGGGCTCTGCCAACACAGCCACCCAAGGCACACGTGAGCAGCGCATACTTGGTTGGCAGTCTGGACAGCAGTTCTCAACTGGGGGTGATTTTGCCCCCCCAGGGGTCATTTGGCAATGTCTGGAGACATTTTAGGTGTCATCCTGGGGGCTGCTACTGACATCGAGTGGGTAGAAACCAAGAATGTTGCTAAACATCCTGCCGTGCATACGAGAGCCCTCTGCAAGAAAGAGTTATCCTGTCCGTAATATCAGTAGGGCTGAGCTTAGGAAACCCTGATGTGATATTTCATTTACACCATGCCAGTGTTTCTTTTCTCCTTCTAAATAGTCGAATGTCACATTAACTAATTGAACAGCCGGACAGTTGGATGAGCATTCAACATGTTACCTGAAGAGGTAAACATCTTGGATCCCACTCGTAGGAGTTGAAAAGGTAAGTTCTATTTTAACAATTCTTAATAGTTGTGTAATGACTCAGCACAGGGAGCCACTGTGGGCCACATTCAATTTTGAATTAATAAGTGTTAAAAGGTCAAGGTAAAAAAAAATTAATGACGTTTTAAACATGAACTAGGGAGGAATCAAGGTTAATGATGCCTCTCAGAGTCCCTTGCAGGATGCTTTCTTGGTGATAGAGATGGTGTTTAGATAAGACACCCGTCACCACGCATGGCCCCGGCCACTGCCGTGGGAATGTCAGCTTGAGTACGTCAGTAGTCACATGGGTTGAGAGCTGCCAGTCTATAACATACAGGGAAACATCTGGAAAACTCTTTATTCTCCTGTTTTTATTCAGATGCCTGTGATGGATGCCCTTAGAAATTCCTTCCTTTAACAATTTATGTTGCCAAAACAATTAGGGCTCCCAACACCAGGAGGCTTTAGAGGTGTTTTTGAATATTAATCTTTCTTAGAGGTTTTCTGCTTATGCCAGATTAGATAATATGGTAAATGGGTTTGAAACAAATTAGTCCAGAACACATTTGCATTAACGCTTTCTATTTCCTAGAAATGTTCCCCTGGTTAATTGTTAGATAGCCCTTCGCAAGCAAGTTATCAGTTAATTGCTGGAAAATGTAGTGTTTGTATTACTTTGGTCTTTAATTGGCTACAACTTTTCTTTCTCATTAAATGCTAATTTAATTGTTTAAGTAAACAAGGCCATCAGAACAGTAGTCAAAGCTGTTTAATGAAACACAAATTTCACTTACAGTTATGAATCAATTTTTCTATAATAAATAGACCTCAGAGTTGGATTTCTTTTTAATTATGGTAGTTGAATAGTCTGTTTCCAAGGAACTAATGTCCCTAAACCTCTTAACTTTCCTGAGGATGGTAAATTTCTCATTGTACTAGTGTGTACATCTTTATATAATGTGTAATGTCATTTATTTAGAAAATGAGTGAACTTTAAAAATAGTTTGTCTTTAAGCTCTAACTTTAAAAGTGACCTGTTTGATAGAAACTTTAAAAGTATGCCAGTCCCTACTTTTTTGAAAGTAGAGAATCCCAAATAAAATTTAATATTCTTTATTACTTTTACCCATCATAATGAGAAGTTCTTTCTTTTGGAGTATCCTTTGGATGTTTCTCCAAGTCACAATGATTTAGAAGGGACAGGATTATTTTCTGCAGCCGTATGTCTATTTTAAAAATACTTTTACTTAAATTCTTTGTGCCTAACATGACCCCTTATTACTGAGTAGTACTTCCTCCATCATGGATTCTTAATGTTAAAAAACCAAAACTGAGTAAATTTTTAAATCTTACTGGCTTTAATGATTCATGATCAAACAGCATCCAGTCTAACAGATGAAAAGGAGTTCTGAGGAGCTGTGCTAAATGAAAATTTTTTACAGGCAGGGGAAACAGGAAGGAGGCAGTTATACTAGGCAGAATATCAGGTTGGTTATTGCAAGGTTACCGTCCTTTAGGGGATGGCAGGGGTTTTATCCAGCAGATTACCTACTAGTGCCAATCAGGAGATTTTTGAGGCACTGGTTTAAGATTTATTTCTGAGAAAGCCAGAGCTGTGATTGTCTCAGTGTGGTGACATGGGGCTTAGCGTCAGTGACTCCATTTTGGTTCTGCTGTTTGTAACCATCCTCCCCCTCAACCCCCACCCTGCTGCGCACTGTTGACCAGACTCTCAGATTAACTGAGAGATGTGATCAAAATTTAAGACATCAGCACCATGACCAGCTACTGCTCTGGAGTTCTGACAGTTTTTTGTTGAGTCTCTGAGTGGCATTCACAGGTCACAGGGCCAGGTTCACAGTCGTTAAGTTAGTCATTCTCATTCCTTTTCTGAAGTTCTGGTCTTATGGTGATTATTTATTTGGTGATTATCAGCTGTGAGCATGCATTTAAAGCTTTTGAGAGAAGACAGTGCACCAGGGAGACTGCTTTGATTATTCTGAGCAGGATAATTCCCAATGTTTGGACTGTACTTCAGGTGTGGGTCCCCAAGACCCAAACCACTCGGAATCAAATATGTCAAAGAAAGACCCGAATGAAGGAATCACTTTTTCAAGCCAACTGGCTTATTCAGTGATCTTATTGTAGCTGAGTGTCATCTTCCCTAGAGATGTCAATCCAAGTGCAGTAAGTGGTGGATGGCCATGGCACAGACACCTCCTGACTCAGCTGAAAAAGATAATCAAAGGTTATCTTATTATCAAGAACAACTTTGGCCACAGATTTTGCTGTGGGATTTTGCTAGGGATTTTGCTTTAGCAGTAGATTCTGCAGTATCCCCAAGCGTTAAGGAGTGATTCCTGATCACGGCCTTATTTTCCCTTACTCCTAGCCAGGGGAATAGGGATCTGCCAAAGGAAGCAAAGTTTGAATTATGAATGCCTCCTGGTACTTTGCATTCGAGTCTGTGGCTCAGGAGTGGAAAGATGACAGCCACGGAGGCCAGTACAGTTTGAGGTTCTATAGACCACACGGGAGGTTTGTAGAAAGCCTAGACACAAGGTTCCCAGGGTTTGGGGCTGCTAAGCAGAGACAGGGAAATGGATGTCCAGAATCAGGGAGTCTGATACAAAAGAGAGGAGGCTGTTTATTTCAGGGAAACTGAGGCACTGGCATTCAAGGAGAACTTTGTGACGGGCAAGACTACCGTCACTGGCATTGTGACAAATCCAGCAGTCGTCTGGAGGTTGGTTTACCCACCTTCGCAATGGCCTGAGATATATGAACAATGAAATTATCTTTCCAGGTCAGAGCAAGGCAAAAGGTAAACAAAATAATCACGAAACCTTCCCAGTGTAAGCATTAGGAAAAGAACGGTCAGAGAAAGGAGGAGGAATGAAAAGAAATATTCGTGAGCCACGGTCTTGGGAGGAAGCAGTCTTCCTCTATGTTAGCTATTTCTTTTCCTTGTCAGTTATTTGATTTTGAGGTCTCCAGACTTTGCACAGAATCAGATGTCAGGTGGAGCCTTCATCAGTTGTTCAATATGCATCTAAGGTTTAACACCTTGTAATGTGACAGTGGTGTCAGTGGTCAGGAGTACCTAGTAGGGTCCGTTCCATGAACTTCAGTTTTGCAAAAGCATCAAAGTAAAACAGTAACTGCACGTCAATAACAAAAGACTTAAAATGCTCATGGTTACAGAAATGACAAGAAAATTTGGTTATTTCTGTGGTATACATTTTAAGATAACGACTTCAGTTATGACTGACAGTATTATATCAGGATATATCAGATTTCTAGGAATCTTGTACAATTTCTAGAACACTTTTATTAATAATATGCATCCATACAAATAAAACCTAAGAAGGTTTAGCATCATTTAATTTGATAATGCTTCCCATATAATTTAATAAATAAACTTAATTATTTTAATATTTTACCAGAGACAAACCCTTTGAGATTTTCCAGGGGTGCACTGGGAAATCTCAAAATTAGTTTGAAGTCAAAAATTTAGAATTTGCTTTACCGCAAATACTAGTGAAAAATTTAAGCCATCTGAGCAGGTAATCTTAACTTATTCCATCTATCAGAAACATAATTTAGATCCAACTGTTCTTTTATAAACTAGTAAGTTTTGTATTATCATACCTATTTCATGTTTAAAATTTTGGGAATGTCAAAAGATTTGAATATTTGCTTAGACAGGATTACAGATCATTATGAAATAATACTTCATTATATGGGCTTCCCTGGTGGCGCAGCGGTTGAGAGTCTGCCTGCCGATGCAGGGGACACGGGTTCGTGCCCCGGTCCGGGAAGATCCCACGTGCCGTGGAGCAGCTGGGCCCATGAGCCATGGCCGCTGAGCCTGCGCGTCCGGAGCCTGTGCTCCGCAACGGGAGAGGCCGCGACGGTGAGAGGCCCGCGTACCGCAAAAAAAAACCAAAAAACAAAACTTCATAATATATTTAACCAGAGGGACAATAGAAGTTGTGAACACAGTTGTGAATTAAACTTCACCTGTTGTAATATTGAGAAGATCCAGTTTTCTTAAGTAATCAAAGACCTGATAAAGACAACACAAAGCACAGTAAATCTGGGTGAGATACAAAGTCCAGGTAGATTCCTTAAAGGTAAGGAAAGTTTTACAATCTGTTATCGAAAGTAGGTCAGAAGTCTAAAAACTTTTTCTTTTTAACAGAAAACCAAATTCTATTTTGGTATTGATGTGCTTTTAATATTAAAACTCATTTTTTAAAAATAAATCGATCCCAATCTTAGCCAGCCTGAGCACACACTGGCTTTTGCACAAACTTTCTACACTGTTTTTAACTCCATTCAGATTTTGTCCCGTGCTTTTTGTTATCTTCTCATTTTGCAGCCACCACTTATTTTACTTTCCTTGCCCACTTAACATACACAGTTGTTTCCTTTCACCCTTATTATTTCTAAGTAGGTTTTTTTTCACAGTAAACTATAATTTGATTTTTGATGTCTTTTTATTTTTAAATTTACTTTTTATTTTATATTGGAGTATAGTTGATTTTACAATATTGTGTTAGTTTCAGGTGTACAGCAAAGTGATTTAGTGGTACACATAGATCCATTCTTTTTCAGACTCTTTTCCCATAGGTTTTTACCCAGTATTGTGTGGAGTTCCCTGTGCTATACAGTAGGTCCTTGTTGATTATTTTATATAGAGTAGTGTATATATGTTAATCCCAAACTCCTAATTTATCCCTCCCCTCGCTCCCTTTTCCCCTGTGGTAAGCATAAGTTGCTTTTCTACCTTTGTGAGTCTGTTTCTGTTTTGTAAATTGGTCCATTTGTATCGTTTTCCTTACATTCCACATATGTCTTTCATTGTGAGTGTATAGAAATGCAAGAGGTTTCTGTGTATTAATTTTGTATCCTAACTTTACCAAATTCATTGATGAGCTCTAGTTTTCTGGTGGCATCTTTAGGATTCTCTATGTATAGTAGCATGTCATCTGCAAACACTGACAGTTTTGCTTCTTCTTTTCCGATTTGGATTCCTTCTAGTTCTTCTTCTTCCCTGATTGCCGTGGCTAAAACTTCCAAAACTATGTTGAATAATAGTGGTGAGAGTGGGCAACCTTGTCTTGTCCCTGGTTTTAGAGGAAACGCTTTCAGTTTTCCACCATTGAGAATGATGTTTGCTGTGGGTCTGTCGTATATGGCCTTTATTATGTTGAGGTAGCTTCCCTCTATGGCCACTTGCTAGAGAGTTTTTATCATAAATGGGTGTTGAATTTTCTCAAAAGCTTTTTCTGCACCTATCGAGATGACCATGTGGTTTTTGTTCTTCAATTTGTTGATGTGGCATTATCACACTGATTGATTAGCAGATATTGAAAAATCCTTGCATCCCTGGATAAATCCCACCTGATCATGGTGTATGATCCTTTTAATGTGTTGTTGGATTCTGTTTGCTAGTATTTTGTTGCGGATTTTTGCATCTATGTTCATTAGTGATACTGGCCTGTAGGTTTCTTTTTTTGCAGTATCTTTGTCTGGTTTTGGTATCAGGGTCATGGTGGCCTCGTAGAATGAGCTTGGGAGTGTTCCTCCCTCTGCAGTTTTTTGGACTAATTTCAGAAGGATAGGTGTTAACTCTTCTGTAAATGTTTGATAGAATTTGCCTGTGAAGCCACCTGATCCTGTACTTGTTGTTTGCTGTAAGTTTTTAAATCACAGTTTCAATTTCAGTACTTGTGATTGATCTGTTGATATTTTCTATTTCTTCCTGGTTCAGTCTTGGAAGGTTGTACCTGTCTAAGAATTTGTTCGTTTCTTCTAGGTCTCTGTGCCAAAATGGCAACTTCCGGGAGAGCCCAATCCCTGGCGCCTGTGCCACCAGTGTCTTTGCCTCCACAGTGAGCCACAGCCGACCCCTGCCTCCCCAGGAGACCCTCCAAGACCCACAGGTAGGTCTGGCCCGGCTCTCATGTAGTCACTGCTTTGCACTGGGTCCCAGCGTACGTGAAAACCTGTGTGCGCCCTCCAAGAGTGGAGTCTCTATTTCCCCCAGTCCTGTGGCGTTCCTGCACTCAAGCCCCTCTGGCCTTCAAAGCCAAATGCCTTGGGGGCTCCTCCTCTCGATGCCAGACCCTCAGGCTGGGGAGGCCGACGTGGGACTCAGAACTCTCACTCCTGTGAGAGAACCACTGTGATATAATTGTTTTCCAGTTTGTGGGTCACCCACCTGGCGGGTATGGAATTTGATTATATAGTGGAACTGCACCTCCTACCTTCTTGTTGTGGCTTTAGTCTTTTTTGTTGAGGGTTGTTCACCAGTTAGTTGTGATCCTGGTGTTTTCATGAGGGAAGGTGAGCTCAAGTCCTTCCACGCTGCCATCTTGTCTCCTCCCTCTTGATTAGAATTCTTAACCCTTAGAATCCTTAATCCCTAGTGAAAACTGAAAAGCAATTGTGAACTCTTATACTAGCATTCTGGATCAGAAAATTTATTGATATCCTAATTTCTAGAAGTATATTCTTTCTCATAGTAAATTTTTCAGTGTAACAGAGAAAAAACCAGTTTACTAAAAGACCCAAATATCTTTAGTTCCACTAAAATGAATCCAAAAGTAAATGACCTTATGCTCAGTAGTTTATCTTATTTGTAAATGATCAAGATATTCAGTAAATATCTGTCATTTAATTTATCTCAGTGTAACTGTAACGTTTCAAGTTACCAAAAAGATTTTGGAAATTACTTTTAAGTAGATATATCATAAAGCATAATTATTGTTGAAAAGTTATTTATAAACTTTTATCTTTCTTACATCTATTTAATTTACTTGTTAACAATTATGTTTAAATTACTCCTGAAAATTTCTATGAGACATTAAGCCACTAATTATCATCTTCAGTTACCTCTCTTGCTGACAAGTTCTATAGTGAGATGACATGAGCTTATTTGACTTTTAGTAAACCTAGGTAGAATGAAAGTCCTCATTTAATATTTAATGCTGATAACTGTAAAAAATACCTGCTTTTTTTTTTGCGGCACGTGGGCCCCTCACTACTGTGGCCTCTCCCGTTGCGGAGCACAGGCTCCGGATGCGCAGGCTCAGCGGCCATGGCTCCCGGGCCCAGCCGCTCCGCGGCACATGGGATCTTCCCGGACCGGGGCACGAACCCATGTCCCCTGCATCGGCAGGCTGACTCTCAACGGCTGCGCCACGAGGGAAGCCCAATACCTGCTTTTTTTAAACCAACAAACAAACTAGCTTTTGTTTACTTTGCTTACTGAAGATTATCCTAGGTCATGTGAACTTGAAAAACATTTGATTAGTTTTTATTTCTGAAAGTATATTTAATTTATACAGTCTTTGTCTTTAAGTTAAATAAAGCTCTTTACCAATTAATTTTGGCAATACTATCTAGAAGTAGATAAAAATCGCACATCTGTAACATATACATATAGACCTATAGCCAGGCACAGAGATCTTATAGCTTTTGTTTTAAAATTTTAGACAGGAGATGAGTATGACAATGCTTATAAAAGAACTAGTTTATAAAAGAACAGTTGGATCTAAATTGTGTTTTTGACATATGTAATAAGGTTACCTGCTCAGATGGCTGAAACCTCTCACTAGTATTTGTGGTAGAGGTTTTTCAGGTGCCTAGTTTTAAAATCACTAGGTTTTTTGCTTTTAATAAGAATTACCTTGGTTCCTATAGAAGTCTAGGTAAAATAGTTACATCCCAAAAGGCACAGAGAAAGACTGCAAGTTTCACCAAGGACTTTTGTTCCCTAGGTCCAGATCTTTTACATCTATAAGCCTCTTGAGATGAATAGGGGAGGTTTGTGGATTGGTAAAAAAGGTTAGGTGGGTTTTGAATTGCTTCTAGAGATGCATGGAGTCTTGTTAAGACTCATTTTATAAAACCAACACAGTTGTTTTTAATTCCTCATAGACTCGGGTTGCAACCTGAGTGACCTCAAAGGCTCACCCAGCCATCCAACTGCGTTATCTCCAACCTGCTGCTTTATGTCAGGGATAAGATCTTCAAGTAAGATGGAAATCAAAAGATTCCTGTGTTCTAGATTTAAAACTGCTCATCTTTGGGATGTTTCTCTTCCCGTCTGGATACATAGGTTCATTTTAGTTTAGGGGAGAAGGCCTAAAAAGAAGTTCCTATCATGCTTTGAACCATAGAGCTACTTGAAAAAAAAAAAAATCATTTCAGATGTCTTGTCAGGTTTCACCTGGGACAAATAGTAGACATTCCTGCCAGTACTGAACAACTCCATGGATGCAAGAGGTGTCCCCATAGAGGGTGCAGAAGATACTACCCTCCCAGGATCCAGAGCTACTCCCAAAGACAGCCAAAGAAAGACAGACAGACTTAGACCAATTCCCCTCAGGACACAAAATGAGACAAATCAGATGGCAGTAGTTGTCCCCGGGAGAGAAAGTGTCAATAACAAATAGGGCTGGATTTGTTAAAGGGGAGAGGACATGAAAATTTACCTTCATCTCATGACTGCGTACTACCGAGATTCAGGAGCGCCGACTCTGGTAAGGATTCTCACCCGTCACGGGCTTCTGCCAGTTTTCCCAAGATCCCATCTGCAGGCTCCAGAGCGAGTGAGCTTTGAACTATGGAGTGGAACACAGATATCTACCAGAATTTCCCAAGGTTTTCCATTAATTTTCATTTTAGTTTCCTCTTAGCTGTTTACAGGAATAATTGCTAGCAGTTTACCAGAGCATTTCTCGGACTCCCATCAACCCTAGGAGGAGTCCATATGGAGGTCCTCGTTCAAGGGTAGATAGGAGGGTTTTGGTAAAAGGCTACCGACGTGGCCATCGGGAAAGGCAATTCAGGCACAGGATCGGTAGACTGAGTTCTCAGGCAACGGAGGCTTAGAGGGGAGGAGGACTCACGTCAGTCCTACAGTCTTTTCTTTTAGGTGCCTCTTGTGCCTTTACTTTTCATCAGGCTTTTATAATGAATCAATGAAGCTATTTTGGAATCGTGAAGACTTTCGGAGGCTTCTGCACACCAAGTAAATTGACTTGGGAGCCCCTGCTTTCATATGTACTTCTTTAATGAAAAATCTCATCTAATTGGAACATTCTCCCAAATGGCCATTGTAATTCTAGGTTGTCTTTGTAAGATTTTGCCGTTTCTGTAGAGACTCACAGTTTCAGGGCCACAGTTCACTAAAATGAGCAGTTGTGCAAGAAGGTGGTGTGCTCAATTCGAAACACGAGGATATTTAATACCTAAGAGAGATGTGCCCTTGGGTGTTTTACAGTGTACCTCACTGCGTGGAAATTTTCTTGAGGTTGGCAAGTGTCACCCTAACCCACTCTGGGACCAACTTATCCTGGTACAGGAGTCTTAAAGTTAGGTAAGTACCCTAAGCGCTTTTAAGAGCTCGATCCATAACTACCAATTGTGCAACTTTGGCTTCGAAGAGTCCTGTTATTATATTGATAGGTATGTTCTTCGTTTATCTCATGTGCACGTTAGCAGAAAACAGCAGTAATCAGGCAAACAGAACTGTGGCCATCAGCATTAATCCACGAGATGTTACTGCAGACTGGCCAAGAAAAGGCCTTAGGTGCACAAAGCCAGCCATTTCCAAAATGGAACTACAGTCTAAACCAGCAGACCCCAACAAATGCAGACTCCAACTAACCAAGGGCGAAAGACTCAGGGTCCAGGAGGAACCATCTGCTGGCTCAAGGTGACCCATTAAGCTCTGGCCTGGGACCATGGACCAACCAAGGGCTAAGGAGGAGTGCTCTGTTACAGCCTCCCAGCCGTCTAGGCTAACCGATCAACCCTGGACCGTAAGGCCAGTTAGATTGGGAGCTCAATGCAACGAGGGCAGAACTTGGATTTGAGAGGAACTGGACCCTGGCCCTTGAAAATCAGGAAAAAGCGAACTGAAAGAGTTTGTGGGTACCAACAGCTGTGTTTCTTGTTGTCACCAAAGCTGTCAGAAGTCTTCTTTGGATCCCATCAGCACCTTCAAACTGTTAACCAAAAAAATCCAACCGAGTAAAATTTAAAGACCTTATGGGCTGTATTAAATGATTCATATATTGGGCAACATCCAGCCTAGCAACTAGCTACAGAAAAGCTCTGGGGAGCCGTACAAAATGAAAGAATTTTACAGAGAGAAGGGAGCAGGAACAAGGAAGTTATACTAGGCAAAAAACAGTAGTTGGTTATGGCAAAGTTTCTTTCCTTTATGGGATGGCAGGTCCCTATCATACAGATTACCCTGATTGCCTTAAGAGTCTATTTCTGAGAAAGCTGAAACTATAATTTTAAGTCAAATCCCACTTTGGTGATGTGGGGCTTTTAGCATAAGTGACTCCAGTTCGGGCTGTTGTTTTGTTTTTAACATTAATCGAGTTAAATAGACAGTTAAATGAAAGACCTCATGGTGCTTGCTGTGAACATTATAATAATGATAAAGCCTTCAAAAATATATGCTTCTTTCTTTGTCCCATAAGCAAGAGAACTAACCTTAAAAATTATTTCTTTCAGGGCAACTTATATCAAGCTCAAATAACATCTGAAGTTTTTGGTAAAGTATCCAAATTTACATATTCTCCAAAAGGGCTGGATAATCCAGTAGTATGGGCCAGACAATTTTGCATGATGTGTGACAACTAAGAAAATAGTTTTTGAAATTCTGTACAAGTTTCGCTATATCTACTTCCCCTTCACTCCAGGAAAGTCCATAAAGTTCACATCATCCATTGCACCCAGTATAGCCGCTCAGTTCCCTTGGGAGCAATCCAATCTTAAGAAAGTCTAGAATGGAAAGGAAAAGAACTGCCTCAAAAATCTATTGGGAAGCTGGGGGGGGCGGGGAAATGTCAGATCCCAGAAATAGAGGTACCTTGGGATATAGGGCAATAGTAGTTCATTTTGAAAATATTTTCTGCAAACTTACTTACGTTAGAAAGATGAATATTACTCCCTCTCAGATTTTCTCATGCATGACAGAAAATGTAAAAAGATGAATAGCAAAAAAATAATGACAATGATGAGGATGAGGATGAAAGATTAACAAACATGCTGTTAAGTGTAGACAGAAGAATTGAAAGCCCATAGGAGAAACTGACCAAAAAGTTCCTAAAACTGGGAATGATGATGGCAGGGACACTAAAAATAGGTTGGTTGTGGCATTGCAGTAATGGAGATCTTTAAGTGTCTAACCATATAGTCTTAGAAAGTTAGAAAGAACACAGTGAGATCCTAAAAATAAATCTAGCACAAAAATGCAAGACCTATAAGAATATATAAACTTACTGGACTACACATAAGAAGACAAACTAATGGCTAGGATTACTAGACTACTCAGAAAGAAGTTGATTCTTTTGTTCAATGCAATTCCCATCACCGTATTACTGTATATCTTTTGTAACTTCAGAGTTATGCTAAATCTTATGTGGAAAAATAAGTAGATGAGAATAATCAGGACAATTAGGGGAAAGGAAAATGAAGAAAGAGCACTTTTGAAAGCAGGTGGGTGTCAAAGTCTTATTTTAAAGCTATGGTAATGAGAGCTGTCTGTCTGGTTCTAGCAGAGAAATACCCAAAGGCTAGGGGGAAAATCAGAGGTTATTTAAAACACTGATTATACATTGGAATTTATCAAATGAAAAGAGTACAGAAGGATGACATTCAATATGATGTTCAGACATATACGTTGAAGTGGCTGTGGGGAGAAAAGAGTGCTATCCATATATTAATATGCTAACCACTAAAAATATGAGATAATGTTTCAGCAGAAAGAAAAAACACATGAGAATAGTAGAAAGACAGAGAAGATTATATAGGGACTAAACTGACAAATTTAACTTCATAAAAACCATAAAACTCCCATAACGAAAAACACCATAAACAGTAGCCAAATGATAAACTGAGAAAAGCAGGTGTGATACACAATGAGCCCAAAAGCTGCTTATTCCATACAGCAGCTTTCCCTCAAGTGTGTTGGTCTCAGAAACCCTCAAGTACTTTAATAATTCTTGAGGATTCCCCAAAATGCTTTTTCTTTTGGGGATTTACATATTTACTATTTTGGAAGTTAAATCTAAAACATTTAAAATTTTTATGTTTCATTTATTTAAAAATAGCAATAAAGTCGTTAACCATTAACAGAAATGTTTGCATTAAAAATGTCTTTCCACAGTATGGTACTGGCACAAAAACAGAAAGATAGATCAGTGGAACAGGATAGAAAGCCCAGAGATAAACCCATGCACATATGGACACCTTATCTTTGATAAAGGAGGCAGGAATGTACAGTGGAGAAAGGACAGCCTCTTCAATAAATGGTGCTGGGAAAACTGGACAGGTACATGTAAAAGTATGAGATTAGATCACTCCCTAACACCATACACAAAAATAAGCTCAAAATGGATTAAAGACCTAAATGTAAGGCCAGAAACTATCAAACTCTTAGAGGAAAACATAGGAAGAACACTCTATGACATAAATCACAGCAAGATCCTTTCTGACCCACCTCCTAGAGTAATGGAAATAAAAACAAAAATAAACAAATGGGACCTAATGAAACTTCAAAGCTTTTGCACAGCAAAGGAAACCATAATCAAGACCAAAAGACAGCCCTCAGAATGGGAGAAAACATTTGGAAATGAAGCAACTGACAAAGGATTAATCTCCAAATTTTACAAGCAGCTCATGCAGCTCAATAACAAAAAAACAACCCCATCCAAAAATGGGCAGAAGACCTAAACAGACATTTCTCCAAAGAAGATATCAAAACTACAGTGAGATATCATCTCACACCAGTCAGAATGGCCATCATCAAAAAATCTAGAAACAATAAATGCTGGAGAGGGTGTGGAGAAAAGGGGACACTTGCACTGCTGGTGGGAATGTGAATTGGTTCAGCCACTATGGAGAACAGTATGGAGGTTCCTTAAAAAACTACAAATAGAATTACCATATGACCCAGCAATCCCACTACTGGGCATATACCCTGAGAAAACCAAAATTCAAAAAGAGTCATGTACCAAAATGTTCATTGCAGCTCTATTTACAACAGCCCAGAGATGGAAACAACCTAAGTGCCCATCATCAGATGAATGGATAAAGAAGATGTGGCACATATACACAATGGAATATTACTCAGCCATAAAATGAAATGAAATTGAGCTATTTGTAATGAGATGGATAGACCTAGAGTCTGTCATACAGAGTGAAGTAAGTCAGAAAGAAAAAGACAAATACCGTATGCTAACACATATATATGGAATTTAAGGGAAAAAAAAAATGTCATGAAGAACCTAGGCGTAAGACAGGAATAAAGAGGCAGACCTACTGGAGAACGGACTTGAGGATATGGGGAGGGGGAAGGGTGAGTTTTGACAGGGCGAGAGAGAGTCATGGACATATACACACTAACAAACGTAGTAAGGTAGACAGCTAGGGGGAAGCAGCCGCAAGGCACAGGGATATTAGCTCGGGGCTTTGTGACAGCATGGAGGGGTGGGATGGGGAGAGTGGGAGGGAGGGAGACGCAAGAGGGAAGACATATGGGAACATATGTATATGTATAGCTGATTCACTTTGTTATAAAGCAGAAACTAACACACCATTGTAAAGCAATTATACCCCAATAAAGCTGTTTAAAAATAAAAAATGTCTTTCCAAAGCAAAAATATATAAATATAGAATGGCACTATTTTGTATTTCACTAACTGTGATAATTCATACCTGCTTCTGCATTCAGTCTGATGTAATAGCCCGTATCACATGGCCTCTGCAACCACAGATGAAAAAGCTAGGACAGGGAAACTCCAGAAATTATGGACTCAGCATCATTAAGGACTGGAACCAATGCCAGCAAATACCTACCTTATTTTTATTAAAAAAGTAGGCAGGAAGAAAGATGAACTCTTACCACATTAAGCCACTGTTGCTCGAGAGCTGGTTGACCGATGCCGAATGCAATCTTCACAGATCAAACTCTCTGTATCTAAGCAGTTCCGTCTTGGCAGCAACAGGCCCACGCTCTTCTGAAGAAGCTGAAAACGAGGTAACCCCATGTTCCAGAGCCCTGCTGGTGACAGGGCTTTGGCTCAGATGATGTCCGTGTAAGCAGCCTGCCCCATAACTGTTTCCTCCTGTATTTGCCTAGATTAACATTAACAAGAATCTGGGCTTTATAGCCAAAGAAGGAAGACACTTTAGCTTAGGAATGTGAATTCTAGGGACAGAATGGAAGAGGATTAGGAAAAGAACATGCTATCGAACTCCTAGAATCAGTTTGAGCTTCTAGAGTACAAGACGTAAGAGCCAGAAATAATAAGCGAAACAGCAGTGAGACTCTGAGCTCCAGCTGAGCTGTTTCATGATCTGGGTAGGGACACAGTATGGCCAGCATCATGGGGATGGGAGGCATGGGGTCTGTATTCGTCCATCTTCTGCCTAAAACTCAGCAATGTACTGGTTCCCTGTGGTAGACCCTGTGTTGCATATTTACCTAATCATGTTTCATGTTTCTCCTCCAGGACACACAGAAAGACTGCATTTCGACAGTGTCCCTTGCAGGTAGATTGGAACAAACGTAACTGGGTTCTGAGTCAAGGGATCTGGGAGGACATAATGTAGACCACATCAACGCCTGGCCATACAGCTTCCCTTTCCTTCCGTAGTAACCTCTGAGGCCACTTGGTTCGGATGGCAGCCTCACTCTATGGAAGACTCCTGGATCCCTGAGTCACCGTTCAGAGGAAAACTGCCCAGGAAAGCCACTTAGCACAAATCAGACTGTTGTGAAAGAGAAACATTTGTTGTGTTTAACTTTTGAGACTTAGAGGTGTATTTGTTGCTATTGGAACTAATACACAACTCAAGAATAAATGTCTTAATTATATGATACCACTTATTTGTGGAATCTAAAATACAACACAAACATACAGTATCTGCAAAACAGAAACAGACTCAGACACAGAGAACAGACTTGTGGTTGCCAAGGGGGATGGGGGAGTGGAGGAGAGAAGTATTGGGAGTTTGGGATTAGCAGAGCCAACTAGTATATATACAGGATGGATGAAAACAAGGTCCTATACTGTAGAGCAGAGGGAACTGTATTCAACATCCTGTGACACCCCATGATGGAAAAGAATATGAAACAAGAATATACGTAGAAGTGAATCACTTTGCTGTACAGCAGAAATTAACGCGACATTGTAAATCAGCTATACTTCAATACAATTTTTAATTTTAAAAAGTGTATGTCTTGAGGTCTGTAGACGTGACCCTTGAGTTTGATAGTAGAAGTCTGATTATAAGCACTGACACCTGTCATATTAAATCTAGGGCACAACATCAGCTATGTGGGCACTAGACCAAGAGCGGAAGAGCAAAGCGGACATAACTAAGTGCTCTGCCAGCAACTTGGTTTGTGATCATAAATGGAATACCCCTTTGGGGCCTCCCAGAAATATTTGGGGTGGGGGGCAGTCTAAGAAGTGTTCATGGCCAACAATCACGTGAATGGAATCATTATTTTGTTACCACTGTTTTTAAAACATAGGACATGTAATCTTTTTTGATGTCACAGGCCAGTAAATTGGGATTATACTTGTGTCATGCTAAAAAAAAAAGATAAGATAATAATAATCAAAAGCTGATCTCAGCTCCCAAGTCCAAAAACAATAATCACACTTAGCCCCTTGCAAAGGTCTGCTTCAGTGTGTCTCCAGGGCCTTGTGATCTCAGTGCAACTATCCAGCTCAAAACAAACAACAAACCTTACTTACGTTTCTGGCAAGTTAAAGAGAATCCGTCCTGGAGCAAAGACTCCCTCTACCAAATCGGAAGCTACTTCCAACCTACGCCTTGAGGAAGGACTCCGACACTTGTTTCGCAAGTCAAACCTGTATTTACTCATGTGGTAACCAGCCGACCGACCCCTGGGAACAGTCCCAATAAAGGACTGCAAGAAAAATAAAAGAACGAATGATGACCTATGGAAATTTGATCACCATGTGTGACAAAGGCCATAAACTACTGTTCACAGCAGAGCAATTATTCAGACTCCCCTCCAGATGAGTGAACTGTCAATCATTTTGTTTGCGGATAAGGAAAGCGTTCATCTTTAATTACAACCACCACATTTTGTTTTTTAAATTATTTCCTAATTTTAAAACCAAAATGATAGTAGCAGCATTATTGCATATTCCAAGCAGACTTACTTGTGTGTGATTTATCCAAAACATGAAGCACAACCTCTTCATCTTTCTCCGTTTGAACTGATAAAAGCCTTAGAACGAACCCAATGGCCCACATTTGGCTCCAGTCCATTAGTCCGCCTACTTTCAAGATAAAGCACACTAAATTTTTTATTGTGTAGTGCGAAGGGAAATAACCCCCCCACTAGAGGACCCACACCTTTGAATTATTCACAGAGTTCTTATTTCAAAGTCTTTATAACTCAGGGTGCCTCTGGGACTTAGGCACTTCATTTACAACTTCGAGAGGCCTTCGGCACCTCAGCTGTGGGAAAAATGTGGACTTAAATAAAGATAATTGGTATTAATGCCAAACCGAGTTTATATTTTCTGTAAAAGAAAAGGTATCTCGGTAAAGTCAACACAAATATTACGATCAACTATCTTATAAGACAATACTTTAGGAACTCAGTTTGTTTTAGTTTTATCCTACGTTCTTGGGTAAATGCGAAATCTTGAAATGCTTTACAAAATGGTATTTAGGAGGTGAGAAGGAGAATATAAGAAATATTTCCCAATAGTTTTTGATATTGAAAGTAGCATTTCCTAAATTCTCATTTTCAGAAGTGACCTAGAATCAGCAAGGTTCTAGGTGAAAGTCATTCATGACTCAAGTCAGTTTTACAAAAGTCATCTACCTTTAACATAAATGTGTTCATGTTTTCTGCTCTTGACATTCTTCCTTGCTTGGAAGTGAGGAAATAAAATTTTTACTTTAAGGCAGGACAAGAAAATTTAAACGTAAAATTCTCTTTCTGTGTCCATTTCGGTCACCTCCCTCTCTCCCTAGTGTGCAGTGTACATCTGCATCACACATCACACCAGACCTTCTCAAGGATGGGATTGCCTGCTGGACCGTAAAGATATATTTCTTTTTTTCCTTTCTTCTGAGGCAAGCAATGTAACTTGTTAAAAGAATAGCATTCTTTCGCAACTCTGTAAGGGATCATGGTGAGTTGCTGCTCACTTTGTACCTGCTTACCTGGATTATATGTATCCTTGGTGGACTTTATGTAAAATATCCATGTGTCATTTTGATGTACAATCCTTTGTCTCAGAAATGTTTATGACTGTGCCTTTGCCTTGAAACACGTGGAACAGTTCTCAGAACTTTCTGAGAGTCTGTCTCCTGGATCATAATCCCCAGTTTGGCTCGAATAAAATTCCCTTCTTCCTTAACTTGTTAGTTGAACCTTCTTCCACAGAGGTGATTTTGCAGTGAGTGTATATTATGTTATTGACCACAGATGAGTAATTCACATTTAAATTGATATACGTTGCCTAAAAATTTTCCATCCACAGTCACTTTGGTTTAGTTGCTGGGTCCTCCGAGCTGATGCAATCAAGGAACACTTGTTTGTGGCCAGAGCATTGCTGAATTCTGATTAATGAACCACTTATCAACATCAAGTATGTGTTGACAACAGTACAGACCACACTGAGCTCTCTTACTGTGAAGTAACATTGACTGTGTTCGATATGTTACATGATACACAATAATTGTCCTGTTGTAAACAGTGGATTCTCCTTATGAAATGTCCAAAACACAATACCAGTCTCTAAGAAGAGCAAAAAAAATATGTGCCCATGGATGCTGTAGTGTTTAGGCAAAGGGCACAGGTGTGAATTTTGCCTTCGCTTGAAATAATCCCTTTAATGTTCAACCGTACAACCAGGAAGGAGTCCAGTTGCGATCTAACCTGAGTTCTGGACACAGTGGATGACCTCACTCTAGTTTACCTTATGGCAGAAATATTCATTCGCTCAATATTCTCCTGTATGCTAAGTATGAGAGGGCAGAAATTGAGGCTATTTATATAGCTATTTGAACATGGATTCTATTCAGGGAAGACAAGGATGCTTAGGATTTTCAGTGGTCTTCATGACAAAGAAAACCTTTTGTCCCTAAGAATTCATATTATCATGTAAATTACCAAGTCACTGATATTATGACATTGACAATAATGAGAATTAACTTTGAGCGCTTTGCTTACTACGTACCAAGCACTGTCTGTCTCATTTAATCCTCACAACTTTCTATGATGTAGCTAGGACTGTTATCTCCCATCTTGCCTACAAGGAAACCAAGCTTCAGCAGGAAGTAATTCATCTAAGGTCACGTGGCCTAAAAGACCTGAGCCAGCTTTGAATCCAGAAGTCTTGTTTTGGCTCCTGTGGTAAACTTGTACGTGGCCCCCCAGGAATCTGCACCCCTGGTAGTCACAGCCTTCCGTGCTTCTCTTCTGAAAGTTGATCCTGTCTGATGAGAAAGATGCTCTCCGTCATCAATCTCACGCAGGGCTCCTCTGAGCCCCTTCTCGAGTGGGCCTCCACCCTGACCCACTAAAGCCTTGAACAGAACGCTGACACGGTTTCTAACAGCTCCAGGCCACATCCTAGGATGATTGTCATCCCCCTTAAAGTTCCTGCCTGAGAAAACTCAAGGTTGACAAAAAAATGGACTGTTCTAGCCGGCGCCTGAAGACAGGGTCTCTGAATCCCAGCCTCTCTAAAAGGGGAGGAGTCTAATTTCCATAAGCTTTAGTTAGCAAACCCAGATGGGTGTCACATGGACCAAGCGCTGCTTTCCGCTTTATATAATGTTTCACTTCCCTGAGTCTATTTAGACCCTGCTCATCTCCCTCTTTATTCCTTTGCTCTCCCTTTACAACAACCAGTCACCTCTGTACAAATTGAAGTTGAGTTCAGTTCACACTGGGCTCGTTTCCCTACTGAAATAGTTACTGCTGTTTGAAATCTATCCTTACCACGTTAATTAGTGGCTGTGACAGAAGCCTGTTGGATTCAGCAGAAGAGATGCAGAGTGGCATCCTAGGCTGGGTCATGGAAGGCCCTGCAGCTTCTACCTTCTCTCCAGAGCACTCACCTTTGGAGACCTGAGCCACCAGGCTGAGGCACCACGCAGAGAGATGATGCAGAGAAGGCCTGAAACAAGATGGAGAGAGAGATACTTCTAGCAACTCAAGTCATCCCATCTGAGCAGAAGTAAGTTGTTCTCTCTGAGCCCTGTCCAAACTGCAGATTTGTCAGCAAACTAATTGACTGTTGTATGTTTTAGCCACCCAGCTTTGAAGGGATTTGTTACCTAGCAACAGATACCTGGAACAGCCACTGCAAAGCACAGGCTCTTTTCACTCTCCCAGGATCCCTCTTTTTATTCTTAATTCTCAACTCTGAAGGCCATCTTCAGCCCACCCCAACTCACTCACTCACAAATACACTCACCAGGCTGAGTGAGGAGGAAAATTAAGCCCCAGGCCCAACTCCAGTCACAAAGAAGGTAAAACTAACAAAAGAGAAAAATACCTACTGTTTCAAATGAAATGTTGGTACACATATGAAAGTCTTTTCTTTCCTCCTTCTTAAAGAATGTGTACTTCCAACATGTTGGCTAATTTCTGTTTGCTGATGAGAATTTTCTTTGAAAAATAATTCTGGATTTTGAGTAAAATGATACCAAAGTATAGAAATCTGAACTGATTTTTCATTTACATGTACATGTATTCCAATATGTTAAAAATCAGCTTGCTTGTACCATCAGTAATCTATCTACACAGGTAATGTGGTTCAATATAGAAAAGATTTTCTTCATCTGGGTAAGGTTTCTAATACTGTAAATTTGAATTCACTGGGGAAACAGATATCACATTCATGCCACAAACAGCACTGGACTGTTAGTTGCAAAATGAAACAAATTGAAATTTAATTCTCATCACGGCTCCTGAGGGTCATTATCCTGGAGGGAGGAGGCGGCTTTGCTCCTATAAACCATGACTCCTGAACGGGCTTCACATGGCACTTGGAGTCATCAGACCCCTGAGTATTTACTAGTTTGCACTCACTTCACTGGAAACTCACTGATGCCTTTGGTGACAGATCTGGTGCTTTGCTTTACACTGTGCTTGACAGGGAGCTTGGCTGTTCAGCCACAAAATTTTATTCCTTGTGAATTTCATCACCTCCCATTCTCCTGAGCTGCAGAATGCGTGATGGGCCTCCAGGATCTGCCTCAACTTGGCTTCTGTGTAAAGCTTGTTCGTCCTCTGCTAGTTAGGAACCCTGTTATTGGTACCATCATACGACCTACCTTAACATGCAGTCGGGGACAAGTAGAATGTGGAAGGGCTGCTCTGTGACCAGGTCAGAGTTTGCAAAGCCCCTCAGCAACTTTCAGTCTTAAAGACCCCCTTGTAAGCTTCAAGGGTTTTCATTCCAACAAATAGAAAAGGTAACAACTTTTCTCCCAACGCACAATTTAACCACTGGAGGAAAAAAAAGAAGAAGAAAGAAATCATCCTTTATCCCTGAAACTTAAACTGAGACTAACAAAACATTCACGTACATAACTGGCAGGGCTCAAAAGTCCTGAATACTTCAGAATGATTTCACATATTCGTTCACTGGATCCCATATCTACCAATATAATCTGAGCAGTCACAAAGTGCATGCCAAGTTTTGTTTCAAAAAGTATAGCCACACGCACATATACTTACTGTTATCATGACTTTTTTTTTTTTTTGCAGTACGTGGGCCTCTCACTGCTGTGGCCTCTCCCGCTGCAGAGCACAGGCTCCGGACGCACAGGCTCAGCGGCCATGGCTCACGGGCCCATCCGCTCCGCGGCATGTGGGATCTTCCTGGCCCAGGGCACGAACCCGCGTCCCCTGCATCAGCAGGCGGACCCTCAACCACTGCGCCACCAGGGAAGCCCCTATCATGACATTTTAATTATAAAAATGACAGGCTTTTAGTAATTCATAAACAAAGCACATAAGCATCAAGTAATAAATATCTCCCCTGCAAATATATATGTACAGAGTTACTATATGAATTTTGTATATATGTATAGATTACACGTTTTAATAAAACTTCATTACATTTTTCATCAACTCTGAAAAAGTGCTGGCAATCCTGTCAACAGCTCTGAACTTGTATGAGATCTAACCCTGAAACCACACAAAGGTACAGCCTAAACAAGGCCAGCTCGCCTTGTGAAACTTTTTGACAAAAAGACTTAGCAAGGGGCCCACATCAGCATCTGTGCCAACAATATCCCCGCAAAAGGCCCCTGAGTGAGAGGTTCTACTTCTTCGGAAATACACAAATCTTCTGATAAGGTGGCTTCATTTCACAATATGATTTCTTTGCTAAGGGAGAGGTCCTTTTCTTCCTCCAGCTTACAAAAGAAAGTAGAAGGAGATAGAGCTAGGGTGGTCCAGGGTTGAAAACAGTGTAATTGTAGCCTATTATCCAAAAATCCCTGTGATAAATATATCTCGGCCTGAAGGAGGTAGAAACTCCTGTAGCTGGTCTTCTCTCTCAGAGACACGAATGGGTTCCTAGTCTTACACGGCAGAGTTTCTCCAGTACTTGTCATTCCCTCCCCCTACCCCAGGCCGAGGGACTGATTTGAAAACAGAGCAAGTGAAGCCAAGAGCATGACTTCGGATTCGCATTTGGCTCAGTGACCAGATGCAGAGCAAAAAGTTTGAAAATTTATATTCCTGGTTATAGAGGGCCCAAGCAAGCATACATCCATACTTGTGAACAAGCGTAACCCTTCTCCTACAGAAAGACTATCATTCGTAAAATGCTAACTTTATTTCCATGCTTTTTCCAAAGAAAAAAGAAGAAATAAAGAAATGTAAGATGGCCTATGACCTCAACCTCATTAAATAAAAATACAGCTCCTTTATGGTAAGACAATTTCATGACAGCTACGTTAGTACACTATTGCTGATATCTTCCAGGGAGGAGAAAAGACAGAAGGCCTGTCTGCGGTCTAGGCAATTCCTAGAATACTCTAATAGTCTCCAAAAATCCAAGATTTTTATTGCAGCGTTACCCTTATTCCCATACCAAATTTACAAAGGAAAGCTGAAGCTTCCTAAGTTAGCGGTAGAACATTTGGCCTTTTTTAACATTATCATATCTACTCATATATTCAACGAATATTTACCAAATGCTTTCTAAGCATGAGACAGTGAATTAAGATACAAAGACATATATGACAATTACCTCACCCTTTAAACAAGAGATTTTACAAAATGGCTACAACTACCTGCCGTATTAAGACAGACAGGCAGAAACAAAGGTAATGCGGCAGACCTCATAAACGTGTTTTTCCCCCAGAAGTCATTCTTGAATTTTCCTTTAAGCTCAAAGTCATCTATCACATTGAAATATGCAGTAACAAAGCAAAACTTATGGTCTGCATGTGGTCACAGAAAACCTTGGAACTTAAGGATCCTTCAGAGTACGGATTCTTTATCTAAAGGGATTAAATTTCCCCCAGCCATTTACGTTTCTATCACAGGCTCCTAATGACTATGGTAAATTAATATAAGCCTTGAACTTGCTTACAGGAAAGCCAAGGCCTAGAAGAGCAGCTTAGGCTGCCAGTCAGTTACCCAGTTATTACATGATTCAGCCGAGACTCAAATGCATATTTATACATGTCATACTCAGGGGTCTTTCGACCATGATACATGGTTCTTGGCTGTACATCCTTTAATGCGTCGTGATACATATTTCATATTCATAAAGGTGAATTCCATCCCAGCAAACCATCTGACCCTCCTCATGTATCCACTGGCATCTACTAACTGCATTCAGCAGGTCTCCACCCTGTAGCCAGAGTAATCTTTTCAAACAACCAGTCTGACTGCTGTGGAGACCAGCTTTTCCTCAAAAAGCTCATCATAGAACTGCCATGTGGTCCAGCAATCCCACTCCTAGGCATATACCCTAAAAAACCGAAAGCAGGGACTCAAACGAATCTTCAGAGGCTGCAGCCCTGACCAACAGCTTGACCACAACCTCATAAGAGGCTCTGAGCCAGAACCACCAGGCTGAATTTCCTGCTACTCCCAATCCCATGATCCTTAGGAACTGACCAAGAAAATACACGTTTGTTGTTTTAAACTGGTGGATTTGGGGATAATTCTTATACAGAAATAGATGACTAATACAGGATTATTTGACTAATATTCTCCCATCAAGTTCAAGGAGGGCAAACACTGTTCCTTACTGCACTCACCAATTATATACCCAATATCTATCACAGTAGTTGACATACAGTAGACATTTAACAGATATTTGTTGAATGAATGAATGAATGAGTAAACCCCAATGACTTCACACGTCTACTACAAGGAAATAGAAATTTTACACGCCTTACATGGCATTGGATAGCATGGGTCATTCAGCACCAAGAGCTGTTGACACAGCTTTGAATGCAAGCCAGACTTCATGCCCAAGCACCCAGGGAAGACAAATCGGTAGTCACATGTTTAGTTAACAGACCATGCAGCTTGACAACTTGAAAAAAAAAAAGTAAATTTAGATGTTTTCACGTGCAGTGGAGAATGTTATAAAGGTACCATTGCGAACAATGCAGAGACATTCCTTTACAGAAATTGAAGGCCCTGCCAGGCAGGAGAGGGTTGAAGAAAATGAAAAGAACAAGGTGAAAGTGAGGCAGAAACTGATTTAAGAGAAATACACTTTCTGTCCATCATTACAAATGACAGTTTTCTTATGAAAACACCTCAAATTCAACTAATGCATTTTACTCCCTTAACGTAAAGATAACTTTTTAAATGATTTTCCAGATCCAGGAATGAAAGTTAAATGGGAAAAGAGGGGGTGAAAAGGTGATCAAATTAAATAAAACCTGGAAAGCTACTGCTTTAGCGTGAATCTTGACATCGAGCCATTATAAAAAGGAGCCAAAGTTAGACACCAAAATTTCCAAGCATCTATTTTCCTTGAAGACCGATATTACCAGCTCAACAGCACATGCCAGAAACACTTAAACCGGCTTTTCATCCAAGCAAACAATGGATCTCTTCTGGCCTCCTCCATCAGACCAGCTCACTCCCTGAACATGTCTTGGATCAATGGAATGTGAAAGCATAGACTACATAGATAAAGAAAAAAGAGAGAAGGGAGCATAAAACTTGAGATTCGAAACAGCCAAGCAAAATCCCTGAGATATAATGAAAGTAGGATTGGGACAAGAAGCTTGAAGATACCAAAGAATTGTCAAATGGCAGAATTAATCGGGCTCACGGTTAATATATTTGTACCTCCTTTATTTACACACTAATTTTCATGGTGTACTTTTTCATAGGTATGTAGTACACATAAAGCTTAGATTTTCATAGAGAAACATCTTTACTGTGGGGAGGAGGAAAGCTTAGATTTTCATAGAGAAACATCTTTATTGTGGGGAGGCCCAAAGATTGGTATGAGAAAAATCAAGTTGGGACAAGATTTGAAGCATAGAAGGTTAGAGAAGGAAAGGACTTTACATCTTATTGTTTTTACATTCATGTAAATCACCAGTTCTCCTGTGTTATTTCTCTAGTCCCTATTCTGATTACTTCCCTTATCATTTGACTCTTTGAGCATGTCTTCCTTTGAAGGAAGGTGTAGACAGTGTGTGGAAAATGTTAAAAGCCAGGCTGAGGGATTAAGACACAGACCAGTGAAGACCTAGAAGCACTGAGGGTGTGAGCAGGGATCTGTCACCTGTGGGGTAGGGAGATTATTCTGAAAGCAACATGCAAGGCAGAGACTTTAAAAAAATAGAAAAAAAGAGGGCTTCCCTGGTGGCGCAGTGGTTGAGAGTCCGCCTGCCATTGCGGGGGACACGGGTTCGTACCCCGGTCCGGGAGGATCCCACTTGCCGCGGAGCAGCTGGGCCCATGAGCCATGGCCACTGAGCCTGTGCGTCTGGACAGGCCACAGCGGTGGGAGGCCCAAGTACCGCAAAAAAAAAAAAAAAAAAGAAAGAAAAAAGGAAGATTAGAACAGCTAGAGTTGGAGGGGGATGGTAAGCAACAAAAATTGACTTGCAGAAACTTTAAAAAAAGGAGGGAGGTAACGCATCAGAAGGATGTTTGGTAGGTTAAAGAACCCAAGAGAAGGTTGAAGGACCAAATTTTGGAAAGGCCCTGGTCCAGAGCAGCTCTGGAAATTCAGGTGAGTGGGAATTCATAGCTATTTTCTTTCTGGCCAGGCCGGTGGGAAGAATCGGGATCAATTATATGTATATATTTTTTGAGTCACTTTTCAGGGATCCAGCTCGCATGAGAGCTTGGTTTGTGTGTTGACACCTTGCCCAGGAGACAGGAAGCATCCTGACATGCAGTCTCTTCAAGACTTGAAGTGTTTTCCCCTCACTTTATAAAGAAGATTGAATACTCCTTTTTAAATTAAAAAGGATATTGGGCAGACAAACACAATGGAGGTCCAGCAAGGCAGCTACTGTCCTAACTCAGCCCTAAGGGAACGAGAAATGACTAGGGTACAGATCAGATCAAGCCCAGGGTTACTGTCCAATACACTTCCTATTGTCTAAAGTCAAGAGCAGCTTTGATGCACATTTGGATGAGAAGGACTGTCCTCAGCACTGGTGGAAGGAAAGTAACCTATGTGCTCCTTAATCCCCACTTCGTATCCTTAGATTACACTCACATGAACGGTCAAGAGAAATACATCCAGGTCCACCTCTCAGGTGCAATCAGGCAGGATGTTGAGTGCTCTCAGTTGCCACTTGGCCTTCTTCCTTATCTCCTCCAAGTGGTGGGATGTGACACAATTGTATGTTCCGTCCTGTTAGGAATGAGCCTGCCTGATAATAAGAAAGCAGAGACTGCAGAGTTGTCGCTTGATCCTGTTTTCTCCAAGAACTAGTTGCTTTGTAGTAGAGACCAGGGAAAATGCCAAAAGCAGCCTTGCCCTCATTCATGGAAGAGTGGATGAGAGAAGAGACACAAGTTCTCAAACACAGGCCACAACATTTCCATAGTCTTAGTATGACAGATCCCCAAAGCCCCCAAACACATTCACCAACATGTCCCATCACTGTGCCTGTGCAGCCCTTTTTTGGAAAGTGATCTCAAGAGATCAGGAGAGGAAGCTGAAGCTTTGCCTCGGACAGACTATTATAAAAGAGAATTTCACAACAAAGCTTCCTTAGTACCTACAAAGATGTTTATTATAAAAAAAAAAGAATAAATTAAAAGTGTTTGTGTGAAGAGAGAATAAAGGGGAAAGAAAAAGGTTTAGGTAAACCTTTTGGTTTTTTTTTTTCTTCCAGAGAAAGAGAGACACCGTGTGGATTTCACAGAGAGCCCAGCATAGCTCAGTTTGCTTTAATATGCTAAAGGAAAAAATATTACTGCTTAGGTATCCGGTAGCAATGTAAAGCACAAAGATAGATAAAGAAGAAGTTAAAGTGACCGGCACAGATGACCAAAAATCTAGAGTTTTGTAGTGTAGAGCAGAAATTCCTCAGGGACTGGTTTCTCTTACTGTGTGGAAAAATGGGAATCCAACAGGTTTATACAATTTGAAAACAAAAGGTTGGCAAAGGTCAGAGCTCTGGATGAGTCCCACGTTCCCCCTCTTAATGTCTGAGATGTTCCTAGAGACCAACTGGAAACAGAGCCAAAGGGGAAAGATTCCTCCTGGAAAGCAATTCTGGTGCATCAGCTCTCTTGTATTCCTGCCTCAGGGACGGGGTGGCAGGTCCATGAAGGGATGCAGTAAATACACTTCCAATCTTGTCCCATGTAACAGTTATTGTGATGTGATTTGAGTTGGCTCTGCAGAGGAGAGAACCTGGTTTGAATCTGATCTCATCAGACACGTGCAAAGATGCAAGAGGAGAAAGCAGTTTAGTCTGCAGCTCCCTCTAGCTATGCCTGGGAAATAACTGCAGAGGGAAGGAGGGGAGCACAGAGCCTGGGCGCGGGGGAGTTGTGGCGGGGCAGGGAAGGGAAACAGATTGTCTTCATCACAGAGCACGACTGACAATGAACCAAGGGCTTCCAGGGGAACCCGTTTTGGTATCTCATCTGCAGCTACCAGAGGCACTGAATGCTTTGTGATTTAAACACTGCCCCCAAAGACGTGCAAAATAAGGGAATGTGCGTATGTGCCATGCTCTCCCCGCCACTATTTTCCAAGAGCATTCATAGCACGTGATATCATGCTAGGCTGGTCAGTTTTTCCTTTTCTCCCTGCATGAGAGACTTGCTATCTACACCTAGAAATCAGTTTGTAAATATAAAGCGAAGCCAAATAACATGCAAACATGTGAACAGGAATACGTTTTGCACTTAGAGGCAAGTGCGGTATCACAGAAACTGTAGAGCTGATATAGACAGCCCAATGACTCCTATCACTGATTAAAAAAAAAAAGAAAGAAACCAAAGTGGATCAGAGAGTTCATCTGGCTGTGCTGAAGTCAGGCAGCAAGAAATGAAACTCAGGTCTCTGTCCTCAGTCTAATATGGTTTCCATTACACAGTAAGGCATGCCACTCCATACTCAGACACAGAAAGGCATAACTCTAAATCAAAAATCATACAAAACCCCTAGATGTTCTTTAACAGTGCTTGCTGTATGTGAAAAACTGTGCCAGTTTTTTTTTTAAAAAAAAGCTTTATCAGATGTACAAGAATTTATATATCTTATGTATCCAAAGAGGCTCACTCTTTAAGTGGCCCTTCTAGAAAGCCAGTAGAGTGGCTATAATTCACCACATTTCGGAAGTTTCACTCTAGATCGAGTATGATCCAGAAAAGAATTCAACCCAGATGGCTCAAACGAAAAGATTTTAAGGATGAGATAACTTATGTGAGGGCAGGGTTCAGGACCATGAGGTTCCCGGGAACTAGAGAAGTTCCCAGTGCTGAGACGGGGAAACCACCAGGTGACCGTACAGGGGAGGAAAGGATGTTCCTAAAGTTCAGGGGGGAGAGACCACCAGGGAGACTTGTACCTCAGGGAAACTCTAGTCTTGGAAGGTCTTGTCTCCTGACAGAGGTGTCCTGCTAAAGCAGCATAACCCAGCCTCACTCTCTTCCTACCCTCTACCTGATCTTCTGCCAGCACCTCCCACTGGAAGCCAGCTGGCAAGGAAGCCCAGTGATCCCACCCACAGGGGCCCTCCTCAAGGCAGAGATATTGGCCTCAGCAGTGTAACTGGGATGTTCATCATTTCTGAGTCAAAATGAGTTGATTATCCACCTTTTCTACCGTCTTAAATGACTGCTGCTTCCAAAAACCATACTCACTTCAGTTTGCAGAGATCCAATGTCCACGAGTTTAACTGTTCTGTTTTTATTTCCTCACGTACAGTAAGCCACATCGTGTATGAACTGAAAATATTCTGTTGACTGGTGGCTGCAGTTCCAAATAACCAATCCATTTCTCTAGGTCTGAATGTATGAACCGTAAGTACTGTATGTAAGGTGCGTATACAGTAACTGGCATATGTTATAGTAAGTTCTTAAGTGCTTTTGTACTTTGGCTTTTGCTGCAAGCCACTGTTCTTGAAGGAAATCATTTCAATCAAAATGAATGAACACAGTCTGGTCTATAGGGCCCTTTTCAACCCATCCAGGCATCACCTCTGGGAGGTCATCAGTGCTGGTCTGCTGTCTTGGAATTAAACTGCAGTGCCAGTTTCTGCAGTGCTGGAGAAGTCCACCATGTTGGACGAAGTCCGTCCAAGTGTTTGTCATCACAGACAAAGCGTGCTCTCTGCACATCCATTTGTGATGGAACAAGTGGCAATGGAATGCCACGAGGGGAACCAAGGACTCAGGGACTTAGATCTCATTCTAGCTCGGTTTGATCTTAGGCAAGCCACTGAAATTCTTAAGGCCTCAGACGCCTCATCTCAAAAACAGGGAAATTGAAAAAGACTTCTGAATTCTAAACTTTGTTCTTTCAATAGAATCACGTTGTTATATAAAATATCATAGGGACAACCTACTTCCGAAAGAGATAAAGGTAGCATTGCTCTGGTTGAAGAAGGCTGAAAGGGGCCTGGAATACTCTTCACCTTCCCCTACACCCCTCACTCAAAATCCCCAAGCAGCACAGTAAAAAGTAAAAAAAAAAAAAAAAAAAAAATAACCCTGAAGTGGATGACCAGTGAAGGCCTGTTTCTAGTCCAATTTCTTCAAATATTAGTTTCCCCAAATTTTATGGCGCATAAGAGGGGAAACGCTTCATTTTGTTCTCATAAACACATAAAATCAACCAGCAAACTTTTATAGACTGCAGTGCAAATGGTACAATAAGTTCATTGTCCCATAGTGTCTGCTGCATAATTGTGTTCATTCCCTTTGTGTATTTTAGTAACGAGAGTATAATTGTCAGTGCTCATAATACATATAATCTCATTACTGTCACTCCCATTAGTATGCCTTCACCTCAGCCTATCCACAGCGTGTTCCACTTTCCCTCTCATTGAAATACATAAATAATTCTCCCTTCCTGCGTCCAGATTTCAGGTTAATTCCTCAGTTACCATGGCTAATCACTGAGACAATGCTGTCGCCCTTGCTTTTTTTTTTTTTTTTTTTTTTTTTTTTTTTTTTTTGCGGTATGTGGGCCTCTCACTGTTGTGGCCTCTCCCGTTGCGGAGCACAGGCTCCGGACACGCAGACTCAGCGGCCATGGCTCACGGGCCCAGCCAGTCTGCGGCATGTGGGATCTTCCCGGACCGGGGCACGAACCCGTGTCCCCTGCATCGGCAGGCGGACTCTCAACCACTGCGCCACCAGGGAAGCCCCGCCCTTGCTTTTTAAATACGTTTAATCTACCATTTTGATACAAAGCCAAGAAGTCAGCATCGCAGTGGCGTGGAATTGCCATGACCACATCCTTGCCTTCCCACTAGAACGGTTGAGACTTTTATTTGGAGTAGAAACTAATTTAGACATACCAAGACTGCATTCCTGACAGTGTCTGTGTTTGCAGAACTGCAAGATTAGACACAAGTATCTTAGGCCTCAATTTTCTCATCCGTCAATGGACAGATTTGGCCTCTGTTATCCTCCTGAATGCCTTCCGCTTTCAGTAGTTCTTTTTACCTTTAAAAGATTCAAATCAGGAAAACTTATCATAATTGTTTCTCAAAATAATGTTTGAATTTTAAGTCAGACAGTATAAATAGACATAAAAAATATCCCTCCCCAGATGCAATGACTTTAGATTTTCTTAGCTCTTGTGAAACTTATAGATCTTTTTCTTTCCATACAAATTAATATCTTTAAAATATATTTGAGGCATCATCTCTTGATGTGCTATTTGGTAGTTGAGACTGTAGCTCTCTTCCTTCACCCTTCTGCTTCTCCTCCCCCAAATTCTAATTATAGTGATATTTCAATTTTCATTAAATAGGGATTCTGCTATGCATGTCATAGTGTTCTCAGGTCTTCCTTCGTGATCTTAGAATCTTACTTTCTCAAGTCCATTTAGTCAATTACCTCTTTCCAGTCTATCTGCCTTCCAGTTTGCAAAATATTATGAATTTACAATCTATTTTTAAAATATCTTTATGATACCTTTTAACATATTTCGGGGAGAAAGTGGAATTAGATATATATGTTCAATATGCCATCTGAACATGGAAATTCTCAAATTTTCCTCGTTTGTCCATACTACCATAACATACCTCAGTCATTACTTACTGTTGAGTGTACCTTTTAAATGCCTCTCAAATCCATCCTCTCTTCCCCACACCTCTGCTATCTTCATAGTTCAATTTGTCCCCTAGAAAGTTAAAATAAAATGGTATTCAATAGTATGGGAACATGGGGAATGTTTACCGCCCTCTAAGCTTAGAGATTTGGACCTTGTATTATTTAGTGTCACACAAATATAAGTGCAACAAGGCACCATCCTCTCTCTGGGGTAGGTGGGGGCTAGGAGCATCCTGGGTGTCATTCACATGGAGTAAACCACTTCAAAGGTTAACTAGATCTCACATTTACTCCTACCAGACAATCAATAAACTGCGTACTGACTATAGTCACAGGTGTCCTCTAAAAATACCAATAGAAATGACACTTCCTCACCCAAAGCCTGACAGCCTCAAGAGAATGCCACTAAGAAAATAAACCTCTGAAGTGAGAATAAAAAGAAATAAGGATTGAGAAAAATATTGAAAGGTGAGCATGGCTACTGCCACATTTAAATGACTGGAAGCAGAAGCATAAGAGACAGAAAAGGCTTTAGAAAAGATGTATTAGCCAAACAGTATATTCCTGGTCTAAACTTATGACTTTTCAAGAATTAAAGCCACCATGGGCCCTCACCATTCCACATAGGCAGGAAATAAAATGAATAAGATTTGCAGTCTTCAAGAAGGGTGTGCTTCTCTTGTTTTAAATTCTTAGGTAACAAAAGGACCCATGATTGGATATGAGAAGGAGGATACGTTGCCACATCACCCAGAGATTCTGGACGCTGAACTCAGTGCAGTGACTGGATGGAATTTTACGTAGCCTCCATGAGGATGGAGCAACTGTGCTGGGTGGTTAAAGGGAACAAAGCGATATTTGGTGATCAGAGAGAGTCCAGCTGCGGTGAGAATATTTACTGCTCTCTGAATATCCATGTGCTCTCCCCATTTCCCAGCTGCCTTGTAATTAAGTAGAACTACATAAATAGTTCTGGGAGTAGATATGAGCTGTGTCACTTGTTGTCGAAGCATGTAACAACTGGTATATAACGCCTCTGCTCTGCCTTCCCCTAGCAAGGCTGTTGTGCAGGAAGGGATGCAGAATAAATTCCGGAGTCACTACACGGAGGAGGGCTGCCCTAAAACATCACCCCGATGTGCAGCTTTTGAATAAGCAAGAAAGGAGCTTTCATGTGTTATGCCATGGAGATCTGGGGGCTCCTCATTATCTCAGTATGGCTTAGCTTGTCCTTACTGATGATGAGGTGTATTTTAGCTTGATACGGAATAGGTCTCTAAAACAGTCAGAGATGATAAAAACTGGCACAGGGAGTAGTGAGTTTCCCATCCCTGGAGACATTTAATTGGGAAATATAAATAACAGTCTTTGAGATGGGCGTCTCCTTATCACATGGAGGGCTGAATTAAAGTTTTTAATTTTCTATGATTTTAAGATCTCTTGCAATGCTATGCTTGTACTAGAATAACCATTCAGCAGTTAGCTTCTTCTAACCTTTTGTCATCTTAATTTGATTGTATTAATTCTGAAAGAAGAAAGCATTTCCAAAGATAGATATACACTTTCTAAGAGTCTTTCATTTGCAAGATGAGAAGAGTTAAGGCAGAGCTCCTGAAATAGGTATTTAAAGAGAAATGTTTGATGGTAGAAAGGAGAGAAAAGAAGTGATACGAAGGACGACACAGCTGGAGTAATGATCAAGGAAGTCCAACAGATTAAAGTAGGTAATGGGAGAGTGGTGAGGCGGGCGTGATGTCAGCTTCGAAACTTGGGTAGATTATTTATTCAAAGACATTAAGAAAAAGAGAGAAGATGGAATTGAATTAACAAATAGGAGAACATCATCACAGACTCTTTAATGCAACAGCAACTAAGCCAACATTGTGCTTAAGAAACGTCAAGCTAAATTACCTGAAAACTGTGTGGAACATGTGACAAACAAACAAAAAAAAAGAGTTGAACTTGAATTCTGTGCATTAATATGTTTGTATTTTAATGATGGACTATTTGAGAGGCATAGTAAGGTGGAAATCCAGAATCCTGACAGGAAATCTAGACATCATCCTCCTACCTCAGCCTGCAAATATGTTCTCTCACTCTTTTACTTGCTAAATGTCTGTCCTGAATTAATTCATTTCCTTCAAAACCCACCACCAGTACTGTGGTCCAGGTGAAAAGTCATTTCTATCCTGAATGAACCAAATAGACCCCTAACAGGTCTTCCTGAAATTATCTTCATAATTTATTTGAGATTGTTTAATGTCCCTTTACCATGAAAACTCCTTGAGGACAGAAACTCTGTTTTTCTTCATCTCTATCATCCTCCCATCACCCAGAGCCAGTCCCTGGGACATGGTGAGTGTTCAACAATTATTTGTTGACTGATACTGATTTGAATGTTCTCCCTTCCCCTCTTTCACCTAATCCTTCTATTTTTCTATCAAAGCATCACGTTTGTCTCATTCTCAGAATGTAACTGCATTTGTGGTTTTTATTCATTTGTGTAGACTTTTATATGTTAAAGCTTTCCACATCTCTTATAATTTTCTCTCTATGCATACATGCATGTTATTTTTTCTTTTTATAACGCATTTAACTTGCAAACATGATGCCACTTTACTCCTAAATACTTGTGTGCTTCCTGAGACCTTTCCTTACATACCACAGTTAAAAGTTAGTTATGAAATTGACATGAACATAATACCATTATCTATAGACTTTATTCATACGTTACCAATCCAATTTCCTGATAATTTCCTTTTTATAGAAAAAAAAATCTGATTTGAAGTCCAACCCAGGATCACATATCACACTTAGTTGTCAGATGTTTTTGTCTCCTTTGGTCTGGAATAATTCCTCAGTTTGTCTTTGTCTATTGTGACCTTGATGTTTTTTAAGAATACAAACCAGTTATTTTGTAAAATAACCCTCAATTTGAGTTTCTCTAATGTCCGTTATGGTCACATTTCAGTTATTTAATTTTTGCCAAAATACCAAAGAACCAATGTTTTCCCTTCCCAGTATACTGTATCAGGAGACACATGAAACTGATTTGTCCAATTATTGGTGATATTAACTTTGATTGTTTTGTTAAGATGGTACAGTTGCAATTTTTAATTTATTTGTGTGATTAATCTGCTAAAATATGTGTCCTCCACTAGACTGTGCTCCATAAGTCAGGAACAATAGTTACTTGGGCCTACCACTGTACGCCAGAACTAAGACCAGTACCCTCTCATAATACAACACTCAGTCAATAAAAAGGAAAATTAGCAAGCTTTGGCAGAAGGTGGATATTGGATATATGAAAGAAAAGCAAGTGACGCTATTTGCGCAAATGATGTGAAAACGTAAGTCCACAGAGATCCTGCACACAATCATTTATAAAGACCTTATTCACAATCACCACAAACTGTGAACAAGCAAGATGTCCTTAAACAGGTAAATGGATAAGCAAACTCAGGTATATTGACACAATGTCATATTATTCTGCAATAAAAAGGAATTAGCTATCAAGCCATGAAAAGAAGATGAATCTCAAATGCATATTGCTAAGTGAAAGAAAGCAGCCTGGAAAGGCTGTATGCTTTCCATTATATGATATTCTGGAAAAGGCAAAACCATAGAGATAATATAGAGATCAATGATTGCCAAGACATTGGATGGAGGAAAGGAAGGGTGAAATAGGTGAAGCACACTTAATCTTTTAGAGCAGTGAAGATTTTTTGATACTCTAATTGTGTATACGTAACATCACGCATTTGTCAAAAACCCATAGATCTGTACAACACAAAGTATGACCTTTAATATATGCAAATTTTTAGAAGTCATTTAGGAGACTGGGGGGAATCCTAAGGTGGAACACTGAATATAACAAAACAGATTGTATTCTAAAAATATAAAACAAGTTTGATGAAGGAAGTGGGAGAAAAAATGATGGCCTAATTAACTTTGAAAGTGAGTAAACTCTGTAAGACTAACTGCAAAAGAAACTGTTCAAAAGCACTATACTCTAGTCGATAAAGTGATAGCACACGTGGGTATGGTTTTACAGTTCTGAAACTTCCATATATGTCAACTGGAATTGAACAATTAAGTAAATGTATAGCAGATGGTGAGAGCCAGGTTTCTCACTATTGGGGTGGGGATTTAAAGATAAGTAGGGGAGAGACCTTCAAGATGGCAGAGGAGTAAGATGTGGAGATCACCTTCCTCCCCAAAAACACATCAAAAATACATCTACATGTGGAACAGCTCCTACAGAACACTTACTGAATGCTGGCAGAAGACTTCAGACTTCCCAAAAGACAAGAAAATCCCCACATACCTGGGTAGGGCAAAAGAAAAAAGGAAAAAACAGAGACAAAAGAATAAGGACGGGACCTACACCTCTGGGAGGGAGCTGTGAAGGAGGAAAAGTTTCCACACACTAGGAAGCCCCTCCACTGGCAGGGTTGGGGGGTGGGCGGGTTGGGAAACTTTGGAGCCACAGAGGAGAGCACAGCAACAGGGATGCAGAGGGCAAAGCAGAGAGCTTCCCGCACAGAGGATCGGTGCTGACCAGCACTCACCAGCCTGAGAGGCTTGTCTGCTCACCTGCCGGGGAAGGTGGGGCTGGGAGCTGAGGCTCGGGCTTCAGAGGTCGGATCCCAGGGAGAGGACTGGGGTTGGCTGTGTGAACACAGCCTGAAGGGGGCTAGTGCGCCACAGCTAGCTGGGAGGGAGTCCGGGAAAAAGTCCGGACTTGCCAGAGAGGCAAGAGAACATTGTTTCGGGGTTCACGAGGAGAGGAGACTCAGAACACTGCCTAAACGAGCTCCAGAGACGGGCGTGAGCTGCAGCTATCAGCTCGGACCCCAGAGACGGGCATGAACCACTAATGCTGCCACCGCTGCCACCAAGAGGCCTGTGTGCAAGCACAGGTCCCTATCCACACCTCCGCCCCGGAGCGTGTGCAGAATGCTGCTGCCGGAGTCCCGTGATCCAGGGACAACTTCTGAAGGAGAACACACGGCGCTCCTCAGGGTGTTGCAACATCATGCCAGCCTCTGCCACCACAGGCTCGCTCGTTCCAATTATGTCTACAGTATCCCTCCCTGTCCCCAGCCCGAGTGAGCTCTAATCAGCTGCTGCTTTAACCCGCTCCTGTCTGGATGGGGAACAGACACCTGAGGGCAGCCTACATGCAGAGGTAGGGCCAAAACCAAAGCTGAACTCCAGGAGCTGTGCGAACAAAGAAGAGAAAGGGACACTTCTCCATGCAGCCTCAGGAGCAACAGATTAAATCCCCACAATCAACTTGATGTACCCTGCATCTGTGGAATACCTGAATAGATCAGAATATTCCCAAAATTGAGGTGGTGGACATCGGGAGCAACTGGAGACCTGGGGTTTGCTCTCTGAGTCTGATTTGTTTTTGGTTTTATGTTTATCTTAGTTTAGCTTTTAGTGCTTGGTATCATTGGTGGATTTATTTATTGGTTTGACTGCTCTTTTCCTTTTTTAAAAACAATTATTTATTTATTTATTTATTCCTTTTTTCTCTTTTTGTGAGTGTGTATGTTCCTTTGTGTCATTTTATCTGTTTCATTCTGCTTTAACAATTTGGATTGGGGTTCTATCTGTTCCTTTTTTTTCCCTTCCTTTTCTTCTGAGCTGTGTGGCTAGCAGGATCTTGGTGTTCTGTCCGGGTGTTGGGCCTGAGACTCCGAGGTGGAAAAGCCAAGTCCAGGACATTGGACCACCAGAGACCTCCCAGCCCCACATAATATCAATCAGCAAGAGGTCTCTCAGAGATCTCCATCTCAACATGAAGACCCAACTCCAGCCAACAGCCAGCAAGCTACAGTGCTGGATGCCCCATGCCAAACAACTAGCAAGACAGGAACACAACCCCACCCATTAGCAGAGAGGCTGCCTAAAGTCATACTAAGTTCACAGACACTCCAAAACACACCACCGGACACGGCTCTGCCCACCAGAAGGACAAGATTCCGCCCAACACACTAGAACACAGGCACCAATCCCCTCCACCAGGAAGCCTACACAACCCACTGAACCAACCTTAGCCACCGCAGGCAGACACAAGAAACAATGGGAACTACGAACATGCAGTCTGTGAAAAGGAGACCCCGAACACAGAAAGCTAAACAAAATGAGAAGACAGAGAAATATGTATCAGATGAAGGAGCAAGGTCCAACCAGACCAAACAAATGAAGAGGAGATAGGCAGTCTACCTGAAAAGGAATTCAGAGTGATGATAGTAAAGATGATCCAAAATGTTGGAAATAGAATGGAGAAAATACAAGAAATGTTTAACAAGGAACTAGAAGAGCTAAAGAGCAAACAAACAATGATGAACACCATAAGAAATGAAATTAAAAATACTCTAGAAGGAATCAATAGCAGAATAACTGAGGCAGAAGAAGGGATAAGTGACCTGGAAGATGAAATAGTGGAAATAACTGGTGCAGAGAAGAATAAAGAAAAAAGAATGAAAATTGAGGACAGTCTCAGAGACTGCTGGGACAATGTTAAATGAACCAACATTCAAACTATAGGGGTCCCAGAAGAAGAAGAGAAAAAGGAAGGGTCTGAGAAAATATTTGAAGAGATTATAGTCGAAAACTTCCCTAACATGGGAAAGGAAAGAATCAGTCAATTCCAGGAAGCACAGAGAGTTCCATATAGGATAACTCCAAGGAGAAACACACCAAGACGCATATAAATCAAACTATCAAAAACTAAATACAAAGAAAAAATATTAAAAGCAGCAAGGGAAAAGCAACAAATAACATACAAGGGAATCCCCATAAGGTTAACAGCTGATCTTTCAGCAGAAACTCTGCAAACCAGAAGGGAGTGGCAGAACATACTTAAAGTGATGAAAGGGAAAAACCTACAACAAAGATTACTCTACCCAGCAATGATTTCACTCAGATTCAATGGAGAAATAAAAACCTTTATAGACGTGCAAAAGTTAAGGGAATTCAGCACCACCAAACCAGCTTTACAACAAATGCTAAAGGAACTACTCTAGGCAGGAAACACAAGAGAAGGAAAAGACCTACAGAAACAAACCCAAATCAATTAAGAAAATGGGAATAGGAACATACACTTCAATAACTGCCTTAAATGTAAATGGATTAAATGCTCCAACCAAAAGACACAGACTGGCTGAATGGATACAAAAACAAGACCCATATATATGCTGTCTACAAGAGATCCATTTCAGACCTAGGGACATATACAGACTGAAAGTGAGGGGATGGAAAAAGATATTCCATGCAAATGGAAATCAAAAGAAAGATGGAGTAGCAGCTCTCATATCAGACAAAATAGACTTTAAAATAAAGACTGTTACAAGAGACAAAGAAGGACACTACATTATGATCAAGGGATCAATCCAAGAAGAAGATATAACAATTGTAAATATTTATGCACCCAACATAGGAGCACCTCAACACATAAGGCAAATACTAACAGCCATAAAAGGGGAAATTGACAGTAACACAATCATAGTAGGGAACTTTAATACCCCACTTTCACCAATAGACAGGTCATCTAAAATGAAAATAAATAAGGAAACACAAGCTTTAAATGACACATTAGACCAGATGGACTTAACTGATATTTATAGGACATTCCATCCAAAAACAACAGAATACACTATCTTCTCAAGTGCTCATGGAACATTCTCCAGGATAGATCATGTCTTGGGTCACAAATGAAGCCTTGGTAAATTTAAGAAAATTGAATTCATATCAACTATCTTTTCTGACCACAATGCTATGAGACTAGACATCAATTACAGGAAAAAATCTGTAAAAAATACAAACACATGGAAGCTAAACAATACAGTACTAAATAACTAAGAGATCACTGAAGAAATCAAAGAGAAAATCAAAAAATACCTAGAAACAAATGACAATGAAAACACGATGACCCAAAACTTATGGGATGCAGCAAAAGCAGTTCTAATAGGGAAGTTTACAGCAATACAATCCTACCTCAAGAAACAAGAAACGGCTCAAATAAACAACTTAACATTACACCTAAAGCAAGGAGACAAAGAACCAAAAAATCCCAATGTTAGCAGAAGGAAAGAAATCATAAAGATCCGATCAGAAATAAATGAAAAAGAAATGAAGAAACGATAGCAAAGATCAATAAAGCTAAAAGCTGGCTCTTTGAGAAGATAAACAAAATTGATAAACCATTAGCCAGATTCATCAAGAAAAAAGAAGGAGAAGACTCAAATCAGTAGAATTAGAAATGAAAAAGGAGAAGTAACAACTGACACTGCAGAAATACAAAGGATCATGAGAGAATACTACAAGCAACTATATGCCAATAAAATGGACAACCTGGAAGAAATGGACAAATTCTTAGAAAAGCACAACCTTCCGAGACTGAACCAGCAAGAAATAGAAGCTATAAACAGACCAATCACAAGCAATGAAATTCAGACTGTGATTAAAAATCTTCCAACAAACAAAAGCTCAGGACCGGATGACTCCACAGGCGAATTCTATTAAATGTTCAGAGAACAGATAACACCTGTCCTTCTCAAACTCATATAAAATACAGGAGAGGGAGGAACACCCCCAAACTCATTCTACGAGGCCACCATCACCCTGATACCAAAACCAGACAAGGATGTCACAAAGAAAGAAAACTACAGGCCAATATCACTGATGAACATAGATGCAAAAATCCTCCACAAAATACTAGCAAACAGAATCCAACAGCACATTAAAAGGATCATACACCATGATCAAGTGGGGTTTATCCCAGGAAAACAAGGATTCTTCAATATATGCAAATCAATCAATGTGATACACCATGTTAACAAATCGAACGATAAAACCATATGACCATCTCAACAGAAGCAGAAAAAGCTTTCGACAAAATTCAACACCCATTTATGATAAAAGCTCTCCAGAAAGTGGGCATAGAGGGAACCCACCACAACATAATAAAGACCATATATGACAAACCCACAGCAAACATCATTCTCAATGGTGAAAAACTGAAAGCATTTCCTCTAAAATCATGAACAAGACAAGGTTGCCCGCACTCACCACTATTATTCAACATAGTTTTGGAAGTTTTAGCCACAGCAATCAGAGAAGAAAAGGAAATAAAAGGAATCCAAATTAGAAGAGAAAAAGTAAAGCTGTCACTGTTTGCAGATGACATGATACTATACATAGAGAATCCTAAAGATGCTACCAGAATACTACTAGAGCTAATCTATGAATTTGGTAAAGTAGCAGGATACAAAATTAATGCACAGAAATCTCTTTCATTCCTATACACTAACGGTGAAAAATCTGGAGGAGAAATTAAGGAAGCACTCCCATTTATCAATACAACAAAAAAAATAAAATACCTAGGAATAAAGCTACCTAAGGAGACAAAAAACCTATATGCAGAAAACTATAAGACACTAGTGACGGAAATAAAGACAATACCAACAGATTCAATGCAATCCCTAACAAGCTACCAATGGCATTTTTCACAGAACTAGAACAAAAAAATTTACAATTTGTATGGAAACACAAAAGACCCCGAATAGCCAAAGCAATCTTGAGAAAGAAAAACAGAGCTGGAGGAATCAGGATCCCTGACCTCAGACTATACCACAAAGTAACAGTAATGAAGACAATATGGTACTAGCACCAAAACAGAAATATAGATCAATGGAATAGGATAGAAAGCCCAGAGATAAACCCATGCACATATTGTCAGCTTATCTCTGATAAAGAGGGCAAGAATATACAATGGAGACAAGACAGCGTCTTCAATAAGTGGTGCTGGGAAACCTGGACAGCTACATGTAAAACAATGAAATCAGAACACTCCCTAATACCATACAGAAAAATAAACTCAAAATGAATTAAAGACGTAAAGGTAAGGCCAGACAGTATAAAACTCTTAGAGGAAAATATAAGCAGAACACTCCATGACATAAATCACAGCAAGATCCTTTTTGACCCACCTCCAAGAGAAATGGAAATAAAAATAAACAAATGGGACTTAAAATGAAACTAAAAGCTTTTGCACAGCAAAGCAAAGCATAAACAAGGTGAAAAGACAACCCTCAGAATGGGAGAAAATATTTGCAAAAGAAGCAACTGACAAAGGAGTAATTTCCAAAATATACAAACAGCTCATGCAGCTCAATATCAAAAAAACAAACAACCCAATCCAAAAATGGGCAGAAGACCTAAATAGACATTTCTCCAAAGGAAATATACAGATTGCCAACAAATACATGAAAGGATGCTCAACAGCACTAATCGTTAGAGAAATGCAAATCAAAACTACAATGAGATATCATCTCACACCAGTCAGAATGGCCATCATCAAAAAAATCTAGAAACAATAAATGCTGGAGAGGGTGTGGAGAAAAGGGAACCCTCTTGCACTGTTGATGGGAACTGAAATTAATACAGCCACTATGGAGAACAGTATGGAGGTTCCTTAAAACACTAAAAATAGAATTACCATACGACCCAGCAATCCCACCACTGGGCATATACCCAGAGAAAACCATAATTCCAAAAGAGTCATGTACCACAATGTTCATTGCAGCTCTATTTACAATAGCCAGGACATGGAAGCAACCTAAGTGTCCATCGACAGATGAATGGATAAAGAAGATGTGGCACATATATACAATGGAATATTATTCAGCCATAAAAAGAAATAAAACTGAGTTATTTGTAGTGAGGTGGATGGACCTAGAATCTGTCATACAGAGTGAAGTAAGTCAGAAAGAGAAAAATACCGTATGCTAACAAATATATATGGAATCTAAAAAAAAAAAAAAAAATTGGTTCTGAAGAACCTAGGAGCAGCACAGGAATAAAGACACAGACATAGAGAATGGACTTGAGGACACGGGGAGGGGGAAGGGTAAGCTGGGACGAAGTGAGAGAGTGGCATGGACATATATACACTACCAAATGTAAAATAGATGGCTAGTGAGAAGCAGCCACACAGCACAGGGAGATCAGCTCAGTGCTTTGTGACCACCTAGAGGGGTGGGATAGGGAGGATGGGAGGGACACACAAGAGGGAGGAGATATGGGGATATATGTATACATATAGCCGATTCACTTTGTTATAAAGCAGAAACTAACACACCACTGTAAAGCAGTTATACTGCAATAAATATGTTAAAAAAATAAAAATAAAACAAAGAACTCATGGGAAACCTTAAACAAACAAACAAAATCTACAAACAACAAATGCTGGAGAGGGTGTGGAGCAAAGGGAACCCTCTTGCACTGCTGGTGGGAAGGTAATTTGTACAGCCACTATGGAGAACAGTGTGGAGGTTCCTTAATAATCTAAAAATAGAACTACCGTATGACCCCGCAATCCCACTACTGCCCCCACATGCCACAAGTAGAGAAAGCCTGCGTGCAGCAATGAAGCCCCAACGCAGCCAATAAATAAACAAATAAATACATTAAAAAATAAATAAATAAAAATTAAAATACGCCACTCTTGCCATCGGACCCATCAATCACACTCCTAGAGAAATGAAAAGTGTTCTCACAAACACCTGTACATGTTTAAAGTAGCTTTATTCGTAACTCCCCAAAACTGGAAACAACACAAATGTCCTTGAAATAAATAAACAAACTGTGGTACATCCATTCAATGACATGCTACTGAGCAATACGAAGGAACAAACTACTTCATACAGGCAACAACATGGATTAATCTCAAATACGTCATCCTAAGTAAAAGAAGCCAGACTCCAGTGAAAAAATACTGTACGATTCCATTTATATGACATTTTGGGAACGGCAAAACTACAAGGACATAAAATAAATGAATAGTTTCAGAGTCTGGGGGTGGGACAAGGGATTGACTATAGAGGTAGGAGGGGACTTCTTGGGACAAAAAATGTTCTATATCCTGATTATGATGGTATTTATTCTACTGCATGCATTTGTCAAAACTCAAAGGGTTCACTAAAAGGGTGAATTTTACTGAACGTAAATTATATGTCAATAAGCCTGACTTTGTATCACTGCAGAAGAAAAAAAAGATAAGTAGAGGAGGAGACAAGAATGATCCATGTGGTAATAGATTAGAATTGGAGACATCAGTATGAATTCATGTTTAGCTTAATAGAAATAGAGATGGTTACATGTAGAAATATTTATATATGTGTGTAGGTATAGGTAGGTAGATAAGTAGATAGATAGACAGACAGACAGACAGACAGAGTTAGGATATACCATATATTCCTTGCTCTGTCATCTGTGAGGACTGAGAAGCAACAACACTGCAGGAGCAAGCAGCACACCAAATGCCCAGATTTTTGTTTCTAGTACCATTCTCCAACAAAAAGTATGCATCCAACATGGGCTTTAATTAATATATCAATATTCATCCATTAATTATAAAAACAACATACCTAACTAATGTAAAGTGTTAATAACAGGGGAAGCTGGGTGTGGGATTTACAGGAGCACTCTGAACTATTTTCACATTTTTTTCTATAAATCTATAACTTTTCTAAATACTAAAGTTTATTAAAAAAATAAAATAACCAAACACAAAACAAGTGATGCTTGTATAAAATCTCATGTTGGGGAAAAAAATCAATAATCTAGAATTGAAAACAAAGCACAAATATGATCAAGTTCCATATATCTATTTGAACAACCACTATACATGCAAATGATATACCAGTGCTACCTGGTTATCTGGCCTAATCCTGAAATGAGCCCATTTAAAATTACTCAATCTTGGGCGCAAAAATGTCTATAATAACACTTTTCTGGAAAATAACAGAAGATAAATTAACCCCTCTAGAGAGCCTTAAGAAGTTTATAAATATTCCAAGTAGCCCAGCTAAAATTAAAATGTATATGCCCCATGTCCAGTCATCACCATGAGCCCTTTATGCAGCTTGAAAGAGAGCAGATTTAAAGGCAGGCTTCAGAATTGACCCTACAACAAAACCCGTTTGTCTATCCAAGCAACTGTACATTATCACCTATACAGGCAGACTATCACCTCACACATGTTTACAAAAACTACCACCAAGCCTCAACTCAACTCAACTCAGTTCCTGATAGAATTAGTGTCTTCTACTCTATCTGAACAGTATAGATAATTGTTTTCTGAAAGAATTTTTCATCTGGAGCCTCTACAATTGTTTTTGATAAAATGAAAAGCATTTAATCAAAAATTACTATGCATGCCAAAATATTTTAAAAAATAAAACTGTGGCAAACTAAATAAAGTGATAGAAAATTAAACCAGGGGAATGGCATTTAAGAAAATAAAATTCTAGAATTAAAAAATATATTGAAAATTAATATTTCAATAGATACATGTAACCGCACATTTAGATATTGCAGAGGAAATGATCTACAGACTGTAGTAATGACAATAGAAAACATCTAAACAAAAGAACAGAGAAACACACCAACACTGTGTGACCCCTGACATGATGCAGGGAAACATGTACAACATCACCAATTTCAACTGTTGCCAAAATGTTTGATCTGAATCTAAAAATGAGAAAACAATTCCGGGTTGTGGGAGATTCGACTACAAAGCTAGCTTGGATTCTTTAAAATATCAAAGTCATGAAAATATTTCCTTTAAGTGAGTGGAATGTTCTACATCAGGGTCAAAAACTTCTTCTGTAGAAGCCCAAATAGTAAATATTTTAGGCTTTGCCATATGACCTCTGTTACAGCTGTTCAATTTTGCTCTTGTAGCCCTAAAAGCATTCATGGACAATACATAAACATATGAAGGTGGCCATATCATTACAACGTTATTTATAGACCCTGAAATTTGATTTTAAATAATTCACAGAATATTATTTTTTTTTTCGATTTTTTTCCTACCATGTAAAAATGTAAAATCCATTCTTACCTTGCAGGTCATAGACAACCAAGTAGTAAACCAGATTCGGACTCTGGGCTATAGTTGGCCAACCTGTATTCTTGATTAATGGAGACTAAAGAGTCGTGAAACTCAAATGCAGTGTGGAATCCTTAACTGAATCCTGATTTTTATAAAAGCAATGAAGTATATTTTTGAAACAATTGGGGAAATTTGTATGTGAACAATATATAATACACAAAATAAGTATGTTATTTCATCAGTATTAGATATCTTGGGTGTAAAAATGATATTGTGGTTATGGAGGAGAATGTTTTTTCCAGGTCAGCACACGTTGCAGATTTAAGAGTAAAGTGTCGTCATGTTTATCGCTTACTTCCAAATGGACTAGGAAAATAAAAGAGGTAAATAAGTGTGTATGTTTATGTGTATGCATACCAAAGACAAGATGATGGAAGGGAATGAGGAATGGAGATTAATAGGGCAAAATATTAATAACTGATAGCTTTAGTTGAAGGGAAGGGTGTTTATTGTGCTATTATTTCAAAATGACTGTGGGTTTCAAATTTCCAAAGTAAAATATTAGGGAAAAATAAGATTAAAATATCGTATGCAGACCCCACCCCAGAATTCCAGGCCAACTGGCCTGTTACGAGACCGCAGGCAATGGTATTTTCAACGGCTTCTAATATGCAGCGTGGGTTGAGAACCACTAATATAGGACAAAGAGAGGGTCTATTAAGGTCAGAGAGATTCAAGTTTTCTCTGTCATCCACCTTCTGCGACACCTTTCGAGTTATTTATTTCACTAAGCCTTAGTTTCCAGGTCTATAAACTATGAATACTACTACCCATAGCATAGAGTTGTTATTATTATGAAATTAGACAGTTGAAGAGCACAAGACATTGCTTTTTCTAACACTGCCCTGACTTAATTGAGTAGGTTGCTGAGAGATGGGAAATGAAACGGGAGTGAGCAATGGACCACGAGCAATGCAACGACCAAGGATGCTACAACTTGAGCTGCAACAAAGAGGGATGACCTGGCAACACCAGATAGCAACAACCTCTGTTGTCAGCGTGTTGCGGCAGCCAGGAACAAAATGGACATTTCCAAAACTATAGGACCACTGCATTTTTTTTTTTTTTACCTTGTCCACATAGCGTATGTACTATTAATTTCCTATTACTTTTCTTTAATTTGTGTTTTTAAAACTTTACTCTTTCTGATATGTGCTATAGTTTTATCCTTATACAAATTACAATGTACAACGCTTAAAACTAAAAACATTCAATGTATCTAAACACATCTCACAAACTCTAGCAATGTATGTGTAATCCTTTGGGAAACTTGATGATTTGTGTCCTGGTAAGAAACTAAAAAATAAATAAATAAACAAACCAAACCAAATCTGTTAATGGTGAGAGTAAAAGGAAAGCAGTTTTGGAAATGACAGATGTCACATTCCTCCAAAATTGCTGACAGCAGAATTAAAGGGTGCAGAGCGAGGAACAGCATGCAGAGCTGGCCAGGATTTATTAAGTGACTACATTGTGTCGGCTCTATGTTAATTTTATAAACATTTAACTTTAACTTTACAAACATTTCATTTCATGCTCACAGCATTCCTAGGAAGTAATTATCTTCATATCACAGGCATGAAATCTGAGGCTTAGAAAAGGTAGGTGAGGTCCCTGAAGCCACATAGATGGTACGCAGAAGTAGGATTTAATCTGTTTGTTCATTTAACTTCAGTGCTCAAGATATTAGTCACCCTGATGCATTCCTTCCCATAGTATGAAACCTCAAGTCCTTTCGATTCTGTTCACTCACAGTGAGCCAGAGATCTGGGTAGCAGCTAGTCCCTAAAACTACATTCTTGAATTGTCATCATTCAGATCATAGATTACTCTTCTATAAGCGACAGACCTGTGCTCCATAGGAGATCAGGAGACAGCCAGCCCACATGCATGGTAATTAATCGATAGGAACACATCTCACTACTGCAGTGCTGGAAGAGTCAATCAGCTTAAACCGGAAATTAGATGCTCCACCTTCAGGTTTATACAAATAGAGAAACAACATGAGGTTTTATAATATCATCTATTCATTCATTCATTCATTCACCTACCCACCCATCCAGTCATTTATTGATCTGCTTTTACATATCCATGTATTTTTTCATTCATCATCTATTCATGCATTTACCTATTTATTCATTAATCTATTAATTTCTCTAATCACTGATTCAACATTTCAGTCAAAACATATTTACTGAATCCTTACTATGTGCCAGGTACATTTCTAGAAGTTGGGATACAGAATTAAACAAAAGAGAATATTATCTCTGCTTTCATGGAGCATACCTCTACAGGGAAAGACAATAAAAAACAGTAACAACAAAAATATGTAGGGCTTCCCTGGTGGCGCAGTGGTTGAGAGTCCACCTGCCGATGCAGGGAACACGGGTTCGTGTCCCGGTCCGGGAGGATCCCACATGCCGCGGAGCGGCTGGGCCCGTGAGCCATGGCCGCTGAGCCTGCGGGTCCGGAGCCTGTGCTCCACAACGGGAGAGGCCACAACAGTGAGAGGCCCACGTACCACAAAAAAAAAGAAAAAAAAAGTAAAATATATAGCAAATAATTACTAATTAGTGCTAAGGAGAAAAAAAAGAAACAAGGATGTGGAATAGCAAACGGTGGGTAGGCTGAAGGTGGTAAAAGTTCAGATAGATGACCAGAGAATCCTCAGTTGAAAAGGTGATTTCTGAGGTGAGTTAAAATCAAAGACTAAAGGAAGCGAAAGAGACACGTGAAAACGATTCACACACGTGTGTGTGTATGTATACACATGTATATGCATACACACACATATATGTATAAGTATACACATATGTCAGTATGTATATATGTACCATGTATATACCTATATATGTCAATACATCCCCTCCTTCATTGAGAATATGTTGCTACTAAATATTACATATACGCATACACATATAAACATAAATATCCATGTCAGCTGAATTAAACAGTGTTTAGTGACATTGCTGATTTTATTCTGGGGCAGGTACAGGACCAGCAAGAGTTTATGAACTGACACTGACCACCCTTTAAATAGCACTGACTTCTGGCACTGGAGACCCAAGTAAACTTTATGGGCTTTACAAAGTTATTGCAGGGTTTGGGTCAGAGAGTGACATGACCTAACTTATCTCTTAAAAATTTCATTTTACTTCAAGGATGTGGGTTTCCTGAGATGCAAAGAAAAGGGGTCTCCATGCCATCACCGTAGCTTCCTAGAACCTCACATTAACTGGAGATACTGCCTCTCTACTCCTGGGGCACAGTACCCTGAGCAAGGTGTCATATTTCAAAGCCTTGTTTGCTGGTGCATAGACAAGTCTTGTTAAAAACTGGAAAATAATTGAACCAGCTCAAATCCCTAGCATCCAAATGTCACCTGGACTGAATTCTCTGCCTTTCCCAATAACACTAGTCCTGCATCTCATTTCTATTTGCTCTGTTAGCAACGAACTGCATTTGAAACCAACAGTGGGCATCTCTGGCTTTGAAAACTAGCCTGCCATCTAGAAAAGTGGAGTTAATTACTTATATGAAGTGACTGAATAACCAAGGGAATGTACTTTTGACGGTGCTAATACATCACCTTTATTGTAACAGGGTTTTGTTGGTTCCTTCATGAGATACTGTACAATACACAAAAGGCAAATTGTGAGCTTAGAAATGTCAAGATATCAGCCCATCAAAGAAGTTATGACATCTTAATGAGCTGTTTCAGGAAGCTCATTGCTCCAGCAGTATGATGGACTGCATTTTTATTCAATGTTTAGTTCTTTGATCTCCAAAAAGAAGAGATCTGACTAGTCTGCCGTTCTTTTTGTACCTAAAAACACAACAAAAACTGAGCATTTCTTCACGTGGCTTACCTCTATTTTTCCTCTTATCCCCTCCCTAAGCAACAATAATAATGCTTCCCATGGAACTGTATCACAGCTGCTCACCAGCCAGGAAAGCAGTGAAATTATTCATTATCTCTGATAAGTATGGTCACTGAGGGACACAGAGCCATTTCCAGGCCCTCCTTCTCCTGGTCACCATCTCCTGGAATTAGCTATCCATAAAAATCCTTCCTTGGAGAAGCTGATGGTATGGCTTCCCTGGATTTTAGGAGAAAACAGAAAGACCAGCTCCTTTCAGGTGGTCCACGGTAGACAGAATAATACCCATCTTCTACCTCTCCATCCCACCCCCAAGATTTCCACATCCCAATCCCTAGAACCTGAGAATATGTTATAGTGCAAAGCAAAAGGGCCTCTGTAGATGGAACTAAGGTTATGGACTTTGGATTAAGGAGATTATGCTAATTATCCAGATGGATCCAATGTAATCACATAGGCCCTTTAAAGTAAAAGACAAAGACAGAAAAGTCAGTGAGAGAAATGATAGAAAAGGCAAGAGAGACTGGAAACATAAGAGCCACTCAGCCTGCACTGCTGGGGCCTTGAGGATGGAGGAAGGGGTCCAGCAGCCAATGCATCAGGCAGCCTCTAAAAGTTGGGATTGGGGACTTCCCTGGTGGTCCAGTGGGCAAGACTCCACGCTTCCAATGCAGGGAGCCTGGGTTTGATCCCTGGTCGGGGAAGTAGTTCCCACATGTATGGCGCAACTAAGAGTCCGCATGCCGCAACTAAGACCCGGCACAGCCATAGATACATAGATAAATAAATACTATTAAAAAGTAAAAATATTAAAAAAAATAAGTAGGGATCAACTCACAGCTGACTGACAACAAAGAAACACAGACCTCAGTTCCATAACCACAAGGAACCAAATTCTGCCAACAACTTGAATGAGTAGAAAACAGCTTCTGCCCTAGAGTCTCCAGACACAAAGACTCCTGGGAGACAACTTAATTTTAACCCAGTGAGACCTGTGTGGAACGTCTAACCTACAGAACCGTAATATAAGAAACCTGTGCTGCTTTAAGCCACTAAATTTGTAGTAATTTGTCATGGAAGAAGGAGAAAACTAACCCCTGGTATATAAGAGGCAGATTCTTGGAGAGAAGGCAGTCTGTGAAGTTTAGAAAAGTATCACAATGAAGAGGTAAGCATGTGCAGAGGGGTTACATCCTCTGCCCATTTCCTTTTGCCAATTTAGTTATGTCATTATACAAGTATGGGGGTTGGGGGGAGGGGGGAGAGAGGAGAGAAGAGAGATTGAGGGAGAAAGATGAGACAGAGACAGAAAGAAAGAACAACTTCCGCAAGTGTCGTGATTTTGGGACACCACCAGTCCACTCAGTGAGCGCAAATCCCGGAGGGAGCCTGAATCTGATGCTCTCCAGTTAGTCTCAAGTCCTATGTAGAGTATGAGCGTGTTGTTACATTGAATACCAAGCATGATCCTAGCATTTAATGAAACATTTTTCAAGGAAAAAATTGACCCTCGGGTACAAGCCAACTCCATCAGCTACAGCCGGTTAAGGAAAATATGGTTCATTCCAATACCTATGGAAAAGCTGGCTGTTCTACACTATGACTGCTTACATTGCTCTCTAACGGGGCACCTTGCTAAAGAACATTAATGGGTAATTGTTAAACGAATTTTTGCCTTACAACCTAACCTCAAGTAAAAGTGATTCTCATCTCAACATAAAGGATGAGGTAGAACGATATCTCATATTCGCAGAAATCCTCAACAATGAACTTGAGTTTGAACAAAAAGTCAATTATTCCTGCTAGTCGCAGTTAAATAGAGATACAGCTGAGAGTTTCCCCAGCTTCCAAGAGTGAATCTTGACCTGGAGGTATCCTTTCAAATGGACTCGCGGCAACCTCTGAGCCTCCAGGCCTGGAAGCCGCCTGTCAAATGCTCTTCCCCTGGGCTCTGCAACACCTTCTACACTTGCTCCATCCTCTGCTACTCCATCTCAGAGACACTTTCCTAACGCCTGACCACACAACTGCCATAAATGGTCTCAGTAAGGTGTGAACTAATAAAAACTTAACATGACTATTTAATAGAAAAATTTTCAAGGAACACAAGGACTGTAAAATGCAAGGAGTGTTCCTTTCCAGCTGTGAAACCTCAGCCGCTCTGACATACAGGAGGAGAAATTTTAGAACACTCTACAAATCGTGTCATGTAATCATGATGCTTTAAGTTACCAAATCATACTGGCCATGGAAAAGATCTCAAAGACACTGAAGAGGTATTCTGATCCAACCCCTTTAATTTTGCTGCTGGGAAAACATAGGCTAGAAGATGTTCAGATGAATCGTCAACAAGGGAGCTAGTGGTTTTACCTACAGCTCCGATCATTCCCATGCTTTCATTGATTCATCATTCATTCACCCAACAAATATTGAATGAGCCTTTGCCAAGCACAGGTTTAGCCACGGGGGATTTAGTCATAACAAAGTATGGTGTCGTAAAATTATTTTGAACTAGAAATCAGTCTTCTGGTTTCCCAATGTTCTTTTCAACATGCCTTTAATTACCTATTTCTCCATTGAGTTGTTTATATATCTAACTATACTTCTTCAAATATTCCCTTCCTAGGGGGGTCACAGTTAAGATTCTTCCACCTAGAACTTTGTGTTTTTGTAATTTTCATAATTTTCATAACCTGATATAAACAGCCAAATAATGCACATTAATGTCTAAGCATGGAACAAAATCAACAAAAATATTACTGTAAGCAGCTCTTTGCAGGAAACTGCCCTCCAAAGGAAACCGCCCTCCACAGGAAACCGCCCTCCACAGGAAACTGCCCTCCACAGGAAACCCCTTTTGTTTTGTCAATTTAGCAAAGCTACATTGTAACTAACTTTTAAATCAGGCGCCCCCATTCTCTATTCATCTCTGGCCCAGCACACCTTTCAAATCTTTTGATCACACAATACCTTGCTGTTGGTTCTTTCTGTAGATCAGAGAAGTAGAAATGAAGAATAAGTAATTAACAAATGACCAGATCTCTTAGCCTTCAGTAATCTCATGAACAAACTGTGTGAACAGGATAGCAACTAAAGAAAGGTCACAGGAAGTTGACAAACCTGCACACAGTAGGGGATGGCAAAGACTCCGACCCCCTATCTCAAAGGTTAACTGAGATTACTTCCCCTTTTCCCTTTAAAAACTTTCACGGACAAGCAGAATCTTTGGCGTTGGTTTCTGCGGACACTGAGTCCACCATCTCCCCAGGTTGCCGGCATTATGATTAAAGCAATTTTCCTTTTACCAACATCTGCCCCTCTCTTAGTTATTGATTTTCTAGTGGAAAGCAGCCCTGGACTTGAGTTCGGTAGCATTACGGCATAGTTACCACATAGGAGCATCAACTTAAGAGCTCTTGCTCAGACAATAAAGTATAAGATGGAGTCTCTTTTTTCAGGGAGTTAGAGTCTACTTTGGAGCATAAGATGAGCATCCTCAAAATGGAACACAGGAAGACAGAGCGACAATCACATCCAAGCGAGAAAATGCAGGTCCTGTGCAAAATAAATGCTACTTCAGAGAAGGTTTCCCAGAGAGGGTGGCATATGACCTTGATCTTCATCATGGTTAGAACAGGGCTAGCCAGGAATGGATATGTAAGGAATTTTTTCCCCTTAAATCTTTTAATTTTTTTTTTTTTGGCCACACCATGCTGCTTGTGGGATCTTAATTCCCCAACCAGGAATTGAACCCAGGTCCTCAGCAGTGAGAACGTAGAGTTCTAACCACTGGACGACCAGGGAATCCCCAATATGTCAGGAACTTCTGGGGAGAAGAATAGTATGAGAAAAATAAGTGGGGAAGTAGAAAAGCCTAAGATACTATCTGGGAATAATAAATGGATGGATTTGGCTGTGAAAGGGACAGAGCTATGTTCTGGGGGTGGGGGTTGGTGGATAAAATTATTCAAATCTGAGTAGGGAAATCTTTCCTAACTTAGAAGTGTTGGCTAGAAAGCGAACTCTTGAATCTTGCCCCCTTCCCTTGGATACCTGCTGTCCTCGTCACACCCTATCCACAGGTGAACTCTTCCCCGTGAACAAATTTTCCTCCCTCAACTTGAAGGCCTTTGCTTTAACCATAAGGGCTACTTCAAGACATATGGACATCACAAACTTGCTGTAGATCTAATGAATACTTACATGCACATTATTTCAGATGTGTGCAAATACTTTATGTTTAACCCATGGAATTCATAGGATCCTTTGTCATTATTATTTTTTCTCAGCCAACTGCTGCCAAGGGAACTCTTACTAGAATGGCAAGGTTGGGATGTGGAGGGACCCTCCTAAATTGGGAGGGTGTTAATTGCTCATCACCACAACTGATAGCGTTGGTTTCATGATCTACAGAGAAGTCATTGCAATCTCTCTGGATTTAGAAACAGTTACATTTGCCTTCCCTCTTGGGAAAAACGCCACACTCAATTTATTAAAAAATCATTGAAAAACTTCCTCAGATCCTGAGGATCAATGGTCCTCAAGTAAAAATGCCAACCCATGGGCAGCCCATACCTTTGAATATATGTACTTAAACCTGACAAACATTAAACTCTAGAATGATATTGAGCCTTGCATTGCTTTTTTTGCCTTCTTTAAGCTTGCCTACATGAATAATCTTATTGCTTTATCCCTCTAGCAGAAGATGCTTTGGCTGAAAGTCTGGTGTAAACATTAAAAGTTTACTGTAAGAAAAGCCTCTTACCACCTCCATCGATAGCTGGTCACCTCTGATGATATGCATAAAGTTAATCTTTTAGATCCCACTTTTCACACTTTATTAGTAGAAGAATGGTAGGTCTTTATGAGACAAAGACATGTAAGTTGCTTAGGTTTCCATGACACTGAACACAATAGATTTTAACCATGAGGCTGAACACAGTAGGTTTTAAGATAGTTTATGTTTGCTCCATCTGGTCAACCTAGGAAAATGACTGGTTCTGAAAGACGGATCATAAAATTTTAAGAAATTGGGAACAGCTCTTTTAGTAACTTCTCATTTGGCTCAATTTCTCCGCGTAAGCCTAGTTCAGAAATCATCCTGACCAAGAGGGAATAACAAATCCTAATCTCCAAGGAAAGAGTTTTCCTGTAAATTTAGATTCCCCCCTGGGTTACCTGGAAAGCATCCTATCCAAGGTCTTCACAGGTAAGGCAGCTTCCTGGACATGCACACGGCTCTGTGCTCAGGAGGATCCCTCACTTCGTTTAATATTCTACTGTCACTGTCTTGAAATTGTTAATAACTTTTTAATAAGAAGTCCTGATTTCATTTGCACTGAGCCCCACAAATTACGTAGTCAATTCTGCTCATAGAAACCTTATATCAGAATGCTTTTGGCTGCAAATAAACCCAATCAAAACTGGCTTAGCCCATGAGAAAAACGGATCGCAAATAACGAGAAATCACAAATTCGTTTAGCTCAGGACTGCCATAACTCAACGATATCACCAACCAGGCACAAAAACAGTTATAAAAATTTTTATGGCCCTATGTTCTGTTTTCAGACATCTAATAAGAACTTTATGTGAATATTTCTCTCCAAGGTGTTAGATGCTATAATATTTTGAAGGCATGAGCAACGAACCATGTAGTCAAATCGGATGACAGTTTTCTGTGATGTTGGTGATGGAATATAGAACAAACCAAGATCCAGATCTTGAGTGCAATTACAAGGTTATTAGACATCTGGACTAATTAGGTTCCTTGCCTTATTCATACAATAGTGAAGGAAACTAAAACATTTCTAGTGAACTACATGCACCAATCACCAATGAAAGTTATGTCCAACATTTCTTCAGTTAAGTAGCAAACCTTCTTGTATACATTTCAGTAAGAATATTTGAAATAATTTCATACCTCCCTCCATAGCATTGATTTCTTTTACAGGATGTCAAGGTAGAGTTTAAATTATCTTACACATGCACACAAACCCACTAACACTGTTTTTATATTGGTGCATTTTAAAGTAACTTATCCATACAATATAACAAATTTCTTTTAAGAGTAAGGGAAAACCACCCAGCTATTTTCATATCTCATTATCCAGTATTTGAACACCTTCCCCTTACCTAACCAGTTACTGAAAAGATTCACACCAGAAGCTAGAACAGAGGTCAGATTCTCTGAAGCACTTATCCAATGAGAGACAGGTAAACAAAATGAAAGTTCCAGCAGAAAAGAGGTTGGGGTATCAATGGTTACAGGGATCATAATCCATAGCAACCACCACGTCCTGAACTCTTCCTTTACTGAGAAATTATCTTACTAAAGTTAATTCAATTCCAGATACTCTTGTTCTACGCTAACATGCCTGAATCCGAGTAAGCCCATACGCATCCAAAGGTCAGCTATCTCACAAATTACAGCAGGAATAGTGTGTAAGGATGCTTTGAGAGGTAAGGTAGGGAAGATGGGTTAGAGACAGACTATCAAGGAACTTAGGTGCCAGTCTTCACACTTTAGGTAGTTAAACTGAAGCCAAATGGCAGTGGGTGCGAGAGCACAGGATTCCTAGCTCTGCTTCTCATCAGTTGTCTAGCCCTGAACCAGTCCTGTGAGTTCTCAGATCATCAGTTTTCTCACCTGCAAAGCAGATGTCACAGGATTAGCTGCCAGCACAAGATACATGTGACCATTGAATGAACACAGCACGCTAAGTACTGCGCCTGACACCCTGGCAAACATTCAGTTAATGTGCCTCTAACTACGTAAGTGTCAATAGTTCTGACAACAGCCATTAGCTCTGGGTGGAGAAAACCTCAGTGCAAAGATATACCTGTGAGAGCCTGTAATGGATAATCTGGAGCTAGAACTGACTATCACCTCAGAGGAAATGCTCAAGTGGGGACCATGCTGAAGCAATTCTGGAAAGAGGGAGGGAGGGAGGGAGGGAGGGAGGGAGGGAGAGAGGGAGAGAGAGAGAGAGGGAGAGGGAGAGGGAGAGGGAGAGGGAGAGGGAGAGGGAGAGAGGGAGAGAGAGAGAGAGAGAGAGAGAGAGAGAGAGAGAGAGAGAGAGTGTGTTGTGTGCTCACATGTGTGGATATATGGGTGGTGGGGGGAGTGACGGGTGGGTGGTGACCAGCCTTTCTTGTTAATCCTTGAGGACAACACAGTGAGGTGCAAACTAAACTAACAGTCAGTCAGTTTCTTTTTTTTTTTTTTAATGTATTTTATTTTTGGCTGCGTTGCGTCTTCGTTGCTGCGTGTGGGCTTCCTCTAGCTGCGGTGAGTGGGGGCTACTCTTTGTTGAGGTGTGCAGGCTTCTCATTGCAGTGGCTTCTCTTGTTGCAGAGCACGGGCTCTAGGAGCAAGGGCTCAGGAGTTGTGGCTCACGAGCTCTAGAGCACAGGCTCAGTAGTTGTGGCTCACCGGCTTACTTGCTCTGTGGCATGTGGGATCATCCCGGACCAGGGCTCAAACCCGTGTCCGCTGCATTGGCAGGCAGATTCTTCACCACTGTGCCATGAGGGAAGCCCATTTTCAATTCATTCCCAACAGGGCATTACAGATTAATGGGCTGAAAAATGCCCAATGCAAATATTTGACTTACATGCAGAAAATACTAGCTTAGTATCTGAAACTGGCATTTCTCCATATACTGAGTGCTAAAAAAAAAGTTCAACAAACTATGTATTACTTTTTTCTTTTTCATCATCTTGGCATTTCTCTCTCTAATGCCTCATACTTAAAAGTCTGTGAAGGCAGAATTTATCTTCCATTCAAAAATCTAGTAAATAGGGGTCTACCCCTGAAACAACAAAGCAATCTTAATTGTAATTTTTCAAACAAGGCTATGATAATTCTCTATTGCAACAAGAAAAATGCTCAGAAGAAAATCAATAAATCATGTTTTCCTCTTAGCAAATCCTAGACAATGCACTAATGTTTTCCAATACACTATTTGGAAGGCAGTTTCTGATTCAGGCTAATGAGACAATCTTCCAATAAAATTTCAGACAAGACTGAACTCCAAATTCCATACTTAGAAAACATTTGGGGTCAATGAAGTTGAATACTGGTAGACCAGTACAAAAATAAGTCCTGTGGGAAAAAGCAGCTAGCTCTACAAAAGTTCAACAAGCCGCACAAAACTGAAATTAAACAGTTTATGACTTTGTTGCATCACTTCTGTCTTTTATTCTCTGTCCAGTATAAGCAGAACCAACAATCTGGTTTGTCAGCATGGCCAAACAAAATAAATAATAATAAATGACCAAAGATTGTAGATACATACCCATATATAAATATAAACATATTTCTAACCCCATAAACGTGGGATTTTTTTTCTGAAATATTAACAGGTGTAGTTTTTATCTTGTGTTATCTTGTACCCAGGAACCCTTCCCCTATTTAGCCAGATCAGCAAATCTCTGTTGCTAGCTTTGCTTTCCAAGAGTATAGGTCTTGCAGGAAAAGAGAAAAGTCCTGGCGGAGAGTATGGATTTGGAAACACATGTAATGAGTCAGAGCAAGGCTCTCAGCCTCCCACAGGTAAATGATGATTCTCTGGGTGGAGGGGCTCGGAGAGATGGTATAAGGAAGAGAAGAAAGCTGATAACCAAAGGGGATCTGTGTCATCCAGGCTGACCCACAGGGACAGTGGCGGGGAGATACTCCCAACATGTACAAAGGAATAGTTTATATACGCTGTGACAAAACATTTAGCGTGTTTATGAAAACCTACACCGAAGCATAAACAGAACATCTTGGAGAATATGTGATGTCAGAGGCAATTTTTTTGTAGCCCTCACGCTAGATAGAGCGTCTCCAGATACGAAGAAGTAGGAGAGAGAGAGAAAAAAGAAAAAGGCGACTTAGACATCAAAGGGTCCCCAAGATAGTTCCTGCCCTTTATCTCCCAAGAAGGAGTCTCATCTGTCTTTGACTAGCCCAGTCTAAAGATCACAACTCAGTGAATGCGTGTTTCCTTGGTTGGACAGTTGCACTGATAGGTGAGTAAATCAACGTGTTAGTTCTGTTTCTTATACTTGGAAGACTCTATAGTACAGTGGTTCTAAGTCTAAAATTCGGGCTTAGTCCGGAGTTTAAACTGATTATATGATCTTAGGTAAGTCACTTAATTACTCAGACTCTTTCCTACTCTATAAAATGGTGACACAACTTTTGCTGTGAGGATTACGTGAGAGAATATATTAAACGCACCGTGCCAGGCACATAAGAGCTTATGAATAAATGGTAGCTACCCACTCTGGTAACTGTAGTTATTATTCTTATCAAAAGACATTGGAATCAACAAAATTGCAAATTAGTTAAGTCGGAGCAGAAGACACAGCTAAAAAAAGTGGAAGTTCAGTCGCTCAAATCACCAGTCCCTTCCCTAAAAGTTAAACTCAGCCCCAAAGCCTCATTTGTTCTGGGCAATAGGGCAGGAACAGAACATAAATAAACCCTGAGGTCTGTCCTCAGGAGTTCATACTGCAGTGGGAAGGTGAGATGCCCACAGAGAACTGAAATAACTTCGTGTGTGTCGGCACCAAAGGGAGCGCTATTAAAGTAATAATAATAAGTGAGCAAGGAGATGAGAGGAAGACTGAATCCGTGTGAGCATGACGGCATGGAGAAGGCTTAGAGAAGACAGCAGACATGAATTTAGCCAAGAATATACAGCACACATTCTCAGTATGCAGAAGAGGGCTAAGACTGACCGTGGCAAACTTCTGGGACACTAGCTGAAAGATCGGGTGAAGAGGGGCATCCTGCCCACATCCTCACAGCACTTACCATTTCCGTGTGAGCAGGCTGACTTTCACCTGCCGGCCCCTGTGATTCTGAGCCTGGGAACTTCCCTGTCATTGGTGCAGCCACAAGTGTTGGAAGATTAATTCTCACCTGCAAGTAGCTCTCAACCTATGAGAGCTGATGAATCAATAACCCGGCTCCCTCGTGCCTCTACCTCCCAAGATGGCCCCAGCAGGACTGAGTTCTAGTTGCCCACAGTGGTCAGCGTGCTGTAGAATAAAACACCCTTTATTGGCTCCCTTCCCTGCTCTGTCTCGCCTCTCCGCTTCCTTACCACTGTCACTTGGAATCATTTCCGAAGCAAGCTACTTGCACTTGAACCCCTGCATCAAGTCATACTGAGACTGGGAGAAGGATGACGTTCAGTTCAGTTCAGTTCAGTTCAGCAGAGATCTCTTAAGCGCTTTCTTTGTGCCTGCACTAAGCTACCCACTGTGGATCCAAAGATGAATCAAAGGCATTCCCTGACTACATGGAGTTGACAGTCTGGTTGGAAATAGGAAGCACAGGAAAGCGAGTTGCGTTTTGGTCAACGAGGTCATAAGCTCCTTGGGGACGAGAGTCATGCTCAGTTTACCATTATAGCTCCCTCAGTAACTGGTACAATTCCCAGCACACGGCAAGTGCTCAGCTATTTATTGAATAAGTGTAATAATAACAGTACAATGTCTTTAAAATGTTCTATAAGCCTTCGCAAGTGCTTTACAGAAATAATATCATTTAATCGTCATTGAAACCCTACTAGATAGGAATCACGGTGGCTACCGAACAGATAAAGAAACTGAGGCTCAGAGAAGTTGTAGCATTAGCAGTTAGGTCGCCAAGCTGGGGTTTGACACAATGCTATCTGATTCCATACTGACTACCCTCAAGAGCTATACCATCCTGGCTCTTTCTCCCGTGGTCAGGTAGGTAGGCTGTAATTAGGGAAAAATACAAGGAGAGACATCTGCCTTTATGTTACCGGGAGCTGGGCCTGTGACACAACAAAAATGTGGCTACTAAGTTTCTTCAAAGATTTCCTGGACTTTACAGTCGGAATATGGGCTTCATTGCTCGCAATCCTAACTTTCCTGGGAGAGACGCAGCTCCAAGGAAAGGAGGGACTCATTCCTTCAAATGATGATAGAAAATTAGAACCCAAGACACTGTGTTGAATATCTGGTTCCATTATCTCAACTCAAAGAAGACAAAGAGGTTCCGGAGAGGTCACATACCATGGCCAAGCTCGTGATTATTCTCTTTGTACGGTCACCTCTAACAAGCCAAGACAGGTAACTCCTTCAGCCGAGAAAGGCAGAGGCCAGCCCCGTGGCCTTCGGAGGCTAAAAGAGAGGCAAGAAGATGGAGAATTCAGCCTCGTGCATCATCCCAGGTAGAGCTTCTCAAACTATCTAGAGGAAGGGATCAGTGCTTTTTCTTTCATTTCTAATCCACTGCAGACCAATACTCCTATAAAATACAATAAATATGAACTACTAGATGACACAGCAACATCAAACTGCTCTAAACGTTTCTAAATGTACTCTCAGTTTCTACACTGACCTTGCCATGGGCCAGTAACAGTTTGTGGTTCGGGGTCTGACCACATACACTTTGAGCAGCACATCACCGGGCATAGAAAAGACAGAAGGGTGCACATAAGAGCATAAAGTTCTGACCCAGGTTCGGTTTTTCAAGAAGTGGCTTGATGTCCGCCCCCCCTTGCCCTTCAATTACAATTCCTCTGTCAGCAAGGCTTCCTTGACACCTTGCCCACCTCACCTGAGCCTGTAATCTTTGTTGCACACCCAGAACTTCTTCCTCAAAGTCCGCTACACCTGGATCTCCCCTTACAATCTCTGAACAAAATCGTTCCTGTTGCCCATCTAAGCTAGGCCCTACTGTCTGCTAGAATAGGACACAGGGCAATCCTGGAGATACATTTAATGTTCTGCAAACTATAAAACAAAGTTTCCCAGGTAGAGTACTTACATCCTGCAGGATGTGCGGAACAATGCCCTGTGAAATACGGCAAGCAAATACACCTTCTGTTTATACTGATCTTTTATCCTTTTAAAATGTCTACTTTCGGGCTTCCCTGGTGGCGCAGTGGTTGAGAGTCCGCCTGCCGATGCAGGGGACACGGGTTCGTGCCCCGGTCCAGGAAGATCCCACATGCCGCGGAGCGGCTGGGCCCGTGAGCCATGGCCGCTGAGCCTGCGCGTCCGGAGCCTGTGCTCCACAACGGGAGAGGCCACAACAATGAGAGGCCCGCGTACCGCAAAAAAAAAAAAAAAAAAAAAAAGTCTAATTTTAAGGTATCATTTATAATGCACTTATATCATTATAGTACATATAATAAACAAACAAACATACATACATACATATGTAAGGGGTGTCAGCTCTTTTTTCCCAGATAGCAGGGCTTAATGAAAAAAAAATTGTCTTTTTAACTTTAACATATCTAAGATTCATTGGAATACCTTGTTTACAATGTAAATCCCAAGGTCTGGTTCACTGGGTCTGTAGTGGGGCCCCGGAATATGGATTTTCAAGAATCCCCTCCCCCAACCCTAGTGATTTTGATGCCATTGTCCCAGGATCAGCCTGAAACATCCACCACACAGAAAAAGGAGGACATTTTGTTAGAAGAAACTGATATAATTCTTGTGAGATTTTAGTTAATGGCAATTCGTGAATAAGAGCAGAGTGCTGATATCCTTTTAACAATGACATTTTAAAGTAATTAATTCCCACACTTGAAAACAAGGTCACTGTCTCTAAAACTCGATGCTTGTTAAGATTCCAAAAGTAGAAATTAAAGGAGAGAAAGTCATTTATTCTGGAAAAGGCAAACATCAAAGAGAACATGCCGTTCTTTTCAGATGAGTCCAAATGGGTCTAACGTTGACCAGCAGAGAAACTGTTAGAACGTGATACAAGTAAAGAACGTGAAGCATGTTTTGACAGACGTGGAGCTCAGCTGCCAGAAAACCAGGCCATTCTTGACAGTCCCAGGACTCAGAGAAGAGATTTATTTTCCAGACTCGGCGTGTGTTTGGAAGCCTTAGCTTCGGCAACGAAAAGTAGAGGAAAGCCAGCTAATGGGACTGGTAGGCTATCCTGAGAGAGTGGCAGGGGAGAATTCCTGCTGGGCTTAGTGAGAAGAAGGTCTAGCAAGGGGTAACAGACAGGCTGGTCAAAGAAAAGACTTTCCTACCACAGAGAGCAAGGATTCCATCACTGGGCTGAGGTGTCAGGACACGTGTGGACTCTTGATCGCACAGGTGGGGATAAGGCAGCTTCTCCATGCTGAGTATACGAGATCCAGGGGAAGTTATCAAAGCAGGGACTCTAGGACAGCAAAGAAAGGTTACAGATAGAAACTAATTACAAACCAGGCATAATCTCACTTGCCTGAATTGGAAAATCCAATCAGGACAAAGAAAGTTGACGTGACCCACATGAACTATTATCTCTTGAAATGCTTTTTAGGACAAGCTGAGTCCTACCTCCCATGATGGTCTAGGTTTCTCCATGGGTTACGTAAAGGCCATTACTTTACCAAATATGTATGGGCCAGGCACAGTGCTATATGCTTTTCTCCGTTAGAATGCCAGAGAAATCTCTGTCCCTGCTCTCTTGGAGCACTTATTACAGTGAGCAGGAGATTTAATTAAATAATCCCACAAATGTAAATTTTCAAGAACATGTATCCTATAAAGTGCTCGTGTAGGAGAGTGGATAAATGTATGTATGTATGTGGGTGGGAGGGAGGATTCTAATCAGGCAATTGTTGGCTAAGATCTAAAGGTAAGTAGGAGTAAACTAGGTAAAGATGGGAGGAAAGAGCATTCTAGGCAAGAGGAACAGCATGTGCAAAGGCCCAGAGGTAGGAGAGAAGCTCGTATGGCTAAAACACAGACTGGAAGAAGCCCAGGGACTGATGTGGCTGAAGAAAATGATTCCGGAACTTTAGGCTAAGCGATGTGGGAAGACTCGACAATATTTTAAGCAAAGGAAACAACAAGAGATATTCTGAATGTTCAAAGCGTCCCTCCGGATTTAGTGCTGAGAACAGCTTCAAGGCACAGACGGATGAGAGCAATCGGGTGGTTGTTAGAATAGTCCTGGTGAGGAACGACGGTGGTTTGGACTAAGGAGGTGGCAACGAACATAAAATTGTAAAATAGAATGAATGATGGACACGCCTTCTCACCAGAAAGGAAGAATGTCAGAGGAGAAAACCAAGCAGGATGTTAAATGTTTTTCTCGATAACTCATCATTGAAGCCAAAAAATATCCTTTCGAATACTGTCTGGACACATACATGTAATAAGTTAATGGATGGATAGATGGACAGACACACGACAGATACACAGATATTCAGATATTACTATGGGGCAGATTGTATTCCTGGCTCAAGTGAAGTGCAAATGGTTGCATTATCCAAATATTTCAGGGCAACCCCAAAACTGCTTTGTCAGAAAAAATAAGTCAATTTTTGAAAACTCTTTGCCGAATGGGTTGAAATTCTTAACGAAAAATTATCAGAAGGCTGGGGAGTCTGCATTAAAGGAGTTCTTTCCTGCATTTACTAGGTGAACAAGGTACAGAGCCAAGAGTAGAAAGATTTACATGGGCCTCACATTAAACAGGGAGGGGACGGGCTTCCCTGGTGGCGCGGTGGTTGAGCGTCCGCCTGCCGATGCAGGGGACACGGGTTCGTGCCCCGGTCTGGGAGGATTCCACATGCCGCGGAGCGGCTGCGCCCGTGAGCCATGGCCACTGAGCCTGCGCGTCCGGAGCCTGTGCTCCGCGGCGGGAGAGGCCACAGCAGTGAGAGGCCCGCGTACCGCCAAAAAAAAAAAAAAAGGAGGGGACAACATGTAACAGGTAAACAGTCATAGTGATAGACATGTACGTAGGTGTAGTGTGGTGATTTCTACTTGTCCTGAATCTTCTCCTCCATGAAGCCAATAGCAACACATTGTCACCCTGCCCTGGTGTTTCATCCCCAGGTGATGGTCCTAGAGGCACCCTTGTTGGGTACAAGCCCCTGAAGCAAAATCCCCTCACTAACTCTTTGCCTCGAGAAGACATCAAAGTAAATGAATGATTCACTATTTGGTCAAAGCTAAAACTTTCAAATTTCTCCAAAGATAGCCCAACCAGTAAATGATGTATGAATTTTGAGAAGAAAGCTTCTGGCTCCTTTTCTTGAACATTCATCCAACAAACGGTCAGATGAGATGGACAATGTGCCCAGACAAGAGTGACGAGGCGGGGCCCACAGGGACACAAAGTGAAGCGAGGTATTTGAACCATGGCAAAATGAGGAATGCAGCCATAGATGTAAATCCCTTGTGGATAAATCTGTGGGACTTTTCCCGAAGGACAAATCTGGCACCTTATGATTTGGTGTAATTGATCAACCCTCCCCCTTACAGGGGACGCCCCATGTTTAAGTCAACAGAAAAGTTATGATGACACACAGATAATACGAAGGTACATTGATCAACATCTCCTGAGTCAACTACTTGTTCATTTATTTCCTGAAAACTTATTAATAATACCTATTAGATGCCAACCACTAGATAACGCACCAGGGTGGGTTTAGAACAGAACAGTCATCGTGGGGGGACAAAAAAGGTCAAACATTTAAATAAACCGTCCCTTAAATAACTATATGACTACAACGGTGTTGAGCCCCATGAGGGAACACTGCAGGGGGCTCTAACAGGATGCAGGAGTCGGGCGGATGGGAAGAGCAGGCAAACAGGATGAGTCGGAAAAGGAGGATGGAGAAGAACAGAAGACACAGCACAGAGACCCTGACAAGAGAAAGAGTTTGAAGAGGGAGAAGATCCAGAAGGTGAAGTACAGTCATTGAGATGGGGGCAGTCATTAGGCAAAGCTACAGAGAAATGTAGGACCTAGAGTATAAGCCTTGCAGAGAATGCTAAAGATTTAAAACTTTTGTCAGGAGAGCAAAGGAAAGCTAAGCAAGAGCTTACGTAATTTCAAAATACTACTTCAATATTTCTAGCTGGTCTCCAGTAAAAGTTCGTTAAAAACAAAAAGTAAAAGGGAACATTTGAGACATTCTAATTGGAGTAAATTAAACCTATACTATTAGAGCAATTACATTTTATAATGTGCTTATGGAAAAATAAATTAGAAATTAAATTAGATGCTATTGGTTCTTTTCTTTCTGTCGTCCTGCCCCATTGCCTCCTACAAATGCAGGGCTGGAAATCAACTCAAAAGTTTGAACAGCCCTGTTTGCAACAAAGACCACAAGCTCATCTATACCATGTTTGTGCTTTTGAAAGACTAGGACCAGAGCGTTCCTGAAAATGAATAAATAGCTTGATGAAGAACAGCTACGTCTTCTAGGTTTAAAAAAAACGTCGAGAAGTGCTTCCCTTCGAATCCTACCAGACAAAGTGGAAATGATTCTATTTATATGCATACAATTTTCATCCTAACAATTAGGTTTTTCTAAAGGAGAATAGATTTTGGAAGAGTAAACACTGCAAGCTAGCAAGCAACTTTTTTCCCCTTCAGTTGGATATATTTTTTAGTCCTTCCAAAAATACTTTAAAAGTTTGAAGTCGTCAGTATTAGGAATGAACTTCCTTTATCTATATTAATGGGACAAAATTTGGACTAATTGTTGACAGAGAACATTAAAACATTTTAAGTTGGTCAGAGAGGAAATAATTTCATTTTCCATTAAGCTTGTTAGTGAGAAAATAGCAAACTCCTGGCCTCAAAACCGCTTTTCATTTCCACCAACAAATGTTAACTTTGCCAACTGGTTTTACAATAATTGCACCTTTTCAAATAGTTTTTCAACAACACTCAAAGATCCATTTTCCTATGAGCATTCATACTGCAAGAGTTGGAAAACAATGTTAGCCTGGATGGCTCTAAACACAAACAAACCTGTGGAATAGAAACAGCATTAATTTTCTCTAATCCCCCAAAGGCAGACAACCATCTTCATGAAATTCTCATATGCACAATTTTCCTAGTCTTCTGGATTGGGATCGTCATCCTCTGATAAACGTGTCCTCCATGTCTACTGTTATATAATTTTAAAGCACCTTCTCCCAGCCACTCTATCCCCATGTAACACTTAGCTGAAATCGTTGGTATCTAGCTCCCATCCCCTTGGGTCTTACCCTTCCCCAACTTGTGGACAGCTTCTAAATGCATGTGGCCATAACTCTAAGCCTGAGGACTTTCCTTGACCATAGAAGGATGCTCATCCCTTACATGGGACCAACAGAAGATCTGGGAAGTCCATGACCCCAGGAAAGACCTTCAACCACTGACACACGGGAGTTGATGGTGTCCTTGCCCTTCACATGGGACAACTCTGAGACATGACCTACACAGCAATAACTAGCTCATTAAACTTGAACTGGTTCCTTTCCCCTCCCTCTCCCACTTCCTCAATCCCCTACTGGTGCTACCTGGGTTACCTCACAATTAAACTGTTTACTTTTATATTATTGTTTCCAATCCTTAGATTCTGGGAAAACCGCCTGAGGCAAAGACATGTTCTAAATAAGTTCCAAGGTGTGATTTTTACTCCCAAACTATGCTTAGTGCCCATGCGAAAAATAAGGGCCTTTAAATTTTCACAAATGATGACATCGCAGGCAATAAATGGCAAAATCTTGGATGCCGACAATGCATGCCAAGTCCTGGGAGTAAAATGGTCAACAGGGTACCGAGCCACTGCCTTCATTGAGATTACAGTCTCAGCTCCATGAGAATGAATCTCAGATTTCTACTCTGAGGGTAACAGAAATGGGGAAAGGTCCTGCATTTTTGCTGCTAAAATTCCACTTTAAAATTCCATGAGAGACTCTACACCTTGTTTGCTATCACAAACCGATCAAAATCGAATGATATTCTTTCAGAAAAACCCACATATACAGCTGCATATAACACGGTGCATGAAATTTCAGGCATCTCCCTGTCTCTGAAAACCCTATGTAAGAATTCCTTTAGAGCCTCTAGAACCAGGTAAAAATCCATGTTCTAGACAAGGGTTATCCAATGGAAATATAATGCAAGACACACATGTAATCTTTTTTTCAATAGATCTTTATTGGAGTATAATTGCTTCACAAAACTGTGTTAGTTTCTGTTTGTCCACCAAAGTGAATCCGCCATATGTACACATGTGTCCCCATACCCCTCCCTCTTGAGCCTCCCTCCCACCCTCCCTATCCCACCCCTCTAGGTCATCGCCAAGCACCGAGCTGACCTCCCTGTGCTACGGTGCCGCTTCCCACTAGCTATCTATTTTACATTCATATAATCTTAATTTTCTAGTAGTCACATTCTGAAGAAGCAAAAAAGAAACAAGAAATTAAGTGTAATATTGTCTTTTATTGAGCCCAATCTATCCAAACTCTTATGATTTCAATACGCAATCAACTAAAAATAAGCTATTTTTACATTACTCTCTCATTCTGAGTCTTCAAGTTCTAGTGTGTATTTGACACTTGCAGCATATATCAATTCAGACCAGCCACATTTCAAGTGCTCAGTAACCATACACTTTGTGTCTACAGTGTTCTCTAAATATCAAATATACTCTAAATATTAATACCTCTCTAAAGCAAGAAGTAGTGGAAGTCTGTCTCCCTGACCTTCTCCTTTTCCTCTTACAACGCCCTTCTGCCCTTAGCGCATCACCTCATCATGGCACCCTTTCTAACTCCACACCCCATGTCAAGTCAAAAATTATCTTGTCTTTCTCCCTCCTGCTGTAAAATCCTCCTAGTTAGCTCTCGTTGACAAGGATTTAACAACCCATTCATGCTTTCGTGCTAACTGCTGGCAAGTTTAGAGTAGGAAGTGCAAGCAATCTTCTATTCGGATACCAACTCTGACTGTTATCTTGTCGTTTCCAGTGTGGAGGAATGCTCTGAGGCTGCCTGTGGACTCGGGGGAAGGAATGTTATGACGAATTAGCCATGTCGTCCTGTGGTGCACAAGTGTGTGCACGGCACACGGGCTACACAGTCCCTGTTAAACAGGACTCATAGTTTATCGAATGTTTCTTAAATAACTCAAAGAATGTAGCCCTCACCAAATAAATTTCAGTCATATACACAGCAATTAGTGTCTATGCACTGATTTCTATGTTTTAAGAATGACAAAGAATATGCAAATGTTAAGACATATCCATATGGATGGAGATGTAGGTGTAGATGTAGATTTAGATAAAGATAGATATATAGGTGTAGATATAGCTTCTCCAGAAGGAGGGTAAACTGATTTAGGACACAGAGGAGAACACAATTCGGGGAGAAAAAAGAAGCTCACGAAAGTTCTATGGCCAAGTTTTTATGCTAGCAGGGATCAGCATTACCACTGGAAACTAGCCTCTGACCACTGTCTTTGGGCAATTATTAAATTCTTTCATTTGAATCTGACGACAACTTTGTAAAGTAAGTCGGAGACTGGAGAGAAAAATGGGCCAGGTACATGGGCCAGAGAAAGACGCTGTGGTACGGGAAAGTGATTAGTAATCCTAATTGTCAGGGTGTTGATGGCCTTTCTCCGCTAGATCCCACCAACACTCCTACTGTAGTCTCTCTACAGAGGAGCAGATACTGACTGCCTCTGGGAACTTATCCTTTTCACCTTGGTTTGTAAATGTTTGGAGTTAGAAACCCTACAAATGGCCTTGCGTTCTCAAGAGCATAATTAGCTACTTAATTGGCTCTAATCATGGTAATTAAATTCACTCATTTTTCTCCCCTTCATGTGAAAAGGAATATTTCCAGGCACGCTCCTCCCCTGCCCTGCAAGGACTATCAATAAATGAATTTTCTTTCTCGCCCTATTTTTAGCCCCTTCCCAAGGGTGTACCAATGAAAAACAGGTGGAAAGAAAGACTTTGAGGTTAAAGGACTAGAAATATTTGCTTCGTGCAGAGCTAACTACAGACCATTCAATATAGCAGAGAAGCAAGCAGAGCCCAGATATCAGCTGGGTTCACCCAGTCCTCTACAAGTAAAACTGGTTAGCGCTCCGTCTAATAAATGACTCGACTGGCCAGAATCCTCTGGGAATTTGGGAGGTGGTGTGTTTATTTCTCCTAATCACCTCTGGCTGCACATTTCAGATTCTAATGAATTAGTCCAGTTTATAAATCTCGGTTTGCAGTATTTTTACTCCAGGACTGTCCGTAATGGATAGCACCCCCTATTTTCTTCACTGCCCCCAATTCCACTGGCACACAGCTCTGTTGTAACAGACAAAGGGGAGTGGCGTGGGTAAGGCAGCAGGAGGAATAAGAAAAGGTTCACGTCACAGCTAATAACTTAGAACTAACTGAGAGACATCCCTGTGTGGAGTCATATGGGACAAAACTTGAGCAGGAATTTGGTTCGATCCTCAATGCTGTTTGGTTCCATCTCTATTTTCTCCATCTGACTGATTTCTTCTCTCTTGCTGTATGTCCCATCGTGCAAGCTCCCATAAATTTATTACACAAGATAGTCGAATTTCTTCTTTGTTTCAAGACCTCCTTACAGAACATGTGCTAGACTTTCAAGGTCCCACTGAAACAGCTCATCGGTGGATCTTTTCTCTCTCTCTAAACCACTGAAGTTCCCTCCTAGTGTCAACTGTTTAAATAGCAGAAAACTGTGTTTATTTTCACATGGTCTTTGATCAGGTTCCCCAGAAGCCAACCCTTAATAAACATTTGGGTGCAAGTAATTTATTAAGAAAGAGTTTCCAGGGGAAGCTGGCGGCATGACAAGCAAACAGCAGGAGAAGTCAAGCGAAAGTGAGATCTCACGCAAAACCTGTGATAGGTCAAGTTCAACCTGACCCCACAGGGGACTCTGGAGCCTGAGCTACGCCTCAGGAGCTGTGCTCAGCAGGGAGCACCCGTGAGTCGTTGGCGAAGAGCCCAGGCACCTCCCCGGCATTTGTGAGAGCAGAGCGGCTCAAGCAACCCGAGGGGAGCCTTCCAAACATAAGCTGCGGGTACTGGTTGCTAGAATCAAAACCACGCAGGAAAGCACTGCACAGAAGTGTCAAAAAGGAATCCAGTGGGATCTAAGTGGAACACCCACGTTGCCCAAGGCACCCTGCTTCAGCAGAGACTTTTAAGCAGTTGAAATTTTGGGGAGCATCTTTTTCCTCCATGTTTTCAGCACACTACCATACACGTTCCCAGGCGCCAGAGTATCCAGGCCTGCCCTGTTTTGCACGCCAACACTTCCCCCTCTAGAAAAACGTACCCATCCAATGTCACGTGACCTCAGTATCTTGACGTGCCCTAATCTGATCTTCAACTCCATGTACCCTCACATCAGCATGTGTTGCTACACAGGTAATGTTCATACTTCGATGAATGCCTATTCCAGAAATGGTATTCTGAGGAAATGACACACCGAAACGGTGTCAAGTGACAGACAACGCACTGCAAAACAGGCAGACTTTTCTGATGGTTTCTTTGAAACAATCGAGTCCGTTCCACCCATAGCTAATACCTTAGTAGAGGCAGAAAAATTAGTAACAGCCATCGCTCATGGCTCACTAAATGTCAAGCAAGCATGACGCTAAGATCACTGTATCTCATTTCATCCTCACGACGACCCTACAAGCATTGCTGTCCCCAAGTTCTCAATATCGAGGAAAACGGTGGCTTAGAAAGTTAAAAGAACTGGCCAAACAGTAAGAACTAAAAAGTTGCAGACTTTGTGTTGGAACATCAACAAGTGTGAAAGCAGAGCTCTTACTTGCCACCGTGCCACCGTGCCCCCAGTAGGTAACTTACACGACTCTCAAAACCACAGAACGAATCAATAGCCTGATATAAGGGGTAATGAAAGAAGCAGAAGATTGGCACTGCAAGGTGTTCATGGAAACTCTAATGGACAACTCAAATTTCAGCTTTTTAATCCAATATAAATGTGCATCTGTGCTGTGCAAGGCCCATCCTCTCCCCTTCTCTCCCCCTTTCCCTCTCTCTCTCTCTCACACATACACACATGCACACACACCCCTACTCTTCACCCTCATCTCATAGAAGTACCAGATGAACTAGAATAGGAGAGGTAGGTTCAGAAGAAGCTTCCTAAGACCATTTCTTAAGCCCCTAGTCCTCTAAGTTGGCTAAGAGAAACTGAAGAAAATGAGAAAATGATATTTAACTCCTCCCTATTTCATTAAAATCTGAATCAAAGAAGAATTTACTCTGTCTTTACAGCTCTAGAAAACTATGTGAGCGCTTTTGCACGTTATGTGTATAAGTCCATTGTGCAAATTTTCAGCACACAGGATTTCAGAAAAATAAGTTCATATATATTAAAAAGCACAGAAGAATTGAGATGGAATGTTTGTGGCTACTGGACAATTGAGAGCTGCAAGAGGATACGTAAAAAATGAAAAATCACGTCCAGAGCCTTCTGAAATGACACCCCAATGATGAATGCTTAATAAAAATCACATCAGTGTTAAAGAAATTGACTATTACTGGCTGACCTTTTACCTCAAACTGTACTATTTTTAATAATGTTTAAAACATTTCAAAGGGAGCACTACAATATATTTTATTTTATGGCCTTCAGCTCTCTTCATGAAAACCTTTCCTCTGGATGAATGGCAAAGGGAGAAAATATAGAACACGATTCTGGGTATTTTAACGACACCACTAACTGTATGAACACAACTGCCAGTATTACGTGGTTGCTCATCCACTTGAGAGTCGTATGGGGATTAAGAGACCAGGAATAAACAGGAAATGAGACGCCATGGTTCGAGAGATCTGGAAACAATTGTTGAAACTCAACTTCTTCCACATGAACAAAACCTTTCGATATCTTAAGTCGAATCAGGACCTTGCTAACGGAGACTTGCTTTCCAGAAGGAAAAGACAATCTGATTTCCAAAACACTAAGGGGGAGACACGTGGTCATGTTCCTTAATCTTAGATATAATCGGAAAACTACAAAGGTCTAAAAGGGTGCGTGTGTTAGGGTATGAGGAACGGGGAGGAAGGAGGGGAGGTTTAGACCTCCTCGTATCTTAGCGAACATAAGCTTGCACTCTTCCGGGAAGTGTATGCATCCGCGTTCCACGTAGTCTGATCACATGACGAAGTACTCTCCACCCCCACCATGTTACCGAGCAGGCACTCACTATACTCATGGGTTCTGCAGATTAGGAATTCAGACAGGGCACAGGAGGGATGACGGACCCTGCTCCAGATGTGCAGGGCGTCCAACGGAAGACTTTGAGGCTAGGAGGCAGGAGGAGCAAATTTTTCTGTAGCGAGCCAGCTACTATTTTCAGCCGTGGGAGCCATAAACACTGTCTCTGTCAGGACTCCTTCAGTCCCGCTCGCGTAGAGTAGGAACAGCAGTTAACAATGCATAAATGAATGCACGTGGATGTGGCCCAATAAAGATTATGTATACAAACAGGCAGCTGCTGGATTTGGCTCCTGGGACCCCTGAAGGCTCCCTGGCTTGCATGTCAGGATGTTGACAGGAGCTGCCAATTGGGGGTCTCAGTTCTTCTGCATGTGGATCACTGCATGCACTTTCCTCCATTTGGGTGATTTGTGTTTCCGCTCAGCATAGGGGCTGAGGTCCAAGAACAGAAGTCCTGAGAGAAAGAGAGGGAGAGGGAGGGGTGGGGGGGAGAAGGACAGGTGGGAGGAGAAAAGAGAGGGGGAAGGGCAAGCACCACATGGAAGCCATGTCTCAGACACCATGAGGCACGATCTCTACCCCACTATTTTAGTTGAGGCGGTCACCAAGTCCAACCCAGTTTCGAGGAGGAGGGAAATAACAGACCCTCCTCCGGATGGGGTTGACAGCTTTTGAGAAGGGCGTGTGGGACCGGAAATACTGTTCTGGCCATTTTCAGGAAATACAATCTTCCACTGTCTCATTCAACACGTCAGTAAATCTTCATGAGATACCTGCCAAGTCCTACACTGGACAGTTGGTAAATAAAAGTCGGTATGTACCTTGGAAGAGGCCGCAACAGGGTAAAAAATGTAGCTTTGCAAAGAGAGAGATCCACAAAGGTAATATTATACTATACGATATTATTGAGATATGACCCAAAAACAGAACGTGAGGGGACTACAAAAAAGCACTCCCAACATCATAGCCTTAGGTTGCAACATTTCCTCTGGGTCTAGGACAGGCGTCAGCAAACTACAGCCCATAGGCCAAATCTGCCCTGTTGCCCTTTGTTGTTGTTTTTCATAAAGACGCATTGGCACGCAGACACTGTCCTTCAGTGATATATTATCTATGTTGCTTTTGCACTACAGCAGCAGAGGTGGGGAGTTGCAACAGACACTGGCTTGCAAAGCTGAACATATTTACTATCTGGCCCATTACAGAAAAAGTTTGCCAACCACCAATGTAAAGAAGAAGTTTAGCAGGAGATAGAGGGGAAGGAAGGTGGGTAAAGCAGGTACAAAGGAACGTGCTGCAGAAGCCTGGACTCTGCTCACGTGGCATTTCCTGGGTTTGTTTACTCTGTCAGCCACAAACTGCTCGCTTTTTTACTTCTTCAGGACAATATTCAGGCCAGGGGTAATGAACATTTATCGTCTTGGGGGATACCTTACATCTCTGTGTGGAGAAGGATTCAGAGATTCATAAGAAATCAGAAAGAAATGCTTAACTATGTCTGCCAGAGTTATCGAAAGAAGAAAAAATTAAAATCCCTAGCTCACCTGCCAAATACTTGCCATCTTGGGTGCACATCTTCTAAAAGGCTAGCGCATCTCAGGCAAGAAGCAAATCACACTTCCATTCAGTCATATCCCTTGTTCCTTATTACCCCCCCTGGCAAATAATACCAGTTCTGGAATCACTATACACAGGGTTAAATTCTTCTATGTACTGTAGGATCATCTTGGGCAATCTGCTGAATTTCTCTATGCCTCAATTTTTTCTTCTCTAAATGGGAGCAATAACCGCCTATCCTTCGGGTTTGAAGCATTCAAGCTGTAGCATCTGGCTTTACACCCATGGAGTAAATGCAGCTATACCCCCCCGAACTCCATCACATGCTCCGTATCAACCGCACCAAGTAGCAGAACAGGAATTTCTTTCCTTCCCGTCAGGAAGTTCCCCTGGCAATCTGGTTATTAACTTAATGAATTTCTCCCTCACATCTTTCCTAAAACATGAACTATCTCTCTACTAAGCTTCACCAGTTTGCAGCCTGCACCGTCCACTCGGTTATGAATGGTAGTAATACCTCTGTTCTCTGAAAACACGGAGTGTTTTAACAAGAACTACAGCACCTGCCTTCTCTCCGACCCCACCTCCTGCCACCGCCCACCTTGACCCCTTCCCTCTACTGCATCCGCCTCCCCTCGTCTCCACAACTTACACTCGATACTCTGCTCCTTCCCATCTGCAGGGTTCACCCCCCTTGACTCCCAAACCCACCCTTCAGGCCTCAGTGGCAATAACAGTTCTTCAAAGCTGCCTTCCCTGACCTGCCTTGCCAAACTCGCTAAAAGCCCCTCTTGCCTTCCCTCGTAGGACTCACAATTGTTCTTTATTTTACTGAACCAAAAGTACTTTTGTCATGTACTTATATCTGTGTTTAATTAACGCTTGGCTCTCTCACTAGACCAAGGGTTGACAAACTTCAGCCTGTAGCCAAATCTGTCCTAAAGTCTGCTTTTGAACGGCACAGGAGCTAAGACTAGTTCTGTAAGTACGTACACAATACCCTCGACTTTCCTCTTGGATTACAAAGTCTAACATATTTACTATCCAGTCCCTTACAGTAAAAAGTTTGTTGACCCTGCACTAGACCCTATGGCTCTTTTAAATTCCTATATATCCGGCATCTGGGACAGTGCTTATCACAGAATAAAAAATAGATAAGATTGACAGATGAGGAAATAAATAATTAAAATGCTTTCATTTTGAGCACATCCTATGTGCAGAGCATAATTTGTTGAAGGAGTGTTGATTGTATAAAGAACTGCTTTTTTTTTTTTTTTTTTTGGGCGGTACGCAGGCCTCTCACTGTTGTGGCCTCTCCCGTTGCGGAGCACAGGCTCCTGACGCACAGGCTCAGCGGCCATGGCTCACGGGCCCAGCCTCTCCGTAGCATGTGGGATCTTCCCAGACCGGGGCACAAACCCGTGTCCCCTGCATCGGCAGGCAGACTCTCAACCACTGCGCCACCAGGGAAGCCCTAAAGAACTGCTTTAAACCGAAGTATTGATGACCGGTATCATCTCTGAAGGAACACACCACGTTTATTAATTGTAAAGCATAAATCTGTGAATTTGGCGGGGGCCAGGGATGATCAGCTCTATGCCTCTATTCATCTTTGCTTCCAGCTGAAATGCCTTGTCCCTCCCTCCATCCAAGTTCTACTTATTCTTCCAGACCAACTCCAGCACTCACCCTTCCCAAAGCCTTCTAATTGGAACTATGAATAAGGTCATAGTCTGTTCAGATCCTTTAAGACCACGGTCCTCAAAGTGGAGTCTTAGGACTACCATCATCGTTACCTGCGACATTGTCAGAAAGGCAAAATCTAGGACCTCAATCCCTGCCTGACTGAATTAGAAACTCTGGGCGGGGAGTGGGGGGGCACAGGGAAGCAGCAGGGGAGGACAGCAATCTACAATGTAACCAGCTCTCCAAGTGAATCTTTTCAGGCAATGGCTTTCAATCTTAGCTGCATGATATAATCACCTTGAGCATTTTTTTAAAGTATCTATGCCCAAGTCCCATCCCACAAAAGAATCTGATTTAATAGGATCAGGTAGGGCCGAGGTATAGTTATTACTGTGTAGGTAGATAGATAGATAGCTAGATAGGCAGATAGGTAGGCAGACAGACAGATCCATCTGTCTACCCAGCCCTGGGTCATTCTAGTGAGCAAGCAGATTTGAGAACTGTTCTTACATGTTCACAGTAGAGATCACTAACCAACCCTTTACTAAAATAACTAACAGTTCAATAGTCTTCCAAGAGAATAATACTTTGTTACAGACATATTATTAAATGAAATAAAGAAACAAAAATATTGCCCAGGACATCAAATCATAAAGAAGGAAAAAAAAAGTGTTTAAGATAAAAACAACAGCAAGCAAAATAGACCGACTGGAATAAGCCTTCAGTTTTGCATTATCATCCATACTTTGCAAAACAGAATTCGCCTGATTCAAATCTGTCTAAAACGTTATGCATTCACTACTCACCAGGAAGCAGAAAAAAATACTACTCAGTTTAGATAAATGGTCACTTCAATAACGTAAGGAAAAGCAATATCTCATCACTAATATCTATCTGCCATTTTCATGAAAACATTTGTCCCACTTGGTATTCCTGCCGCTTGTTCTAAGTCATAAAGTGTTGGTTTTATAAGCATCTTCACTAGGATGGAAATTTTAGCTTTGGAGATTATAACATTACCTCATAAATCTCTCGGGAGTCTAAGCAATATACGTTCCAGAAAAATCATTTTAATAACTCATTATGATGGACATATTGTAAAGAATACAAATCCGGCAGGAGTTCTTTGAACTTGACAAATGTCCTGCACCTCATAGATGAGATGTAATCAAATAGCAAGTTTAAGTTCATCTGGTATTTGTGGGGAGGGATGAGAAGGGAGTGCAATGGAGTATTTTCTTTCAGAGAAGTGATAACTGGCAACCATGAATTAGCTTTGGCTTACTGTAGACACAGAATAGAGTCCTCTCTGCCAACTGATAGACCCACATCATCATTTGACGATCAACCTTCAGACTAACACTCCTGTTTAGAAACGGATCAGTACAAATCATAGAAAAACTGGGACCCAGCTGGAATGCCCTCCCGAGGGGGTAACAGAAATATGACCAATTTTCCAAGTACAGCTCCTCCACAACACTTTGTCATCTGGCAAGAAACTGTCATTGAAAAGGTCAGTTACCTTTGTTCATGGTGTTTCTTCCTTTAAAAACACCGTTTCTGGCTCCCAGCCCTGGTGTCCCAACCGATCTCTTCTGATCAGTTGCTCTTCCCCCAAAACCTTTTCTCAACCAGCCTAGACACTGCTGCAAAAACTACCTATAGTGACTGTCCAGATCTGTGATACTTCGTTTCATTATTTTAATCTCCAATTCATCACAGACCAATATTTTTGTAATACCCAGTTAAAATTAACTACTAGAAAAATTATATTAAAAAAGGCATATAAAGTGCATGTTCACTTTTTAAAAATCACTTCAACAGACATAAAATTACTCTGTTCGATAGCTGCAAAAGTTTCTTCGTGCTTATTCTCAATATCTGTGCTTATCTCTGTGCAGACTAGTCAAACTCAGTTTGTGGACCAGGACCAATTCGTCAAATGCACCTTGAGTGGCTCTATTCTAGATAACACAGGTCATTTCTTCTACTCTTCTCTACAACAAACATTTTGGCAACTTCCTACACAGTTATTAAATCTCCTGAATATGCCTTATAACTCTAGCTATAGGGAAACCTCTTGAAAACAAAGACCATGTCACTGAATTTTTAGTCAAAGAATGCTTTATCAGGTCTCCTCAACTTTAACAATACAAAAAAAAAAAAAGAAAACAAAACATTTTTCTCCCTAGTGAATTTACCAGATTCATAAGTATGTAGATTCCAGGGTAAGTAAAGGGGAATGATCTACTCTCTGACTGAATAAACATTTTCTCTAAGGCTATCCAAAGCAAGCTCTGAGAACCCAATCCCACAACGCTAATGCCTATTACATACAGTAGAGGACTGTACGTACATACGGTACAGTATAGCAATGTACATACATACAGTAATGTACATATAGTACAGTATGGTGCTGTATGTACATATACCATAGTACAACTATCCTTAGCAAAATGCCATCTTTCTGAACAGTTACCATTCAGAAAGTACTAGCTACTAGGAGCATACAATGATGATGAAATGTACACTCTATATGTTCAAGGAGGTCTTAAGAGAACCCGAACCATAGGATAAGTGTGTGTGTATATATATATATACACACACACACGTATATGTACATCTATGTGTGTGTGTGTGTATGTATAAAGAAAGACAGAGATATAGAGAAAAAGAGAGACATTGAGATTTATTTTAAGGAGTTGGCTCATGTGATTGTGGAGGCTAAGTCCAAAATCTGCAGGGTGGGCAGGCAGTCTGAAGACCCAGGGAAGACCTAATGTTGCAGTTCAAGTCTGCAAGCTGTTTACTAGAATCCCCCTTTGCCCAGGGAAGGTCAGAGTTTTGTTCTATTCAGGTTCTCCACTGACTAGACAAGACCCACACAGATTGGGGAGGGCAATATGCCTTACTCCAAATCCACTTATTTACATGTTATTCTCATCCGAAAACACCCTCACAGAAACTTCCAGAATACTTGACCAAATATCTGAGCACTATGGTCCAACCAAGTTGACACATAAAGTTAACCATCACAATATCCTAAGTAGAGCCATGAGTCATGTACACGGAAGACAGTAGAGCAGGGGAGAAGGTGTTAAGGGCCAATGAACAGAACAAATTCTTTAAGACTTCCTCCCATTGCTTTTAGGATACGGACCAAATTCTTAACAGGACCTTTAAAGCCTTGCATCATCTGGGGCCCAGTTCCCTGTCAAGTCATGTCTACGGCTACTCTATCCCTTGCTTTCGGAGCTCAAGCTACTGCCTTTGTTTTGACGCCTCAATCATTCCATGTCCTCTCCATACGTGGGGCTTAAATCCTTCCTCCCCACCTCCCCACATCATTTTACCTCTCACCTCCTACTCATCCTACACTCTCAGCTCAAACTTTATTTTCTCAAAGAATCTTCTGTGACCCTGAGCCCAAGGCTACAGTCTAAGTCAGGCTAGTTTATTTTACCTTTTCATCAACTGTGGTCTTCTTCTTTTTTGCACTGACACTGACTTATAATTATAGATTTATTACTGTAATTAGTTGATGATTTCCTGCTTCCCTTCACTAGATCAAAAGCTCCATGAGAACGAGTGGTAGGTAGGACTCTCCTACCACTGTAGTCCGAGTGCCCAACTCACCATTCTGTCCCCAGAAAAGCAGGCACCCAGTAAATATATGTTGGTTGAACAGATGAATGAACTCCAGAAACAAAAGGCAAAATGTTTCATAGGGTTTCATGACTATTCAGAATGAAAAAAAAAAGGAAGAAGAAAGCAAGAAGAGTTACTAGAAAAACATGGAGCAAAGTTCCTCAAAAAATTTAAAATGGAACTACCACATCATCCCACAATCCCACTTCTGGGTAGATATCCAAAGGAATTGAAAATAGGATATCAGAAAGCTATCTGAACCCCCATGTTTACTGCAGCATCATTCACAAGAGCTAGGAGATGAAAACGACCTAAGCGCTCAACAAAGGATGAATAAAGTATGATGTGTGTATATACATTACGTATATATCACATTACATATATTATATATACACATTACATATATGTTATATGTACACACATATATTATGACAACATGGATGGATCTTGAGGGCACTAAGCTAACTGAAGTAAGTCTAACAGAGAAAGACAAATACTATACGACCTCACTAATAAGGGAATCTAAATAACCAAACTCATAGAAATAGAGACTAGAATGGTGGTTTCCAGGGGCTGAGGAGGAAGAAAATTGAGACGATGTTGTTCCGAGGACACAAACTTGCAACTAGAAAATGAATAAGGTCTGGGGATCTAATGCACCACACAGTGGTTACAGTCGACAATACTGTATAGACCGTAATATTTCAAAGTTGACAAGAGGTCAGGTCTCAGACGTTCTTGCTATAGAAAAGAAATGAGAATTATGTGACAAGACAGAGGTACCTGATGCTAAGGTGGAGATCATATCACAACATACAATCAAATCAACACACTGTACACCTTAAACAATGTTACATGTCAATTATACCTCAATAAAAATAAGCAAATATCAAAACTATTGAAGTAGGGTTACTTTCTCATCTATCAGTAATATTCTATCACCAAAAGAAGGCAAAGAGGAGTTCCAAAGATCAACTATGTTCCTACATTATGGCAGAATAAGACTCCTAGAATGACTTCCTTCCCGTCTCTTCCATTTTCCTCACACCAATATGAAGTCAAAAAGTCCTTCAAAATCACCAGGCTTTGGTTTATTTATACTTTTGAATACCTTGTTGGCATTTTGTTACCTCTTTAAAAAATACGAATGCTCACTGATTTTTTAGATTAAAGATATAAATCTGAAAGGTAACCGTGTAATACCACATCAACCAGATAAAACACACAATACAATTAAGTAATATTAATAGCACACTAAAAATATCAGCTATTGCACATGTATGTCAAAGGATGACAAGGATAATAAAGGTCAAAAGCATTGTTCGGTAAGAGCATACTGAGAAGCACAGTAGATGAGGTACCTTTAAATAAACTGCTTTCAGAATAAGGACCTGTTGTTGCAAATTACAACATCAAGGATGCAGTAAAAGGAACTGAATGCTCTAAAGGTTTGTAAATTAGAGCAAAAATGAGAACTTTAAGTATCGTTCATTATCCTGGCTTAGCGGAGGAGATTTGGAAAGTCAATCATAATTACCAAGCTAAGTTGCAGAAAAACACCAGCAGAATCAGTCTCCACAAAGAAGTTACTGCTGATGGGAAAAAAATATCCATCAAAGGCACCCAGAAAGTTTTCTATGTTTTCATTTTCTTTAAGTCTAGATGGCAGATAATTTTATCTTCTTTTGGAGACTTTTCTGCATTCTCATTTTTCTAAATTTGAAAAAATGTGCAAAAACAACCAAGAAGCAGTTTAAGTACAAAAAAGATACAATATATTTAAAGTTGTGGAAAGTTTTTCAGTCAATACTTTTCGAGATAGACAGCGAACACTTTCTATTCACTTGCATTTCTTCATTTGCTTACTTCACGTGTAGTTTCTGAGATCGACCACTTCTGGGACATTGGCCGAGGTCCTATGAATACAAAGATGTCACCAGTCTCCTCCTGTTACTTTCCCTCCAGGGCAGGAGATCTGGACACTGACAAGAGTCCAGGGAATAAGCCTTGCTAGTTCATCCTCACGCCACTGATCATAAATTTAATCAGCTACAATCTCTATTAAACATACACTATGCATTTTATTCAGTAAAGTTTTTTTTGTTTTTTTTGTTTTTTTTGTTTTTTTAACTGAGAACCAACCCCCCGTGTTGAGTACCATGGACATATCAAGGATAGAGACAGCCCTTGCTTACAAGGAAATCACCAGCACAGTCTACAGATCAAATGTAGAAACCTATAACGTTTTTCAAACTTGCATCTATTCCTTGGAGCGATATTTTTGTGACTCTGTTGAATATTTGTTTCTTGATGACCTGAGTAAACTAGTCCAGTTCCTGAATGAGCAGTATATCAGTTAGGACTTCATTTGCCTGAATGCAGCAAAAAACCCAAATACTGTGGTTTACCCATTTGGGGTTTATTTTTCTCACCAAATAATAATAATAATAATTAGGAAGTAGTTAGTTCAGAATGCTGTAAGAGACTCAGGTTCCCTCTGCCTTTCCATCTTTCCATGAACTTGTTACCTTCCATAGTGGGATTTCTACAAGAGAAGCTGGTATCCAGCAATATGTTTGACTAACAAAGGTAAAAATAGGAGTCATATCCTAGTTAATATCTACCTGAGAGCAGGTCTGAGTAAAAGAAAGCGCTAGCCAGCAAGATGTGTTCTTTCTGGGAGGCCCACAGTGAGCCTGCAGTGACACCACAGGGAGTGAGCCGGAGAATACAAGCTCCTTATTTCACTCTCTGTCAGCACTTAGATCTCCCACTGGTATTCCCCATCAGCTGAACCCAGTTGGAAACCAGAGGACAAGAGGACAGGTCGGCTTCCTGGGCCACAGTGCAAAATGGAGAAGTGAAGAAAATGGAATTGGAGAGACAAACAAAAGATCTCCAGCACAAACCCTACAAGACAGGCATTTTCATTGTTCCTTTTTTACAAATGTAGAAACACAGGCTCAAAGACGTTAGCTCACTCCCCTGAAGAGCAAATATGAAATCAGTTTTGACTCCAGAGCCCCAGCGCTCATCTATCAAACTACACCATTAATCAAGATGGACTTGAATGGCCAAATGCAGTAATAGGATAGAATCTCTATCCCTAGTCTTTGATGTGTAAGAGATGCGATATATGGATGGTCTAGCTTTGTATAGTTTATTCCAGAATTAAGACTGCATTGGGAAATTACCCCCAGATTACCTAAGCTGTAGATCAGTGATACCCAAAGTCTGGTACCCACACCTGCAGCATCAATGTGGCACACTGCTGTTCTGTTACATGCAATATACTCACTGCCAACTCCCAATCTACTGACTCAGAAGCTCTGGGACGAGGCCCAGCATTCATATTTAACATTCCCTGCAAGCGATTGTGACATATGCTCAAGTTTGACAACCCCTGCAATAGATGCTCTACCTCTGATATCGAAGAAAAAGTCTAAACCTTTGAGAGTCACGTCTCTCAACCTCCTTAGCATCGGCAGCCATACCCAGGAAGACCCCTCAGCCTACCATATGACAGCGTGCTCCATCCACCTGTGAAAGGAGAAGTCACCAGACTTTGAATCCACACAAGCAGGTGACACATGCTACCGTGGTGCTGGCTGATGCCCTATTTTGCAGTTAACCTCAAGTGGCCTCATTCACGAGAGAACTGGTCATAGATGCTGAAGAGAGGACAAAGGGGAGTGAGCCATAAACACCCCTAATCCTCTTCCCTACAAGCTTTGTGTTCTGTCATAGCTCTGGAGCAACTGTTCCCTGCTCCCAGAGGCGAAACCAGGACACGCCACTTTGCACACAAACACGATCATTCTGAGTGGAGCTTCCATTTTTAGGTTCCCAGTAATTGACAGACTCCTGTGGATTAAATAATCACTTCAAAACTGTGCTTTTCCTACCATTTGCCACGAATGAGAAATGCTTCTAACACTTCAGAGTACACGAGAACCGTCTCAGGTGCTTCTTAAAACGCAGACCCCCCAGGCCTCACTTCCCGGACTGATTTCATATGCCAGGGTAGGGCCGGGGGAATCTGCATATTTACTAAGTTCCCTTGGTGCTTCTCGAGCAACTGTGCCAGAGACCACACTGAATAATAACACTAAGTGGTCAAAGATGCAGGTTCAGGAGCTGGACAAGCCTGGGTCCAAGTTCTAGCTCCACCTCTAGGGCATCCATTACCTTGGGTAAGTTATTCACCTCTTCGTACCTCTGATTCCTACTTTGTAATCTTGGGATAAACTAAAGTACCTATATCACAGACTTGGGATTTCTTTGGTAGCTCTTTAATAATTTTAACTCATTTTCTTGAAATGTTATTAGACCAAAAAACTCTTCTGCCTTCTTCCAGTGGACCAATATGTACTAACAACTCCCTCCCTACGAAAAACCCCGTGTTCTTTCTTTCCCCTATTCCTTCATCAGACAATGTCCTCTATACGTATATTTAATGGTGCATCAGGATGACTAAATGGACAGTCACGATGTAAATCTCGCACGTTACTAAGGAAACTAGTGCCTTAGAAATCTGCTGCTAGCACATGTGACTCTCTTTGACACTTCCTTTCCTCATTTTCAAAAAGAGAAACCTTCCTTACCTGTGTCAGCTGATTTCTAGAGCATTTTCCCAAACAATCAGGCCCAACAAATTTCCTTTAGAAGAAAACAGTGAACTACCCAACAAGCCCTTGTGTCATCATGTCACGTGATGGTCTACACAGATCTCGCTGTCGGTGGGCCACGACGTGGACACAGCCAAAGAGACAAGCTTATCAGGCTTATTTTAACACTGTCACTTCCTTTAACAAGGAAAAAGGAAGGGTTAGGACTAGCTATTACATAGTCCACCCAAGTGTCTGCCCGTCCCCTTGATGGGACACCAACAGCAGCTTCAGTGTATGGAGAGCAGTGTTAAGGGTTGGGGGGGGGAGGCACCTCACTGAAGTTTCTTCCTGATGAAACCATATACATGGAACAGGTTCTGAAACTGGAACACTTAGTTGCTCTAGAACTTGTTCTCTCCGAAGAATCCTTCACTCCCTTTGGACTTCTCTTATTCCACTTCCACATTTTATTTATCTGCACTTGGGTCTCTATCTGGATTATAAGAAACATGAATGCAAGAAGCATATTAACAACCTTACTATTAGCCATAGTTCTTAGAATCTTGCTGTGAGCATAACATGCCTGTAAATAAGTTGAGCCATGTGACATATCTGACATTCGACAATTTTTGACCTTTCAAAGTAGCGATTTCATATGGTTCAACCTAATACGCTCTGTCTCCTCTGCCCGGAAGCCTCTTTCTCCATGCCTCTTTGCCAATAATGTCCACTCTTGCTTCAAAACCTAGTTTAATTCATCATTTCCAAGACCAGTCTCCCCTAACAAGGTCAACTCCCTCTAGGATAGGCTCGTGTGATCCCAGCCATTGTTCCTCCACAGCTCCAACCTTAGTTATAATTTCATATTTTTGACTAATTAATTTCAATACCACCACCCCATCTCACAAGAAGATAAATTCCATGAAATCAGACTGTGCTCTTTTGCTCACCCTTGTTTCTCTAGTACAATGCCTGGTACTTAGTAGCTATCAATAAATATGTTTTGAATGAATAAATGGGTTCCTCTAATGCACACGCATCTGGTATGACCAGGATATTTCCGTGATACGGCAGAGCAAAAGCTATTCAATTCTCCAGCTTTTCCCTACAATTAAGTAGCTAATTAAAGGTACGAGTCCCATAAAAGTTGAGACAGACTCAGTGACTCAATAATGATCTGTGTGATTTTTGTTCACCTCATATTTGCTTGCTACCTTCTTTCAGCTTCCTTCCTGCTTTAGCGTCCACTAGTAGGTTCTGTCCCCATTTTAGGCACTGAGGTAAATTCCCTTCTGAGCTAGGGCAGATTTAAGTTCTTCACCTCAAAACCTTTGAACATTAATGAATCTGGTCGTTGAGCCTCTGATTCACCCATGGGTCTGATAAATTACCACAGGCCTTTTAGTTCAATCCTGCCAGCTGTTTTGGTCTTAGAATCTAGATCACTGTTATTCTGGCCCCGTAGCTCCAAAACCTTTCCTTTGTCTTTATCTGCATGCAAGGCATTGCTGAGCGCCTGCTTACCATCCTAATTCCAGTTTTGCCACCAGAATGTCCCACCAGAACCCCCTGTCCAGGGGTAAGAATAAGATAGCAGATGGATTCATCACACATATTTAGGAGCGTTTCAAGAAAGAAAAAGAGAGAAAGTCACAAATATAGAATGGTAATTCTTAGCACAGTTCACTGAATTCAGAGAGAATGTGCTCTAAAGCCTGACTTGCCCCGTTGTAACCCTAGGTAGTTCTTCAAACTTTCAGATAATAATATACTTAGGTCATTAAGTTGTTGGTAAGATTACATAAGAAAACCTCTGCATCTAGCACAATGCCTGGCAATATAAGAAACGTAGACTAAACTGTAACTATAATTATTCTTCATTAACAAAAAGAGACTGTACCTATTTAAGTTATACGTTTTTCCCCAATACCAGAATAAAAAGAAAATTGCTTTCACTCCGAAGTCTTTACTTTATTGCATCTTTCTTGGCATGCTGTATCCTGTAAGTGACCGGACTGGGTCCATTAAAAACAAGTGGTCATTAAAGACGCTGGTAGCTGAAATTCGTACTGTTCACTAAAATCAAATAACTATTTTTGCTTCTAATTGCTTTTCTGTATTTTTCCTTTTTTGCGTTACACGGGCCTCTCACTGCTGTGGCCTCTCCCATTGCGGAGCACAGGCTCCGGACGCGCAGGCTCAGCGGCCATGGCTCACGGGCCCAGCCGCTCCGCGGCATGTAGGATCTTCCCGGATCGGGGCACGAACTCGTGTTCCCTGCATCGGCAGACGGACTCTCGACCACTGCGCCACCAGGGAAGCCCTGTATTTTTCTTTTAATCGCATCCTAATTCCCAGATCTGAGCAAGCCTGGAGACCGAGGCTTCTGGCGAGCACCATCGCCATTAGCAAACGCGTTCCCACTCTCTGGGGATCTCCAAATTTCATTTCTGCAGTTTGGGGCCCATTTGTAGGTGCTTCTTTCTGAGCAGTCACCAAAACTAATCTTTGACATAAAACTGGTCCATTTCATATGAGAACTACTGTCTGATCTATTAGCTTTGGCACCATTAACTCTAAACCATGCAACCATGCTCCTTAAGCACCTATCCAGACACCAATGCTGTTGATCATGCACCCTTTCTGCAAGCAGGGGGCTCATACCACCTGCACCATTTTTTATTTCGAGTTTCTTTCATTTGTTTTTTTCTGTATAATATACACAATACTGCATTTTGCATCATATAAAAATCATTTATGGGAGGATTTCTAGGTTTAAAGTGGTTTAGCTTCCTGTTAATTTCTCTGTATTTTTTTATGCCTTCCTCTTTTTTTCTATGTGGGTGAGGTTTTCCTTTTAATTATTTGTTTAGTTTTTAAGTAGCTCATTCAATAAGGCTTAATATCAAAGTGCTTGCAATGAAAACTCTCCCTCCCACCCTAAGTAGTCACTGTTGTTCACGTCTTATTTACTATCCAGAGATTTTTATTCACATACCGGCCAACACAGCCAGGTTCTTCTTCTTTTTATACAAACAGTAGCATACTATACCTGCTGTTCTATACTTCACTTCTCATTCATTTAAATTTATTTATTTATTTTATTTTATTTTATTTTTTCTGTGGTACGCAGGCCTCTCACTGTTGTGACCACTCCTGTTGCGGAGCACAGGTTCCAGACGCACAGGCTCAGCGGCCATGACGCGGCATGTGGGATCTTCCTGGACCGGGGCACGAACCCGTGTCCTCTGCATCGGCAGGCGGACTCCCAACCACTGCGCCACCAGGGAAGCCCTAAATTTATTTTTAATATTTTGTCACGTGAACGCACATTGAGCTTCCTTATGCTTTTTTACAACTGGATATTCTCCCATGGTAGGGATATACCATAACTTATTTAGTCAATGTACTACGATGGACATTTAAGCTAAGTCTAATCTTTATTACAATGATGCAAATCATTTAACATAGATCATTTCAGTTCTATTTGAGTATAATCATAGGACAAATGTCTTGAAGTAGACTTGCTGGGTCAGAGAATATATATATACATTATAAATTTTCACATATACCACAGCCCTCTATACGGTTAAACCATTTACACTCTAAACAATAATGTGTCAGAAACTCACCAACAAAATATATGAAGTTTCTAGAATTTTGCGATTTGATAGGTGAGGAATTATATCTCACTGTGGATTCATTTACATTTTTCTATGAGTGAGGTTTAGCATCTTTTCAAATGTTTAAGAGTAATTTTTATTTTCTTATCTCAGACTTGTATATTTATAAACTTTGGCTCTTTTTATTTTATTTTGAATTTTATTTATTTTTTTATACAGCAGGTTCTTATTAATTATCCATTATATACATATTAGTGTATAAAATGTACATATCTCAATCCCAAACTCCCAATTCATCACAACACCCCTCCCCCTCCACTCTCCCCACTTTGTGTCCATACGTTTGTTCTCTACATCTGTATCTCTATTTCTGCCCTGCAAAGCAGTTCACCTGTACCATTTTTCTAGGTTTCACATATATGCATCAATATACGATATTTGCTTTTCTCTTTTTGACTTACTTCACTCTGTATGATAGTCCCTAGATCCATCCATGTCTCTACAAATGACCCAAATTCGTTCCTTTTTATGGCTGAGTAATATTCCATTGTATGTATGTACCACAACTTCTTCATCCATTTGTCTGTCGATGGGCATTTAGGTTGCTTCCATGACCTGGCTATTGTAAATAGTGCTGCAATGAACATTGGGGTGCATGTGTCTTTTTGAATTATGGTTTTCTCTGGGTATATGCCCAGTAGTGGGATTGCTGGGTCACACGGTAGTTCTATTTTTAGTTTTTTAAGGAACCTCCATACTGTTCTCCATAGTGGCTGTATCAATTGACATTCCCAGCAACAGTGCAAGAGGGTTCCCTTTTCCCCACACCCTCTGCAGCATTTGCTGTTTGTAGATTTTCTGATGATGCCCATTCTAACTGGTGTGAGGTGATACCTCATTGTAGTTTTGATTTGCATTTCTCTAATAATTAGTGATGTTGAGCAGCTTTTCATGTGCCTCTTGGCCATTCGTATGTCTTCTTTGGAGAAGTATCTATTTAGGTCTTCTGCCCATTTTTTGATTGGGTTGTTTTTTTCATATTGAGCTGCATGAGCTGTTTATATGTTTTGGAGATTAACCCTTTGTCCGCTGATTCATTTGCAAATATTTTCTCCCATTCTGAGGGTTGTTTTCTCATTCTGTTTGTAGTTCCTTTGCTTTGCAAAAGCTTTTAAGTTTCATTAGGTCCCATTTGTTTATTTTTGTTTTTATTTCCATTACTCTAGGAGGTGGATCAAAAAGAATCTTGCTGTGATTTATGTCCTAGAGTGTTCTTCCTATGTTTTCCTCTCAGAGTTTTATAGTGTCTGGTCTTACATTCAGGTCTCTAATCCATTTTGAGTTTATTTTTGTGTATGGTGTTAGGGAGTGTTCTAACTTCATTCTTTTACATGTAGCTGTCCAGTTTTCCCAGCACCACTTATTGAAGAGACTGTCTTTTCTCCATTGTATGTTCTTGCCTCCTTTGTCATAGATTAGTTGACCATAGGTGCATGGGTTTATCTCTGGGCTTTCTATCCTGTTCCATTGATCTATATTTCTGTTTTGGTGCCAGTACTATATTGTCTTGATTACTGTAGCTTTGTAGTATAGTCTGAAGTCAGGGACTTTGATTCCTCCAGCTCCGTTTTTTCCCCTCAAGACTGCTTTGGCTATTCGGGGTCTTTTGTGTCTCCACATAAATTTTAAGGTTTTTTGTTCAAGTTCTGTAAAAAATGAGTAAACTTTGGCTCTTTTTAATTGAATTGTCTTTTCGTTATAAATTTTTGAACTTCCTTTATATATTGGTAATACTAGCCCTTTGTCTACAACATGTGTTGAAAATACTCTATGCTTATCATCTTTTTATTTTGGTTATTATCTTTTAGAAAGAAAAAGGAGAAACTTAAGTTCATTTAATTTTTATTTTTATATAGCTAATTTTATCATTATTTTATTGTATGGCTTCTGGATTTTGAGTTCATGTTAGGAAAGCCATCTCATCCTGAGGTTTAAAAACATTCTCCCATGTTTTTGTCTAGCAATTTTATAAAATTTTTTTCTACTTAAAACCTTGATCCATTGGAATTTTTCACAGTGTATGAAGCATGGATCCAAGTTTTTTTTTTCTTCCCCTAGATGTCTGCTCAGTAGTCCTGAGATCACGTCTTAATGGTCCAGCTTTTCTGAATGATTTGAGAAGTCGCTATCCTCAAATATTAGTCCCATATTTAAATACATCTACTTCAAGACATCAAATTCTATCTCACTGATATTTCAGCTCACATGTATTACACTTTTTATTATGAAACTTTATTGTACATTCTAATATCTGGCAAAGCTATTTATCTTTTAATATAAACTTTATATCACCTTGTCCAGATCACAAAGACAAAAACCCACCTATTGGCCTCTTACAACGGAGCATGTCTAATGTATAGAATAACTGAGAGAGGGCTGAGATCTTTACCACACTGAGTCCTTCTGCTCAAGAGTACTGATTGCCTTTTAATTTCTTTATGTTTTCTACATAAAGATCTTGTCCATTTCTGGTTAATTCCTTGGTAATTTACCTTTTGTGTTACAAATGGAAGTAGAGTCTCTTTTTTTAAAAAATGTATTTTCTAACTAGTTTATTTGAATATATAAAAACTACTGATAATGTGTATACTTTCAACCCAATAACTTACTGAATTATTATTTCTAGGAGTTAATTCTGTTATATTTTCCAGGTATACAATCATATCATCTGATAATAAAGATATTTTATCTCCTCATTATACATTTTTATATCTCTAACATTGTTCTTGATCCAATTATGTTAGCTAGTATCTCTAACGTAATATAAAACACAGTAGAGCACATACCCAACATCAACTTCTGCTGACTTCAGTGGGAAATAATCTTCTAGTGTTTTTTCATTTAATATCATGCTGGCTTATGGGATGGGCTGTTCTTTAAGATGATATTTTATCAACTTAAGAAGTAATTCATGTAAGTTTATTATTTGTACTTATTCTGAGTGGAAGTTGAATTTTATCAAACGCTTTCTCAGCATACATGAAGAAAATCATGATTTTTCTCTTTATGTCATGACTGATCTGGTCCAATATAACAAAATCTCTTAATAGTGACTATTATTTATGAATATTATTTATTTAGGCATAGGTGCTGGCATTGGGGTTAGTGATCTATAGTATATGTTTTCCCTTCTCAACAATCTGTGTCCAATTTTAATAACAGTTCTGTACTTTTTTAAAAAATGGAAAATTTTCATCACTCTTTTCTATGCTCCAGACCAGTTTAAATAGTATTATAATTTTCTATTCCTTAACAGTTTGGTAGAACCCCAAGGTGAAACTATCCTGATGCTTTTTTTGTGCGTTATCACCTTGACATTTTTCTGTTTCTTCTACAGAAATCATTCTGCTTTTATTACACATTTTTTCCTGTGGACACTTTTGGAAAATTAGCTTCTCTATCAAAATGTCCATTTTAATTGTGGTCAATTGCCACACACACACATACACAAAATAACTTGTAGGAAAATGGATGTTTTGTACGATTCTTTATGGAGCCTCATTCCCATTGGTTTTCAGAACCATGCTGCGGCCAGATGGCTCTGCTGCCACCTACTTTACCCCTGTTTCTACACTGAATGCTGCAAACAGAAACATCACTTTTTGCCTTTCACATTGTGTTCTTGACCTTCAGGAACTGTTGACAGTTTCTGGGCTCTGCCAAGACTGGGCTCTTCCTCTCGTGCTTTTCTCTGGTTCTTTGGCGTGGTCTCTGCAGGAACTCAGCTTTTTGGGTTTTTTTTAAGCCTTTAAATATTTTGGATCATTTCCAGATTTGATTTTAAAAACTGGAGTTTGTTTCACATTTTTCTTGATGTTTTGGGACGGTTTGCGGAATGAGAAGGGGAAATACTCAGTTAAGGAGCCTTTTTCCTATCAGATGTCCACCTTTTTGTCATTCTTTCTAAGCATTTCTGTAGTGTTGAAATTATTTGGGGTTAAACTTGAAAAGAATCAGAATTTTGTTTTAGAAAAACTGTAAATATCTAGAAAAGAGACTCAAACCATGGGAGAAACTCCATGTTGAAACACAAAAGGTCTAGTAAAATGCCTCTTACCCTCCTCAAGTCCTGAATCTCTGTATTTACATAGAATGGGTGCCATAGATTTAAAGTGAACATCAAGAATATAAGAAAAGGGAGAGACGCACGGTCTTATTATACAATTATAAGAAACTTATAGGCTGGTTGATTGAGTACAATTCTCAAATCTTAACAATATTATTTTATCCTTTTTCATGCACTGCCCATACCCTCTGCCCAACACCCAAGAAAAAGGAAACTGTTGCCTCCGTAACGTAACAGTGATTATTTGCCTAGACTCAGCAAGCGATCATCTCCTCTCACCATTTCCTAGGTAAAGGTCTCAAATAACAGACAACCCGAAATCCAGTCTCTGGTCATGCAATATGAACTGTGCTTGCAGAAATAAAATAGGGACTGCTCAGAACTCCGAAAAGGAGGAGCTGTTAATGCATTTTATAGGGTTGGCAGCAAGATACAAAAGTTTTCTAACCCAAAATGGAGGTCAGAAGCAACTTGGTGGGAACATATGCATTAAGCAAGTTTTCACAAAGGCCTCTCAATCTCTGTCCACACCATCCATTTCCTACATGGCACAGACTTGCAGATTAATGGACCATACTTTCATGGTTCCTCTCACTCTCTTATGGGGACAGACAGAGGCTCAATACTACCCAAGAAATCAAGAGGTACAGGACGCCCTGGGCCTTGACAGCTATTTTGAAAAGCTATAAAAATGGGTCAATTGTTCTCCTACAGGTCACTAGGTACCTGTTTCAAAGAGGCATTCAACCTATCACTCAATACTGGGGTAAGAACCTGGCAGACAGAAATCAAATGTCAAGGCTGCCATGTTTTGTGGTTGCTGTCATTTTAACCCAATAAAGTAAAAATGCCAAGGCACAAAACAGGGAAGTTGGAAGTAAACATTAAGAATTTTTTTTCTTTACAGAAGAGTTCACTACAGGGATTCTTCTAAAGATTCTACTCTTCTAATACTATTTTTGGGGAATAATCTAAAATTTTCAGAACCTCTCTCTAACATACATGTGAAATTCTAATAGCAATACCTATTGCCAGTCATTGGAGGAAACATTTTTTTTATGTGTTGGGGTCCAATTTGATTTCAAAACCACTGTAATCAACTCTAAACTCTATATACTTTTCATCTTTACTGAAAACCTTTTCCTCTACTCTCTCTCTTAGTGGTGACAACATATTCCCAATTTTTGAGGCTGAAAACTACAATCATATTTATTTGCCCAGTTTTCCCAATTAGCTGTCAAGTCCTGATTATTCTTCCGTCACACGACCAGTCTATCCCAGGTGCCATAAACCATGTAAAGTTTTATTAGCATTCTCTTTTCTAGACCCCACCTAACTACTTTTCAGGATTCCAGCCTGGTGAACGCAATGCCTATTTCACTTTCCTGTTCAGACCTCTCCAGTGTTTCCTATTTTCTATTGGCCAAAGCCTCAATTCTAAGTCTTGACCTTCAAAGCTCCCCATGATTCACCCCACTTCTATTTCTAGCATCCTTTACCACTTTCTCTTACCTCTGCAATTGTAACCAGTTTCAGATACTACATGGCTCTGTCTAGGCTTCCCCACTAGACAGAATTTTATAAAACTTATAGCAAGGGTTGTTTCTCCATGAAGCTTGCAAATGCTTCTTACATATTTACCTGGGCATAGGGCAATTATAAGAAAGAACACGGGAAAGGAAAGGCACCAAAACTTGCATTTAAGTATTTCCTATATTGCAAGTACTGAGAACAAATACGGGTTTATCTGTACACTTAGATTTCTGCACACATGCACAAAAACTGGATACAACAATTTTATAATAAAAAGATACCCTTTTTAAAATTACTTTTTGTTTTCAAAAAAGTATTTCCATTAATAAGTGAGAAAACATGGCCCAAAGAGGTTAAGTAACTTCCCAACATTGGATCACAGGGCAAGACAGATTTGAGTCTATGCCTACCTATCTGGTGCTAAATGCTGTTTAATTTTATGCCTCATCTGGTTAGCCTATCGATGGGAGGTTTCTCTCCTCCTGTTCACTTGAGGTGACCGAGCTTGTGTTCACGTGACCTATTTACTAAACAACCAAACAGTTATGACAGATCTTTAACACGAGGAGAGTTAAATAACTTGCTAAGCATTAGCTGATGAAATTCAAGTTCTCTGATTTTCAGCTGACTCTCTGTCCCCAGGTGGATGCTACCTTCAAGTTTTGTGAATCCAGTGAAAAATCAATCACAACACCTGTAATGTTTTGTCACATTAGAGAGGAACAAATGATGGCAATCTGAAATCTATGAGCCCCTTGACTCTGTTAAAATCTTGGGCTGCATTTCAGAGAGAAATATACTACTGCCCAGAGAAATCCATCGAAAGATGCATTTATCCTGACTGGGTATAACACTGCTTACCATCACCACAAAAATGTTGTTTACTTTGGCTTCAATCATTAAGACAATTCTATTTACTACCCTCTTCCATTTGCCTATGTGGACGCCCAAGGAAAGAGTTAGGATGAGTCTTCTGTAAATGGATTGCCATGATTAATTAATACTGCACACAAAACTTAACAGTTCAAAGTGTGAGCCCTTAACTTCATTAAATGTAGCTTTTCAATTGTCCAGGGAAGAGTGGGCTTTCAAAAAATAAAAAGATGGAGCGAATGGACTGCGGCACCTGATTCAATTACCAATGCAACGCAATGTAAACCATATTAAACATTTAAGGTTTAAGTCACTCCAAGCAAGGTCAAATACTTTCTGAGAATGTGAGCAATCTCCTTTATTAAGAATTCAGCCTTAAATGAAAAAAGGAAGAATCCAGTAAGATGAAAAATTACATAATCACCCAACATACAGTCATTATCGTTTATATTTCCAGTGAGTAATTTTGGAGAGGAATGGGGATAAGGTATATGAGTTAAGAGTCTGGATCACTTGTCTCCTTGTACTGGATACAGTGAGAAGAATAATTTGTCCTTTGTCAATAAGTGTAATGGGCTGTGACTTTAAATCCCCCGTGGGGAATAACTCTGTTTTATTGTTTATCTGCAATGCGAAGACTCCCTCTGAAGACTTGGTACAACACATCATTCAAGCAGATGAAAAATGCACTCTGTGTAAGTGCTACCTGCACCTTCTTTGTAAAGAATAGCTTTCACTGAAAGAAAACTGTACAAATATTTGTCCTGTTTTGAGCCCTAAGAAGCATTAGCTGTGTTAGCAAATCATCAGCTAGCCATAGAACTTCCCTGAATGCAAACAGAAATACAGGAATAATCCGCTGAAGAAATGTCACTACCTAGCACAAAATTTTTTTGAGATTCTCGGTGTATTTACCCATATGGGTCAAGTGAATTTAGAATTCAAACGGGGACACACTGGTTTAGTGATTTAGCATGACTTCGGAGAGGTACCCACTGGCTAATGATCTAGAAAATGAAGGATGCTGGTGCCATCTACGATGGAGAGTAGTATGATGTAATAGAGGCTTGGTCTGAAAAGGGTTGATATAACCAATCATATCAGGAATCCAGGGGCATCTCATAGGGCAACAGAGTAAATGTTCTATTTCTATGTGCAAGTTGTGAGTTATCCCTTCAACTATGAATGAAATTGGCCTGAAGGATAATTCAGCTACACAAAAATCCAGAATCTGGGGTAAGCTATCTGATTCTTCCAGCTAGGACATTTTTATGGGAAAGAAGTTGGGGAGTGGTCTGTAATAGTGAGAGGTCATCTGCCCAAAGGAGCTGCCAAATTTTAAGTCCAATGGCAGGCAACGCTGAAATAACAGGGCCTGGGGAAAAATAGAAAAACTAGAAAGTTTTGCTTAGATCTTATTATAAAACCACCTTTTCAAGTGAGAAATTTCCACATTTAATTAAAAAATAACTATAACATAATATATATATTTAACTCCTTAAAATTGATAATGAACATGATATCCAGTAATACAAGTACGAAGTGTACTCAACCAAAACACATGAATCCTAACTCATTCATTCATTCATTAAGTCATTCTTTCATTCCTTCAACCAATATTCATTGAGTACCGTCTATGTATTTAGCGCTTGGATAGTAACGAATAAGATAAAAATCCCTACCCTTATGGAGTTCACATTTCATCATCTTACTCCTCCTAGATGAACCCAAATTACTCCATCTGAACTTGAATCAGTAACTGTTCCTGATTTTCAGAACTTTATTTGGTAACAATAAATGGACATCTGATTGCCAAAGAATACAACATTCCCAAAATCTAAGAATATATGTTCAGAAAGAGCAACTGATCACTAATCCTTCTACTGTCTTCTGAGTGCGTTCATAGTTTACAAACAAAGCTAACAAAAACATTTCCTCCTCAGACACGGAAGTCTTCTATCCGTAAAAACTAGAACAAGAAGAGGGATCAGTAAAAATAGAACAGATGTAACAACAAAATCTCTCAAGTCAGCACAGAAAGCTTTCTCTTTTGGGCTAATAGATGATACCCTTTTTCCTAACTCATCACAATAAAAAGTCTCAGCGTGAGCTTGTTAAACCTTCCCAAAGGAAGAGAGTAAAAACAGAGATAGAGAAATGGAACAAGAAATAGAAAGACAGAAACAGGAGAAGAGAGACACAGAGAGATAGACCAAGATAGACAGAGACAGAACAAGCCAAAGTCATCCTATTTATAGCCATGAGGGAATCAGATCTAGTTTCAGACCAGTGGGTATCAAAGGGGGTATATCAAGACTCTTCAACTGAAAATTACAAACTACCCTACCCAAATGGACTTGAGCAAAACTGGGAACTTATCTGTTCATGTAATAAAACGTTCAGGAATATTGGTTTCAGACAGAACTGTTTTCAAATTCCCAAATGACGTAATCTAGACTCAGTTTCTCTTGTCCTTCCAGTTCAGCCATCCAGGCTGTTGGCTGAATTCTTGGAGAATATTCCCCACTGTGGTCTCAAGGCCACCACAGCAGCTCCAGCCCTCACACCCTCTTTTGTTGAAGCCCAGCTGAACAACAAGAAACTCCTGGCCAGTATTCCCAGGAAAAAAATCCCACTGTATCTTTTTTTTTTTTCTTGATCAAGCAGAAAAGTCATTTTATTATAAACAGATTCTTGCTTAAATTCGGATGGAGGACAAATAAAAGACAGACTCTACATGTACAGTGAAATAGTTCCCACGATAGTCAAAATTTCCTGACCTTAGATGGAAATATAGTTTTATACTAATTCTCTTGAAAAGATAAGAAACAAAATAAGGCACAAAGACCAAAATGACAGACTTAAACCTAACTAGATCAATAATTAAATCAAGTGCAAATGAAAAAAGTAATCTTGTTCATCTTGTTCAACTAGGACCTTTGGCAGTGATACAAAGTAGAGAAAATTTTTCATTAGAGAAATCCCACTGTATCTTCTTAACCCTGGTCGGTCAGGGTCCCCTGTGGTCAGGGAAGCATGATATGCTGATTGGCCTACATCTAGGTCAGATGCTTCCACCCCTGCTGAGCCCCTTCCCACACTCCCGGGTTGAACATATCAGCGAGAGGGACTGTCTGTAGAAAAATCAGAACAGTTACCAAAAGAAGGGAAAAGGATGCCGAGAGGCAAAAAAATAAAAAATCAAGTGTTCCAGCGACAGTGTTTATCTGCGTGTAAGTGAGAAAACTAAATTAGGAGTTCTTTAAACGTAGACTCCTTGAAAGATGGTAAGACAAACCCTAGAGACAATGAAGACCGAGGGATGACCGGATAGAAAACAAAAGAGAACAGATTATGACCACGGTATCAGGAATCAGATCTGCTGCTGGCACAAACTATGCCCTCCTTGTATGACTTATAAAAAGGCAACTGCCCTGGGTGGACAAATTAAAAACAGCAACCATTCTGAGCAGACGGATTACCAACAGGCTCTCCTTTCTGTGGGCGGGTTCAGCCGGGCAGGACCGGGGCTGGTTGAAGAGTGCTGGCCTGACTGCAGCATCCCCTTGGCCAGACACCATTGTGAAGCATACAAACTGACAATCAGAATGAGTGGCCCTGTTAGGAATCTTTCTCCAGAGGAAAAGGAGTTGTTGCTGGATTGGGAAGAAACATGGCCTTTCACACCTTAAGGAAAGGAGGCTGTTGAAGAAATTAAAGCATTGCACTGAGACCTGATATTCGGGCATCTCAGGGCCTGCTGTTCATTTAATGAAGGTATGCACCAGATTTTGTCAAATCCAACGTACCACTGATCATAAAACTCTCTATTGTGGCCCTAAGTGAAAAAATGTTGCCGATTGAACTGTGGCATAATACCAATTACAACATGTAACCCAGTATCAGATGTTAGAGTAGGAAAAACATGCATCTTACAACGGATAAGATACACTTTTAAAAGAAAGCTAGAAAGCAACTATCAATGAAAATAAAGTGCCTTCTAAATCAGAGAGGCAATGATTATACCAAAGTACAGGATATGATTCTGGTCTTCAAGAAAATTTACTTATTTTTTGTTTGTTTGTTTTCTATATGTGTTTTTTGAGAACTGTGACCTGGGGGGCTGCTAGGCATGGAGGTGACGTTAGGGACAAAAGGACCCTGTTTCCGGTAGCCTGCGCTGGCTATAGACCCACAGGAATGCCATCCCCGAGTAACCCCTGTGGTCTTCAGGGAAGGTCTTCAAGAAACTTTAAATAATTAACCAGGACTATCTACTCAGGAGACAATGAAATGCCTAAAATTGAACGCAAACTGCAGTGTGTTTGACATTTGTGAATTCTTCCATGGAGAAATCTGGAAGAAGTTTCTCAGGAGAAATGGTTTCATCAGACCAATTCTCATCAGAACACTTTTTCTATGACCCTAAAATGTTCGTAAATCACTGCTGCCAACAGGGAAAATACGTTTTCTCAATACATAATTTAAATCCTAGGAAAATCAGGTGATTAATACTAACAACCAAAAGCGTCCAAGAGGAGGGATGAGAAACCTGCAACCACAAAAATAATATCAACGGTAATAATAACGGCTGATATTTATTTCATGATTATATGCCTATATATATAGGTTGTAGACACAATGGGTTTCTTCCAGACCCTGGAACATTCGAGCTCACGTTCTGCCTTGGGGATACTGCTCATGCTGTTCCCTTTGCTAGAATGTTCTCCCCAACTCTACCTGCATGCTTCTCCTTTTCCAAATCTCGGTCCTTCCTCACAGCACCAATTCTATGTCTAACGTTGGTCTCTCCTTTTTGCTTTCTCTTGGAAATCTGTTCTTTCCCTTTATAGCACTGACTCCAGCCCCAAAGTATGTATTTGCACATTTCCCCAAAATAAAAAGCACTAGCGGGCTTCCCTGGTGGCGCAGTGGTTGAGAGTCCGCCTGCTGATGTAGGCGACACGGGTTCGTACCCCGGTCCGGGAGGATCCCACATGCTGTGGAGCGGATGGGCCCGTGAGCCATGGCCGCTGAGCCTGCGCGTCTGGAGCCTGTGCTCCGCAACGGGAGAGGCCACAACAGTGAGAGGCTCGCGTACCACAAAAAAAAAGAAAAAAAAAAGCACTAGCATCTATATATACCTACTGTGTGCAGACAATATTCCAAATGCTGAGTCTGGTATCTTGTTTTAGTCTCACACTAACCCTACAAGTTTTTTTTTCACATTTTTTATATATAGGGAAGCGGAAGCATAAGGAGGTTTTGAAATTTGGTGAAGCTCACCTAGTCAGTCAGTGGAGGTGTTGGGATTTGAACCCTGGCGACCTCACTCCAAAGATATTAACAACTTGCTTAATGGTCCCCACACTAGACTAGGTTACATGAGAACAGGGACTATGCCTTGTTTCTTCCTCACTGTATTCTAGGCCTCTTACACAGTACCTGGTACATGTTTGCAATAGGCCCACTAGAAACAGCTGCTGAATAAATGAGCACATATGTTAGGCAGAGGTAGCAGGCACCAAAGAGTTCTGAGCATTCCCAAAGGGAAAAACTTGAAATTGATTAGCTGTATCCATTAATTTTTTCCTGTTAAATTAAAACTGTTCATTGTTCACTTTTCATGGGGGAACATTTTGTTTTAACTCACGGAACACAATTTTTTTTTTTTGCCAATGTAGAAGCACTAGATGAGATAAAAATAGAAGTTCCAGGAGTCTGTGAATCTGGTACTCTTTCCTATCAGGGGCCAGCCCTGCCCAGACCTGGGGGACGCTCCGTGTAAGTCCTTGCTGGTGTTGCATAGGGAAGGAGGTTGCGGGGTGGCTTTTAAATATTTACCCCCCAGAGCAACCAGGGCCACATAGGTCCCCATGAATCCCTACCGGATCGTCCATGGGACATCCTAAAAAGCTTTTATACCAATGAGGGCACTGGATTGAAGAGCAGAAATTGTACCATCTCTTTATTTTGGAGGAGGGGATTGTAGAATTTTTTTAAATTGAAGTATAGGTGATTTACAACGTGGTACCAGTCTCTGCTGTACGGCAAAGTGACTCTGTTTTACACATATAGACATTTTAAAAATAATCTTTTCCATTATGGTTTATCCCAAGAGTTTGGAGACAGTGTTCTGTGCTGTACAGTAGGACCTTGTTGTTTATCCATTCTAAATGTAACAGTTTGCATCTACCGCCCCCAAACTCCCAGCCCATCCCTCCCCCCGCTACCGCCCCCTTGGCAACCACAGTCTGACCTCCGTCTCTGAGTCTGTTTTGTACATAGGTTCATTCGTGCCATATTTTAGATTCCACATATAAGCGATCTTATCTACCATTCCTTTACACTGGTGACAAGTTCCTAACACAAACACCTGGATTAAAGCGGCCCTTTTCCACCCCTTACCCCATTCCTTGTGTCAGTGACAGCACCAGCCTGAACTTGGAGACTGACATACACCACCTTTCCATGTTAATCCATCCAAGGATTCTTCAGAGACCATCAACATGGCCAGGGACCAGCAGACTTTTTCTTCAAAAGATGAAATGAACGTTTTAGGCTTCTAGGCCACATGGTCTCTGTCACAACTATTCAAATCTGCTATTGCAGTGTGAAAGCAGCCACAGACAGCATGGAAACAAATGGGTGTGGCTATGTTCCCATAACACTTCCTGTATGAAAAAGGGCCTGACTGGTCTATAAAACTGCAGTTTGCTGACCCCTAGGCATAGACCTTACTTGATTAACAACTGTCCTTCTTAGATTGTCATCTCCTTCTGGTTAAATTTCCATCTCATCTGGGATAAATTTTCAACCTGCTGCATTTTATCTTCTTTGGAAAATCCAGAAAAAAAGTGTCAATAAAAGAAACTAGGAAGATTCAAATAATGAAATAACATTTGCATGAAAAATGTAACCATTTCTATGGCTTGCTCTTTGCCTGTCAGATAAAACAGTGTATGTGCTGTTTTCTGAAGACTTAACTCAGAATTTTCTCCATTACTTTAAATAAAATATGGAATATTCATTGCTGCAATTCTTCCCTTGCTAAATATGTTGATGCAGAAAGAAATGAAGGGAATTACTATCAACTCTGTTAAATCAGACTCTGAGTTTACAAAAGATAAATTAACAGTCTAAATCCTCTGATTTACCGTTCTGCGGAAATTCCATTCTATGGATAATTAATGACACTGAGAGGTCATTTTAATTATGCATCATTTCCATAAACTTTTATTCTTTTTAAGAGTTTTAAGAAGCTGACGGAAATAGTCCAAGCACATAATTCTCCTTATCCACAGAAACAGCAACCTCGTGGTGTCTTTCCGATTGCTGTAGGATGGTGTTAGCTGCTAAGAGAGCTTTTAGATTGACATGGAGATGACATATCTTATTTTCAAATACTTTTTTGACATTTCAAAAGGATTACCATTCTGTCTTTTCTTTTTTTAAAGCATTTCTGTACCAGGCTTTTAAAAGGGATCTAGTACAAGACACACTTTGAAGTCTGTACAGAATCCACCTTAGACATCCTATACAATACATGTCAATACCACAACCACTAGGGACCCAGAAATCCTGGGAAATACCCACTCCAGGAATCCCAGGTCTTTAGAGCAATAATAAAGGAAGCCAATTAACACCCACTGAACAGTATTCTAACAGGCACCCAGAGCTTTGTAAACATACTCTCCCGTTGCATCATCAAGGCAAGTAAGAATACAACTCAGTTTCAGGTTGCCTCAGATACAGAACTCATCTGGGAAATGTACACTGTCATACTTCTCAGCATCCGTTTTGCCACAATTTTTTCTTTTATGTTTCATAAACTTGAAAACTGGATGGTTAAATGGCTTGATATATAATTGTGGATCTTGACTTTCTAAAGTATAAACCGGTTTTCCTCACTTTACATCTGGCCAATGCTTCCAACACTCATTTATGGTGGGATTTCCAGGTTAGCCCACAAATACTATCTTAAGACAAATGGAGCTGAAGATTTGGAGTCACGGTATTAGGGAGAGGTAACTCGCTGTTAGAAATAACCTGTTCTGTTCCCAACCCTGTGTCAGATTTTTCCACTTCCTTCTACCTTTCGGTCCCTAAAATAAGCAAACTACCTTCTGGAAAGATCTGGCACTGACAATGGCTATTAGGTATTTATGTATTATTATGCTGACTGTGGGCCAGTCATAGTGCTGTATACCTGACCCTCCATAAATGCGGATGCAGAGCCCTTGAATTCAGGGCCCGTGGAGGCAGAGGGCTGACTGTACCACGCCAGAGGATATAAGGGACTTCAGCATCTACTTATTTTGGTATCCACGGGGGTCCTGGGACCAACCCTCTGTGGGTACCGAGGGAGAATTGTACTTCGTGCAACCCTTTGAGGTGTAAATTATTAACCTTGTTTCCCAGGTTAAAAATCATAAACTCAGATGTTGTGATTTGAACAATGGCACACAACTAGATAGTGGCTGGGACAGAATTCACCCCGGGTCTGTCTAACCCTGAAGTCTATGCCCTTGACCACAGTGCTATAATTCTCAATATTAACTATAGGTACAAAGATCTTTAGAAAATCTTCATCTTGCTTAACTGAAACTTTATGCCCAATGAACACCTCTCCATTGCCCCATCCCTCCAGCCCCTGGCAACCACTGTTCTACTCTCAAATTCTCCTGTTTTCTAATGACAGCTTTCAACTTGATTCTAGAAAATCTTTCCCAATTCATCTAATCCTACCCATAGCACTCCTAGAAAACCCCCATCCTCACACGATCTTCTGTAAAGAAGGCTCGCTCTAGTGCCCCAGATGGCTCAAAATCCGTTCCTCCTACTCTTCAAGGTTAAAAGGAAGCCAAATTGTGGGAGTTAGAATCACAGGTCTGTCAGTTACAAGCTGAGTAGCCTGCAGCAAATTACTTAACCTCTCTGGGCTCCAGTTCCCTAACTATAAAACTGGGAGTAACTTAGGTAGAGCTCCCTGGAAGTAAACTCTGAAATAATCTTCTATGTGAAAATTTGGATTTCCTAGGAAATATTCCCAGGAAAACTAGTAGGGGAGTGGGGAAGTGGGGCAGGGATGAGAAAGGAACATGTGACATCAAGCAGGATCCCAGAGAGGGAAACCCTGGATCAGTCCCATAGCATGGCTCTGGAAATAGTGCAGGTCTAACTTGGAAGTCATCTTAATTGGGGTCAAGAGAGCTGGAGCATCTATACTCCTGCACCGCTCCATCATTGGTTCAGGGCCGTGCCAAGGAGACAAATCCCCAAGCAGGCGCCTGTAGCCTGGGGGCAGGTCTATGACAGAGAAGCAAGTGCTGGTCATTGGGGGTGAAAGAGCATTGAGGTTAGTCTACACGAAAAAAACTATAGGGAGCTGCGTGGATCTGGGCAGAGCATGGATTTCATCTGCCATGGGACTAATAATAGTTCCTTCTCATGGGGTTATTCTGAGGGTTTTTATTTATGAAAGGCTTATAAGAATGTCTGGCACACAGTAGGCACTATTAAGTGTATGTTACATCAAACAAATAAAAAGGCTACAAAGGTGATGATGTTAGGAGTCCTCAAAATGGTAAAGGAAACTCCCACTAGAGCATGTCCTGAATTTAAGAGTCACGTGGTCAAGGTTATGATTTTCTCATTGTACGAAATGAATGGACTCAGGAAGGAAAAAAACCCAAGGCTTACATCTCACCAAAATCATCCAGATCACCCTGGCTCAGGAACCAGAAAAGTGCTCCCTAGAATGAGAAGGAATCCTGAATCGTCTGCTGCAGAATCAGGTCCCATGGGTAGGGGGAAAAAATAAAAACCACTATAAATTCATTTAGAGACATAGTCTAGTTATTCCTGGACAGAATTAAATCTAAAAATTATCAGTGACTGGTCCCCGTCCACTCTCAAATTCTTCAGTGAAACCGTAGGCAAGTTCAGAAAAACTGGTTTAAATTTCCGCTACTGAGGCTCTATATTAAAGACTACCTTTCTGTTCACTTTTTTTTTTTTTTTTGGCTGCACTGGGTCTTCATTGTTGCACGCGGGCTTTCTCCAGTTGCCGCGAGCGGGGGCTACTCTTCATTGCGGTGCGCGGGCTTCTCACTGCGGTAGCATCTCTTGTTGCAGAGCACAGGCTCTAGGCATGTGGACTTCAGTAGTTGTGGCACGCAGGCTCAGTAGTTGTGGCTCGCGGGCGCTAGAGCGCAGGCTCAGCAGCTGTGGTGCACGGGCTTAGTTGCTCCACGTCATGTGGGATCTTCCCAGACCAGGGCTCAAACCCATGTCCCCTGCATTAGCAGGTGGATTCTTAATCACTGCGCCACCAGGGCAGTCCCTTTCTGTTCACTTCTGATGAGCACATTTCTCAAGAGAATGTTGTCTACGTCAAATCACAGGAGAGAAGATCTCTGTGATTTCCCCAAAGAGACAAGGAGGGGTTCTTAATCTTTCAGCAAGTATCATGCTGAAACTAAAAAGTTCCTATCACTTTTTGGATTTACATTGTGTCTCCCTAAGCTCTGGGGACCATGGGAAAGAAAAGCAGGTTAGCCAAACAGTAGTGAGAAGTGCTCCCCAAGGGACATACGACTAACCTCCCAGTTAACAGCTCTATTTCAGAGAACTGTGAGTGGTCATGCATAGAACTAATCATGGCAATTAAGGACAGACTGAACTCACAGTTACTGCAAGTGGAAAACAGGAAGGCATTCTCGGAAATCTCTGTGTTAATCATCTTCATACCATGACTATGAAAAGACTTGGTCTTTTGCCCTTAGCCTGCTTACTGTCTAGTATCTAACACAACAGGGCTTATGCCCAATAAATGCAGGTGGGAGGGACACAGTAACAAACACATGCACACATATTACTTAAAAGTGGATACTGAGAGACCTCCCTGGGGGTCCAGCGGCTAAGACTCCGTGCTCCCAGTGCAGGGGGGCCAGGTTCAATTCCTGGTCGGAGAACTAGATCCCGCATGCATGCCGCCACTAAGACTTTGAATGTTGCAACTAAAAACCCGGTGCAGGGCTTCCGTGGTGGCGCAGTGGTTGAGAGTCCGCCTGCCGATGCAGGGGACGCGGGTTCGTGCCCCGGTCCGGGAAGATCCCACATGCCGCGGAGCGGCTGGGCCCGTGAGTCATGGCCGCTGAGCCTGCACGTCCGGAGCCTGTGTTCCGCAACGGGAGAGGCCACAACAGTGAGAGGCCCGCGTACCGTAAAAAAAAAAAAAACCAGGTGCAGCCAAATAAATAAATATATGTTTTGTAAGTGGATACTGATGGTTTAGGCGGACTTGAAGACACTTTCCCGTGCATTCCTATGAAGATAAACGTTTTTGAAATAAGGATGAATCACAGAGAGAAAAGTAAAAGGACTCTTAGAAGTAGAGAAAGAGAACAGGAGGTGGTGATAGACAAGCAAGGAGCCATAAAAATGAGCTGTTCCCCATAAGCAACTGCTTGGTTCTCTTCCTACATACTTTTGTGTTCCAGATTCCATTTTCTCTAGCCCATATATTTCTGCTTTATTTTTTAATTTAAAAATATCTATATTACCTCCATCATGGAAAAATATATGAACCATAATAACTGGAGTCCAGGCTGAATGAATCGCAGGGAAACCTGTTTACTATTTGGCCTCAGCAACCCATGCTGTTAGCCTCCCAGCATCCTCAGAGCTGCATATATTATCCAGTTTCTGGGTTTCCTCCCGGTTCAGAACATGTTAGGTGCTAGTTCAAAAATATCTTTATTTGCTGCTTTTAATGTATCCATTAAATGCAACCCGGAAAAGCCTATGATCCAGCAATCCCACTCCTGGATATATATCCGAAGGAATTGAAATCAGTATCCCAAGGAGATATCTGCATACCCACATTCGCTGCAGCATTTCTCACAATAGCCAAGATCTGGAAACAACCTACATGTCCTTCGACAGGTGACCGGATAAAGAAAATAATGTGTCGTGTGTGTGTGTGTGTGTGTGTGTGTGTGTGTGTAACTGGAATATTATTCTGCCATAAAAAAGAAGGAAATCCTGACACTTCTGATAACATGGATGAACCTGGAGAGTACTATGCTATGAAATAAGGGAGGAAGAGAAGGACAAATGCAGCATGGTACTGTATGGTATCACTTATACATGGAATCTAAGAACAAAACAAATCTGATTTTATAAAAACAGAGAATAGAATGGCGGTTGCCAGGGGCTGGGGGGAAGGGAGAGATGGGATGATGTAGGTCAAAGAGTACAAATTTTCAGTTATTAAAAGAATAAGTTCTGAAGGTATAATGTGCATTATGGTGACGATAGTTAATAAATGGTACTGATACTTGAAAGTTGCTCAGAGTAGATCTTAAGCTTTCTCACCACACACATCCATACAAAAAATTAACTACGTGAGGGGATGGATGTACTAATTATCTGAATCTTGGTAACCTTTCCACAATGTATATGTATATGAAATCATCAAAATGTATATTTCAAACATACACAATTATTTTGTCAATTATTCCTCAGTAAAGTTTAAAAACAATCTGTTCCTTCAACACTATCATCTTCTTAGAAATAACGTAGTAAGGTAAAATAGGAGATAACCAGTAAAATTTGAATTTCACATAAACAACTAATTGTTTAATGTATGTATGTTGCCAGTATTGTACGGGACTGCCCCTACTACCCTCAGACAAGAATTTTGAATTTTCCATTTCAGTTTTATGACTTTGACAATGTGGAGCTGAAAAGATATGAAAGGAGAGACAGACCTTGGAGAAGTAGGGATGAGGGTATAAATCAGATCAGAAAGTGTTGAGGTTTCCTTGGAAGAAAAGAGGAAGAATAGAGGGATAGGAGTAGGAAGGAAAAGAGTGGCAAGGACTTGGCTTTAGAAATGCTTGGTTTTTGCACTTTTGAGTCAGTGAAGTAGAGAGATTTTGGTGGGGCAGCTGTTTCCAAGTGAATGTCATTGAATGTGGCAGTGATAGGGAGAGAAGATTTTTGATATGTTTGGATGGATGTATTTTCCTCCCATCGATAGGTTTTGTGATAGACAGCACTAAGACTGAAGGGTTTTTCATTACTGTTAGTGGAATATGTTTCTTTGAAAGTAACATCACACAGAGAATGGACCATAAGGGCTCTACTTATATATAAGGGGTATGCACAGACACACTATGGGCAGGCAGAAAGTGAGACATGGGACTGAAAACCCTATCTTCCCCGCCCTTCAAACCACATATAGCCTTGTATGCCTCCTTAAGTTTGTAAGTTTTTCATGGGTTCAAGACCTCATTAAAAGAAGAAACACATACTTCTATAAGAGAAAGAAATTTCATCATTTTAAAAAACTCATTTAGGACAAAAATAGTCCAGAAAATACCCATGATAAAGAAAAGAATGTGCTATGTGAACTACACTGCTCTTTCTTACTTCCTCTATCATCACTGCTCCATCCCTGTATCATCAAGCACGTCAGATTTACAACAAACTTTCACTACACTGTGTCCTAAGTTTGATGTCACCTTAAGTAAGCTGCTGATGGCTGACACAGATAGATCTTTTTAAAATGCACCACTAACAAGCGGCTCTTCTTATTCTTCCCACCTCTCAACTACACACTATTATAATATCCCAGTTATGATTTACATATGCACTCTGACATCAGCATTCAGTTCTAGCTCACAGATATGAATAAAATATACATATAATGGCAAGGGCACATCTGAGAAAGCCTGCCCTTCAAGCTGGACCTCAAGAGCACACATCTGTAAGAAATGGAGCTAAAGGAGAAGAAAAAGACATGGAATTCCCTGGGAAGTACCCCGGGGATCTGGTATAAAGTCACTTCTCTAGTTTACTGCATACTGCACCAGAGAATGGACCATAAAAATGATACCAGGATGAAGAGACAAGATAAAGAAAAACCAAAGCAATGCGGTCATACCGCCTTGTTCTGATAACCAAGCCTTCCAAATGACAAAATTTAATATAATTTAATGGAATAAAAGGAGAATTTGTTTTTTTCCCCTAAGGTCAATTTTACTTTTAAAAATCAGAACAAATCTAAGCAGTGTGGTATTGGCATAAAAACAGACACATAGGTCAGTGGAACAGAATAGAAATCCTGGAAATAAGCCCACAGCATATAAAGTCAATTTATGGCAAAGGAACTAAGAATATACAATGGGGAAAAGACAGTCTCTTCAATCAATGATGGGAAAACTAGACAGCCGCACGCAAAAGAATAAAACTGTACCACCGTCTTATACCATACAAAAATAACTCAAAATGGATTAAAGACTTGAATATAAAGTCCTGAAACTATAAAAGTCCTGGAAGAAAATATAGGTGGTAAACTCCTTGACATGAGAGTTGACAAAGATTGTTTGGATTTGACACCAAAAACAAAGGCAGCAAAACTAAACAAATGGGAATACATGAAACTAAAAACCTTCTGCACAGCAAAGAAAATGATCAACAAGATGAAAAAGCAACCCACAGAATAGGAGAAAATATTGGCAAATCTTATTCCAGGTAAGGGATTATTATGCAAAAATTATAAAAATATAAAGAACTCATACAACTCAATAGCAAAAAAACCAAAACCAAAAACAAACACACACACAAAAAAACAATTACAAAACAGGCAAACAGGCAGAGGATCTGAACATACTTTCTTCCAAAGAAGACATACAGATGGCCAAGAGGTACATGAAAAGATGTTCAACGTCACTAATCATCAGGGAAATGCAAATCAAAACCACAATGAGGTATCACACATTTTAGAACGGCTATTATCAAGAAGACAGGAGATAACAAGTGTCGGTGAGGGTGCAGAGAAAAGGAGACCCTTTTGCACTGTTGGTGGCAATGCAAATTGGTGCAGTCACTATGGAAAGCAGTATGGAGGTTCCTCAAACAGTTAAAAAGAGAACTACCGTATGATCCAGCAATCCCACTCCTGGGTATATATCCAGAAAAATTTAAAACTTATCCACAGGAAATGAAAATATTAACTCAAAAAGATATATTCAAATCTATGTTCACTGCAGCATTATTTACAACAGCCAAGACACGGAAACAACCTAAATGTCTACTGATGGATGAATGGATTAAGAAAATTCGATATATACATAGTGTACACACACACACACAATATTATTCAGCCATAAAAAAGAAGGAAATATTGCCCTTTGAAAAACCATGGATAGAACTTGAGGTCATAATAGTAAGTGAAGCAAGTCAGACAGACAGACCAAGGCAAGTACTATATGATCTCACTTATATGTGGAATCTAAAAACAACAACCAGCCCCCAAAACAAAACAAACAAAAAAAACAAACTCAAGGAAACAGAACAGATTGATGGTTATCAGAGACGGGGTGGGAAGTGGGTGAAATGGATGAAAGAGGTTAAAATATGCAAACTTTCAGTTATAAATAAATAAGTCCTGGAGATGTCATGTATAGCATGGTAGCTATAATTATTAATACTGCATTGTATATTTGAAATGTGCTTAAAGAAAATGCTACATGGAAAAACAATTTCTAACTATGTGTAGCGATGGCTATTAACTGGACTTATTGTAGTGATCATTTCCCAATATATAGAAATATCAAATTATTGTATTTTATACCTGAAACCAAGATAATGTCATGCATCAATTATATTTCAATTAAATTAAAAAATCAGAAAAGATCATATATGAATTTAAAAAAATAAACTGATGCAATATTTTGGTAGGGTCTGTCAACATTAACCAGTATGTTAATCTAATTTTCAGCACATCACCTCTGGCAGAAGGGCAAGAAAAAGTGTGAGAGCTGGAGGGAGCTGGGAAAATACAAAACACACAATTAACTGGCATAATTATTTCTGAAATAATTAAGAATATGTAAACATTAACTTTGATACAAGCCAGTTTGCAAATATTTTATTAAAGTAGAAAGAATTCATGCTTTTAATGGATTTCCCATGATTTTCCTTCATTTAACAGTATTTCCAGTTCATGTTGACCTCTTACAGGTAAAGTTCAATCCCTCTGCCAGACACATTTTGCACACCAAGTGCTCAGAAGTACAGGAAATGAGAGGAATAGAGAAATGGCGGGGTGGGGGGAAGAAAAACAGAAATGAGGCCATGAGAGAGAAAACATAGTCTACAAATGAGCCAGAAATAGCCAGGAAGGGGGCAGGAGGTTAGCCACTGGGCAAAAAATGATCATTATAAATCTGACAAAAATAGGAACAGGAGGTGAGGTTTTCAGATGTAAAGGTGAAAGTGAATTATCAATAGCTGAACAGGTATGATTAAATCCTGACTATCCTCAGGAGAGCACAGCACTTCTGCCCATAAGCGCAGTGCTTGGGGGTGGCTGGAAAGCATTAACACTTAGGAGAAACTTTAGCTACAGGATGAACTAGAGTGTTTTTCTATGTTTGATCCCTAACTCTTGGCCATTCTCTGGGTACCAGTGTCTTCTGCGTGATGGGGCATAGCTGAGGGAACAGAGCCATGGTACGTGTTCATCAGATTCCACCCACACTGTTGGCATTAATGCTGTTTCGTCATCAAGGAGAGAGCAGCATGAAAAGCCATTTGACACGGATGATAATGGACAGTGAACCTGTGAAGCCGCCATCTGACTATGCGTACGCAAACCTGCCGCTGAAGTTCTACTGAACAGCAGCAAGCAGTTTCCTTTAGTGGCCCTTCCTGGAATGACCACCCCTCTCCAACAAGACATCCCCCGAGGCAAAGGCCTTCATGTTTCCTCCTCGGTGACCAAGAACTCTCCAGCTCCCTTCTTGCTCAAGATACACGTTTTGGGGCTTCCCCCGTGGCGCAGTGGTTGAGAGTCCGCCTGCAGATGCAGGGGACACGGGTTCGTGCCCCGGTCTGGGAAGATCCCACATGCCGCGGAGCGGCTGGGCCCGTGAGCCACGGCCGCTGAGCCTGCGCGTCCGGAGCCTCTGCTCCGCAACGGGGGAGGCCACAACAATGAGAGGTCCGCATACCGCAAAAAAAAAAAAAAAAGATACACATTTAGTATTTTACTCTTACAAGAAAGTCATCAAACATGAACAAAGACAGGGACTTTTAACGGATCAAGACGCTGTTGTCTATCCAGAGTTATGTTGGCATTCTAAAATACATTCAGGACTTCTGGCAAAATTAGTTACTGGGGGGTGGGTGTGTGTGTGTGGAGCATTCGCTGGCATTCCAAAAACCCGCTACATGGATGAATGAATGCCTCACCAATCTCATTAAGAGAAGGCTTGTGTTTAGAATGTTTTTCAGAGGCTGGGGAAGGAGCGTGAGCTTAGAAAGGAGCAGTGCCATGTGGAATTAACATTATCATACAAATGATCCATTTAGTCCCGGGATCTTCTTCAGGAAACTGAGCTGGTTTATAGTACCCATGCTTTGGGCCACTTCTGGCAGAGCCCATACCCTTCAGTATGAAGTTTTCTCCTTCTCCATCTGAGCATCCCTCCCCACATGTGTCTAATTATGGGGATCTCTCAGTAGCTATTATTTCCGTCCTTTTTTCCCTCTCCTTCCCTCTTCCTTCTTCCATCCAGCACTCCATCTATCTACCCATCCAAGAAACTTACAGTGGTTCTCCAAATGGCAAGGACCACCAGCCTGCTAGCTCCTGAGGGAGAGCTGAACAAGCCTGACAAGGCTGCTGTGCTCACGGAGTTTATGTTCTAAAAGGGGTGGGGAATAATTACCGAGTTTAAGGATAAAAGGCAAATAAACAAAGCAGTATGATAGAAAGGAAACTAGAAGGAAGGGGGACCACTTTCTAGAGGGTGGTCAGGGAAGGTATTTCTAAAGCAACAGCATTTTGTCTGAGACACGAAGGAAGAAACAGGCCACCATACAGAGAACTGAAAATAGAATATTTGAGAAGATATAACTCGCAGAAGAATTTTGAGGTGGAAATGGCTTTATATGTTCAAGAACCAGAGAAGAGGATGACATGCCCAGAGCATAGTGAGTAGGACAGAGAGTTGGTACGTGGTCAGGGGGGAGAATTTAACAGGAAACAGAGCTCATGGAATCCTGTGACTTGGCAAAGAAGGTGGATGGTATTCTAAGAGTCATGGAGGCCAAGAGATTTTCAAGTGGGGGATGATAAGGTGGGATTGGTGCTTTTAAACAGATCCCCCTGGTTAATCTGTGGAGGAGAAACTGGGCGGAGGGCACTTGGGAAACAGCAGGTGGAACACTTTGGAAATTACGGTAGCAATTCTGATGCGAGAGAGTGGAGGCTTGGACTTGAGCAACGCAGGGGATGGACAGAGGCAGATGGATTTCAGCTACATTCTGGAGGTAGTAATAAGAGGATCTGCAAATCAACGGGATGCAGGGAAAGAAGGAAAGTAAAGAATCAAGGCTCTTTGGCTTGCACAACTGGAAAATAAGGAGACAGGCAGAGTTGAGGGAGAAAATCATGAAATTAGCTTGGGACATGGTAATTTAGAGATGCCTAAGAGATATCCCCGCAGAACTGACAACATTATAGTTGAATAAATGAATCTGAAAGGCACGGAGTGATTAAGATGGGAGAGCCTCCTTCTAGGAAATGACCGAGGTCTATGGGAATCTCCCAGCATGTCTTCAGCAAAACGAGTCTACTGGGACCACACCTGTCAAATACCTCCCGTGGACAAGATATTATAAAGGATAGAAATGCTGAGAAGCTGAATATATAGCAACAGTTCTCAGAGAGCATACATACATTAAAAATAACGTAGAATATATTCAGAGCTAAATGAATGACTTGAGAAAGGACCTGAGGTAGACATGGCTGGGAGGCCACAGGGTCACAGTGCAAGGAACAGCATGCATAAGGTTCAGTAGACACGAGTTTCATTCTTAGCTCCTTACTGGCTGTGTGAGCTCGAGCAATTCTTTAAAGTTCCCTAAGCCTTGGTCTCCCCATCTTAAAATGGGCATATTACCGCTATACTCAAGGTGTTGATATAATGTACAGTGAAAAGTGTTACTCCAGTGTAAGACTGGCATCTACCATGGACAGAAGCAATCAAGCAAAGTTCCCAGAAGAGGTGGGATTTGGGTTGGGTCTTGAAGAACAGGTAAAATTGAGGACCACTGACAGGCAGGTGAATGCAAGATGTTTCGGTTCAGGAGAACCTTATGGAGATTAGCAGGTGTGGCCATTTTCCCCACAGATACCAAAGATTCTACTGCACCATCCATCAACCCGTAAGTTCCAGCCACAGCATCTCCCTATTTGTGAAACGTAATATAATTTTTGTAAACGAGTCTCAGATAAATTGAGGTGTGACCGCATCCTGTTCAGAATGTAAGAAAAACGACAATTTACCTTTATTTTCAGCCAATGCACCAGTGATCACCATGAAAGGAATATGCAGCCCACTAAGAATTAACACATATAAGTTATATATATATAGGTTATATATATATGAAATATTGAATATATACTATATAGAGAATATACTTCTATATCTATATATAAATTCAAAATATCTATGTAAAGCTCAACATATCAATATACAAGTTCTCAACATAACCCTACTATAAATGCCAAGAAAATAAAAGCTCTTTGTACTTCTTGCGGGGGTGGTCAGAGTGAACTTGGCCATTTCAATGCAGGAAAACTTTCAGGTTGCAAGATCAAGTGGGTCTTCTTTGGGATCACCCCTGAAGTATATGCTTTTAATTTGTCAACCTCTTTTTATAGGCATTTGCACAGTGATTTACACAGTGATTTAAACTTCAGGGTAATTTATCCCCCTGAGAAAGAAGCCCCCATCTGGATGTTCCACCTTGAGTGGCACAGGGGTTATGTTTTGGAGGCTGTAGAGAACGAAATGTCATCAAAACACTCTCCCTGGCTCTGCCAAGAACAGTATTTTCCTAGTCATAATAATGAAAATGCTGTTGGTTTCGAATCAATCTATAGAAAATGTGCAGAAGACTTAGTTAAGGTAACACTGTGGGATGTAAATGTCATCAGCCTCAACATTACAATTACTAGTGCAGCTGACAGATGCTGGGAGGAGGGAGGTGGGGAAGAGAGAAAGGAGGAAGTGAGTATGCGGACGTGGGGAGCTCTTCCATTCCATTAGGACTTCGTACTGTTCGATTTTTTAACAGTGCGCATATCGTTGTGATCATTTTTAAATAAAGTAGAAATACAGAAGCAAATCCTTGATGAAGTAAATAACACCCTTGTAAAGTCAAAGACCACATTTCCTAACTAACCCAATCCTACCTCTGCTCTCCCAGAAGAAAACATTTGTATATTTTACATATTTGTGGAACGCTCACAACACTTTGGCTCTTCGCATACTCCAGAGTTAAGAGCATGTCTTAAATGGGACTAACAGACCACCTGCCACAGCATCATTTGGAGCCTGTGTTAATTTTAAAAATAATAACCCCACCACCACCTTCTGAGACATCATCAGAGACTAAGAGATTCACATTTCTGATGGTGGAGTCCAGAATCCATGCCTTGAATGAACTTCTGCCTCTTGCAGGTGATGTTTGTAAATACTGCAGAGGTAAGCGTCATTGTTCCAGTGTGCCATTCCCACCAAAGTAGCCTCTCCTTGGAAGCATAAATACTCAGCTCTTAGTATATATGCTGCCAAGACAAGCACAAATACTCTTTTTGTAAGAATATGGAATTATAAGTGAGGTTCCAAACTTGACCCCAAAGCTGCCAGAATGAAGGGCTTTTACTTCAGTATTGTTTGGATTGATTTGGTTTGGTTTTTAAAAAATCATACACATTTTCTGAAGCTTGACAACTACAGTGCTTTGAAGTTATCCTTAAACAGAATTATATTCAAGATATCACACCACTGATGTAGGAAAGATACTTATGAATCAGAAAGGATTCAGACCAAAACCCTCTGGAGCAGGGATCAAGGTCCCTCATTAACTTCGAGGCATCTCCTGGTTTGACCTTGGATAGGTCCTGGAGGGAGAAACTGGAGTGGTCAGATTAGCAGGGCTCACCCAGGGCCGCTTGGGAGACTGGTAATTACTACCTAGTGTAGAAGAATACTGAACAAGCAGCAAGGTTGAACTAGTGTGATTAGTGCCTAATAGCTGAATAGCAACCTTATTGATAAGGTGTCCCAAGCAGCGACTCAGGTTATTTTACCATGCACTATGAAGGGCCCGATTAATCCTTACTGCCTTGTTACATATTACTTCTCTGACAAGTGAGGGGGGATAGGTGTATAAGGGGAGGAGGGGAGAGGGTGTTGTGAGTGCAGGGGAGAACGGTAGGCATGTTCCAAACTACTTCCACAGTTATTTTCCAAAGGGTAACTCCATCAATGTCACATCTGCTTTAAAGTCTTTCAGTGATGTTTTTACCTCCCAGATAATGTTAAAACTTCATAACACGGAAAGAAAGTTCCTTCACAATCTGTCCTGTGCTTATCTGTCAGACTGAAGCGATGAGAAAATCTTAGCAAGAGCACTACCCTCCCCACACCTGTACTCATGGCAGACATCACCAATCGATCAGTCAAGGCCCCCTTTCCAGCTGAGTGCAGCATAACCTTAGATTCCTTCTCACTATAATATCGCAAGAAACTCCTGCCATTTAAAATAGTTGGCATAAGAGGTGATACCTGGGCTTGCCTGGTGGCGCAGTGGTTGAGAGTCCGCCTGCCGATGCAGGGGACTTTCGTGCCCCGGTCCGGGAGGACCTCACATGCCGCGGAGTGGCTGGGCCCGTGAGCCATGGCCGCTGAGCCTGCGCGTCCAGAGCCTGTGCTCCGCAACGGGAGAGGCCACAACAGTGAGAGGCCCGTGTACGGCAAAAAAAAAAAAAAAAAAAAAAAAAAAAAAAGAGGTGATACCTTCCATTCCCTGTTCTAGGTCATGCTGAACCACAATTCCCTAAATATTCCCTCATCTTTCTTTTGCACTGGCCATTCCAACTACCTAGACTGTCTGTACTTAACTGTCAGGTAAACTTCTATACATCTTTCTATTCACCTAACTCAGTTCACATATCTCCCCCTCCATGAAACCCTTATGATTCTTTGATCTCAGACTTAGTGGCTGATACCCCCACAACATTTTGTAACTATCATAATAGATTATTTTCTTGATGCACTGAGATTACTCGTTGACATACACACCTCCTGGCTTGGGAGGGGTACAGACTTGAACCTGAAATCTGGAATAAGCAGCATATTGTTATAAGATCTCCAATTACTAGTGTCAAATGAAATATGACCCAGATCAATGGCTTCCCACAGTTGGCCAGCAATCTTGTCTTCACTGGTCACAGGTTAGAGACCACGTAACGGTAGCGCTTCGTCTTCACTCCTATTTGATACATCTTGCCCTCAGATCAAGGCCTGCATTATTTTCACTAGTTGAGAATCTGGCTTATGTAAAACAAGGGTGTATTTTCCTTCCTCTCTTCCCCTTTTTTGAGCCTGTGACTCTTTTTCCCCATTAAGACCTGGTCCCCAAATGCCCTGCTTTTATTTAGCATTTACTCCACCATGCTTTCTAGGATTTCATCATAATTTCTAGGGAAGCTGAATTGTACAGTCATGAAGAGCATGAACTCTGGAGTTAGCACGCCTGGATGGGTACCCAGGAACTCCTTGTGAGCTCTGAGATCTCCCTGTGTCTTTGTTTCCTCATTTTAAAAGTGGTGATAATGAGAGCCTCTACTTCATAAAGCTATTGTGAGAGTTAGATGGACTAACTAAAGTTCTTAGAATGGTGCCTGGCATATGGTAAGCGTTCAACAGAAGATACTCATCATCATCATGACATCATCATTCTGTAATCAAAGGTTTCTCCAGAGGCCCCAGGGTCAAGACATTCAGCCAGCTCTCCCCCTGGGACTCAGCTCTGAAGGAAGATGATGAGATGACAGCAGCAGGACATGAAGAAAGAAAAATCATAGCGAGAGGTGAGAAACAAACGAGTACAGAGAAAAGATTGCTTTATCTCTGGAAATCCTTTAGTAAGGGGATCATTTCAATGCCACTGGTATATTTCTATGCTGAACTCAATTCTCCTAATCAAAACTTTTACAAACATCTATTTTTAGCTCCTTAGTAGAGCACAAAACAAGACTAAATCCAAGTTCACAAGAATCTTGCAAGCTAAAAGAACGAAAACATAGATAAATCTTTATAATATTTATATATAATGTACATATATAAAATAATTCATGCATATATTTACTAGCTTTGGTAGAAATTAATCACAAAGATATTTAATGATTTCATATTTCAATTTTTTATCTATAGCAACCAAAAATAAACACAGAAGCCTCAACCAAAAGTTAGCAGAAGACTTATGTGGAAAGTCAACTTGAGGAGAAAATCCAAGAGGCTAATAAATAGTGAGATACATTTTATTTTTAACATTAGCACAGTTTCCCAATGATAAGAACTGTGACAGCAAAATGATATAATAGTATAGTGGCTGATGTTTAGTGTGTGCTAACTCTGGGCCAGACTTGTTTCATGTATTTTACTCTTTTATTTTTCCCCCAGTTCTTTAAGGTAGCTATATCATTCTCCACTTTCTGATGAGGAAACAGAGGTTGAGAACACACACAAGACACACATTTAGCGTGATGGTTCATTTTATGTGTCAAATTGACTGGACCACGGTGCTCAGATATGTGATCAAACATCACTGTGGGTGTTTCTGGGAGGGTGTTTTGGGATGGGATTAACATTTAAATAAGTGGGCTTCAAGTAAAGCAGATTTCTCTCCCTAATGTGGGTGGGTATCATCTAATCAGTTGAAGGCCTTACTAGAACAAAGATGCCTTTGGACCTGAACTGCCACTCTTCCCTGAGTCCTAGCCTGCCAACACACCCCATCAAATTTTGGTTTCACCAACCCTCCACTACTGCTTGACGCAGTTCCTTACAATAAATCTCCTTTTGGCTTGCTCTCTCTCTCACACGCGTGGGCTCACTCTCTCAATATATAAATGCACACACGTACACACAATCCTCCTGGTTCTGTTTCTTCACAGAACTCTGATTCATACACTCGATATGTGGTGGAGCTAAGTTTTAAGTCCAAGTTTCCTGAGTCTTATGCCTCACCACTAGCCTTTACAGCTTCCCTATAAATGCTTTGTTAATACAACAAAATTATGTAACCTTTGGGATAACGATTTAGCCACACACATTAAGAACCTTTTAAAAGTTTATACATTCTATGGGTTTCTTCTAAGTAAACAAATTCAGACGAAGGTCTATGTACATAACACTTTTCATAGCATAGAAAAACTTGAATCAATTTGAATGTCCAACAGTGAAAGCTTTAAATAAATTATGACGCATACATAGAGTAACTACTAGGCAGTTATTAAATTATGTTTCTGAAGAACTATGCCAAGGGGAATTACCTGGGAGATAATATCAATTTTTTAAAACTAGCTAAATTATTATATACATACTGTGATCTGAATTATGTTAAAAGTGAATGTGTACTCATAGATACTCAGAGGAAAAACTGGAGACAATTATACAAAAATGTTCAGAGTTTGTTTCCTGGGTGGTGTTAGTCACTCATTTTCTTCTTTATAGTTTTCTGTATTTCCCAAAAACTTTATAAAGACTAATGTTTTGCTGTCTTTCAGTGGTGGTGTTGTTTGGGGGTCAAGGCAAGAAAGGCAGCCAAGAGACCACAGGCTTTTGTGAGAGAAATGTGTGACACATTAGGAAAAACAGATTTTCTGGAGAAAGAAAATGGGTGTGCCCAGCGAGTTTCATTTACTTAATTCAATGAAATTTCCACAAGAGGCAAATTTATAGTTAGAAAAGAGATGAATGTGTTCCAAGGGCTAAGGAGAGTGGAGAATGGGGAATGATGGCTAATGGGCATGGATTTTTACAATTCTGCTGCGTTGGTGGTTTCACGACTTTGTCAACGTACTAAAAAACATCGAATTTTATACCTTCAAAATGAACTGTACGGTATCAGTAGGTAAACTGTTTTCCAAAGTGGATGCATCATTTTAACAGTACTACCAGCAGTGCAGGAGAGCTCTATTTCCCTTTAGTAATTTTTAACTATATATTTTTCAGCTATTTTCCTAGTAGCTGCTCTGAGGCTTATAAAATGCACCATAACTTACATGCTAACTTAATTTTAGTTAGACATAGAAACTTTACACTTATATAAGTCTATCCCTTGCTCCATTTTTAGTGCTATTACTGTCATATGTAGCACATCGATATATGTTACAATCCAAAATATAAGTATTTATGTAATCTGGGGTCTTTTAAAGAGGTAAGTATATATTTATAGAGTTTGTTGTAGTGAACTTATTATTTGCCATTTCTGGTTTTTTTCATTTCTTCCTGTGTATTTGAGCTACCATCGGGTATCACTCCCTTACCCCAAAAGAGATTAGTTTCCACCCACTGCCTCTGTGCTGTTACTGTCAAATATTACATTTCTAGACATTATAGACCTAACAAGTGCTTTTTAATTCAGTTAAGAAAAAACAAAGATATTCAATTATATTGTGTTTTTATATTACCTACATAATAACCTTTAGCAGTGCTCTTTGCTTTTTTATGTGGATTTGAATATGAATCCAGTATCAGCTGCTTTCAGCATATAGAACTTCCTTTATCATTTCTTCTGAGATACACTGGCCAGCAAATTCCCTCAATTTTTGTTTACCTGGGAATGTCATTATTTCACCTTCACTTTTGAAAATTAGTTCTACTGGATATAGATTACTGATTGACAGCTGTTTTCTTTCAACACCTTGACTAAGCCGTCCCAGCCCTGCACTGCTTTTAATGGTAAGTCACCTGTTCATGTTATTGGAGTTCCCTGGCCAATAATGAGACTTTTTTTTCTGCTTTCTAATTTTCTTTTTGATTTTGCCCTTTAACATTTGACTATGTTGTGTCTGGCTATGGATTGCCATGTATTTTATCCTACCTGGAGTTCTCCAAGTTTCTTAGATGTAGAGATGAATATTTTCCATCAGATTTGATAAGTTTTCAGTCATATCTCATGTAAAACTAGACATTTTAAATAGTATATAGTAACAACCCTGCATACTGAGCCAGCACCACCACCGCCTCTTCCAGGGCTTGTAACTGCTTTCTTAGTTGCTTTTTATTTGTGTACTGTTCTAGGTGGACTATTTAATTGAAATGTTTCCTCCACAGTGTGCAACTGCTGAAATCCCTCCTCACAGGGTGAAGTCTTGGGTATAAACACAGTTTCCCTGGGCATCTGAGCTGATCTCCCCTTATTGGTATTACACCCAGCCGTTAGTCTCCGTTAGTTGCTATCTGATTCCACTACTGTTTTTGACAATGTCCTGGGGCATAAATTGCTTCACAGTCTTACTTGATTAAGTTAGAGCCCATTTTCAGTGTACCTAACTACAGAACTTTGCCAGTCTTTGAGGCTACTCAGACCTTACAAGGGCTCTTCTTAATTGTCTCTTTCCCTAGTACTCTCCATTACACTTCTAAGCTGGCCTACCATTTTGCTTATTGCTATCACTGAGGTACCAGCCAAAGGACACCACTACTAACTGGGTATCACCAACATCTTCACTGTTTTCAACAACACCCCTAGGCATGAATTTCACCACTCTTTGTTCCCAAATAAGTCAGTCCCCTTAGGGAATTCTGTGGAGCTCTCTGTTTTTTTTGACCTGACTATCTCCCGGGCAGTATCTTTGTGTAAATGCGATGGCGCGATTGGGGAGGGGATGGATAATGGCCCGCTTCTCCAAGAACGACACCCTGCTCTATGAGCGGGGCCCTGGGAAAGGATGGTAACCCCTGATCTTCTCAGCTTACCCCTCCTGACGTGGAAGGAGGGCTCCCTGATGATCCCCACCTTATAAACAAACTGAGGTGGGTGTTTCAGGGCCGGTATCCTTGGCCTGCTATGCCTGGGGTAAAACTTCTGCCCTGGGGGTGTGACTGGGTAAGAGAAGGGGGACCAGTCTTCTCAGCAGCACCTATAGCAAGAAGCTGGTGGTTGGGGGATGAGAGATGCCAACGGCAAGCCCCTCGTGGGGGAAAATGGTAGCTGTGCAAGAGAAAGGCCCATCTTCTTGGCTACATATGCCTGAATTAAAGTTTCTATCACACTGAGCTGGGGAGAGGGGAGAGGCAGAAAGTGAGGGCTTAAATGCGACAGATCCTCACTCGTCTTACCAAGATTTAGTAGATATTTTTAATGTTTCTCTATTTTCTATAGGTCCTGAGGACAACTTCCAGAGATTTATAATGTCAACCATGTAATTGCTAAATATATATATACACACATACATATATATAACTTTATATAATTATATAAACTATATTTATATATTTGCAGTTATAGATATACATTTGCCATATGTATAATCACACACATATATTTATCACATAAAATTTTCAGCAGTTACATGTTAGCTTTGCTAGAGACAGGGTCCATTAGGCTCCTCACAGCATCATCCTAGAAGTCAAGCCGATTGAGTTTCATAAGAAAAGTCATGGCTACCTTGAAGCCAATAGCACCCCGAAAAACTCACAGCGCATGACTGTGGACTGTCCAAATGAAGGGAGAAGAGGCTTAATGGGAAAGTCGCATTGTTGACAGCTTTTTATATTGGTGGCATACTCCACGGCTCTCTCTCTCATAAACCTAGTGCACCAGCAAAAACAGCGTCATTGAAATGCAGCTCAGAATTCTCCCCTGCTTTGGAAATGAAACTCCCAATACCTAACTACAGGATTAAGCCACTTTGTTTACAAGCACCTGCTAGAGGCTGCAGAGAATAAAGCTAACAATTGCACTTAAATACATGGACTCTAAGTCCTATAACCCCAGAGGCTAAAAGTCTAACAAATCCACTTTGAAATCTCGGAAGTGAAAAATCACATGTAAAAATGTACCTTTAGTGGAAGCCCTTCAAGGCAACAATAAAAGGCCTATAGAGAAAAGAAGTAAACATCTTTTAGGGGAAAAAAAAGGTAAACAAGTAACTTCAATGTCAAGCAGAAAATGCAAGGTTAGGCCTTTTGGAAGTTTATAATTTATTTAATACTGAAATCTCAAAAATCCATTTTATACTTTACCACAAGTTATGGAAGTTATCACAGCAGAGGGGCAAAATATTGGAAAAGCTTCTCTCTCCAAGTACTGTAATTTAGCTATGGAATACCTAACAAAAGGCAGAAGAACAGCAAGGAATAGCAAAAACAAAGAATTAGAGAAATAGAGGTATGGCAGACCAAAAACACAGGGAGATGCTTCAACGGCTACTGCTGAGAAAACAGCCCTGGGGAACAGGGGGCTGAGAAAGAATTGGTACCATATAAATGTCTGATGCATAGGCACTTCCATGAGAGGCCCAGAAACACCACCATCCCCTAGCAATCAATTCTGGAGAAATACAACGTCAGCATTATGTCAAGAAGCCAGAAAGACAAGACTTCCTCTTTACTGCATCTCAGGAGGAACCCTTGAGGCAGTATCTTGAACCAAACATCCCTTTGCTGGGACAAGTGCCATGCCAGTGATGGCAGGAGTCTGAGACTTGAGAACAGAACCCAGAGGGTGAATCTGATCCTCTTCCCGCGTGAAATTCCTCCAGCTGTTATCACTGAGAGTTTAGCAATATTCTTATTTGAGGGTATAAAGCCAGAAGAATTGTTTAAGGGCAGTATTTAAAGGTCTTACTATCTACCTACCTCTCCATCTTCATCCTGAAAGCCCACCAGGCACCAGACCCTGCAGCTACAGGGAGCTGCACTCAGTGTGGTCTTTGGCCTCCACGGCTGACCTGGTCCCTGTGCCTGGAGGCTCTTTTCTACCTTTTCTACATCTTGTTAACACGTATTGTTAAGGCTCATCTCAGGCAGCCCACCCTCTTGGAGGTGGTCCAACTTTGCATTACGTTAGGCCTAGCTCCTCTAGGCTCACCCAACACCTGGGGATTCCTTCTGTCACACGACTGTGTTATACCCTTTAATTTTCTCATCTCTAGACCAGTGTTCTTAAATTTTAACATTCCTGAGGATCACCTGGATTGCTGGTTGCTACTTCTAGAATAATTGAGTATATTTTAGGTGGGGTCTAAAAATGTGCATTTCTAACAAGTCCCAGGTGATGCTGATGCAGCTAGTCCAGGACCAGGACAGCACTATGAGAACCACTTCTCTAGGCTGCCAGCCAGCCCTGTGCCTGCAAGCACCAAATTCTGTGTGCATCCTTGTGTCACCAGCATATGTCCAAATGCCTAGCACTTACCCGCTTCCGTAAGTGCTCAATGAATGAAGGTTAGTTCAACAAAACTGAGAAGAACTAGCTAGCATTTATCACCTCACACAATAAAGAAATTGGAGTAACACAAACACAGTTCCTCAAATATGGTAGCCATCGAATAGAGCTATGCAATAGGTGAAAAGGAGCTAAAAGGCCTCTTTTTTTTTAAAGTAGTATATTGTCTGTTCAGCTTTATATAGTAGTTCTTTTTTAAAAAAATAATTAATTTGTTTATTTTTGGCTGCGTTGGGTCTTCGTTACTGCCTAGGTTGCAGCAAGCAGGGGCCGCTCTTCATTGCGGTGCACAGGCTTCTCCTTGCAGTGGCTTCTCTTGTTGCTGAGCATTGGCTCTAGGCGCGTGGTCTCCAGTAGTTGTTGCACACGGGCTCAGTAGTTGTGGCTCGCGGGCTCTAGAGCGCAGGCTCGGTAGTTGTGGCACACGGGCTTAGTTGCTCCACGGCATGTGGGATCTTCCTGCACTAGGGATCGAACCAGTATCCCTGGCATTGGCAGGTGGATTCTTAACCACTGTACCACCAGGGAAATCCTTAAGAGCCGTTTCTGATGGGTACATTATCAACTCACTTTTTACAGTTGTCTCTTGCAAATATGAATAGACACATCACACAATAGTAAATCAAGCAAAGAACCACATTAGAGGAATTCAGAAGTACCTAAGGCTTCTGACATAACCACATTCTTTTCCCCAGAAAAGGAGTCAAAGGTGCAATAATTAACCCGAATAAACTTGTAACTGTCTTTACTAAGAGTCTCAACCTTGAATTTGCCTGATCAGTCCCTTGGTTTTGCTCATAACTGCTCACAACTCCATGGTCCTTCTCGAGGGGCGGGTGGTGGTCCCTCTAACACCCCAGGTGTCTCCAGCTAACCTCTTCAGGCTGCATCGGGATGACTGCAATTTTGTTCGTATTCTTTTTCCTTCCTAATAACATCACCACTTGGAGAAGCACCGGTACATGTTTTTAAAAACAGTTGTAAGTCACACGAATCATCCTTCTGCTCAGAACCATCCGATGTCTTCTCGCCTTACTCGGCATAAAGCCCGAAATCATTAGAAGAGTTCCCGAGGCCCTAGCTCATCTTGCCCCACCGTGACGCATTGTTCCTCTGAATTCAACTACTCCAGCTGTCGCCCTTAAACCCTCCTCCCCAGCCACGGTGGTCTCTCACCGTTCCCACTTGAGGGACTCTGAACCTTGTCATTCCCTCTGCTTAAAAACTCCTCCCATTAGCAGATGCCAACTATTCCATACAGGATGGATAGACAACAAGGTCCTACTGTACAGCACAGGGAACTGTATTCAATATATTCAATATTCGACAACCATAATGGAAAAGAATATGAAAGGGATGTATATGTGTATAACTGAGGGCAGCAGAAATACAACATTGTAAATCAACTAGACTTTAATAAATTAAAAACTAAAGAAGACTCTTCCCAGATATCCACACGGCTCCCTCCCTGACCGCCTATGTGTCTTTATTCAATTATCACCTCCTCAGTGAGGCCTTCTTTGACTCCATTCTAAAATTGCAATTCTCCCTGCAACACTCTCTATGCCTGCCTTATTTGCCTTATTTTTCTCCCTGGTACTCCTCACTGGGTATTTCTTATGTATTTCATTTATTCGTTTGTTTATTATCTCCCCCACTATAATGTAAAGTGCACGAGGGCAGGGACTTTGATCTGTTTTGTGCTCACACCTCGAAGAGGTCTTGGTCTAGAGCTCGTGCCTGTGGTGGACACAGAGACGCGCCTCTTAGAACCCCTGTCAAGGGCAGATTTGCTGTGCACCTGCAGGACGTGTGACGAGTGGAAGGCCTCCAGCTGCCGCCCTCCTCCTGAGGCCACCACCCCCAGGCTTTGCCCGGTGGGCCGTGACACAGCTCACTGCGACAGGCAACGTGCACCCCAGGCCCCGCTCCGTGCGGAGGCTAGAAGCGTCAGGGCCTCTATCACCATTCGACTCCTCCCTCGGCCCAAACCTTCCACAGACGCCCTCTAGTAAACATACGGCACCACAGTTCTGTCTCAGCGTCTGCTTCCAGAGACGCCAACGTGTAACAGCACTCAATAAATACTTGTTAAATGAGTGAATATACAAATGAATACCGTATCAAGAGTGGCCCACAAGGATTTCCCTGGTGGTCCAGTGGTTGAGACTCTGCGCTTCCACTGCAGGGGGCACGGGTTTGAACCCTGGCCAGGGAACTAAGATCCCACATGCCACGCAGTGTGGCCAAGAAAGAAAAGTAAATAAAGACGGCACTGTAGAGCCTGTTCCCTCTCTTTGCTCTCTATCATGTGAGGGTTCAATAAGACAGCCATTGGCAAACCAGGAAGCGGGCCCTCACCAGACATTGGATGTGCTAGAACATTGAACTTGGACCTCCCAGCCTCCAGAACTGTGAGAAATAAGTTGTTAAAAAAAAAAAGAGTGGTCCCACCAATACCAGTGTTGGGTCCCCAGCTTGATCCCCAAGAACACAGGAAGTTAAACCTCCAAAGGAGGGATAAAGATATCTGAAGACTGAGGAGTTCACCGTGTAAAGATAGTAGGACATTTCAGGCCGAAGGTCCAGGTCTGTGCCTCCAGGAAGCCTGGAAGAAGGCCTGGGTGGCTGAGGCACCGGAGAAAGAGGCAGCGGGATGGAAGGAGAGGAGGAACCAGTGTTCTTTTCTCTTCTCCCATCACAGCCTTTAACGGCCAATCAGCAAAAGCCTTGATCCGCATGAAGACTAGAGCCCAAATTCTTAGCAACAAGAACGCTGGTTCCTCATTCCTCTAGGAAAGCAAAGACCCCACGGTAAGTAGAATAATGTCTCGCCAGGATGTCTACATCCTAATCCCTGGAGCCTGTAAAAATGTTACTTTATATGGCAAAGAGACTGCACACGTAACTAAGTTAAGGGTTTTGAGATGGGAGATTATTTCCGATTATCTGGGCGGGAGTATAGACAGGATCTATGTAGAAGGGACGTAGGATCAGAGAAAAATTGGAAGATGCTGCATTGCTGGCTTTGAAGATGGAGGAAGGGGCTGTGAGTTCAGAAATGCAGGTAAAGTGTCTAGAAGGAGGTGGCACAGGTGAGAAAATGATTTCTCCCCTAGACCCTCCAGAAGGAACGTAGCCCTGCTGACATCATAATGTTAGCCACGGGAAACAAATTTCAGACTGCCGACCTCCAGATCCATGAGATAATAAATTTGTTTTGTTTAAGCCATTAAATCTGTGCTAATTTCTTAGAGCAGCGAAAGTAACACAGACCCATTCTTCAGAAACATAATTACCTGATGTTCTCTCCCTCTAGGGAGAGAGGAAATACCCGTCTTCCATATCAAGGATGGATACCCTCCCCCAGAGTGAGCCAATGCCCATTTAGGTACAGAGACATACACATACACATACGCATGCCCTCTAACAAATGTGGTTCTCCTACGAAGACATAACAGGTTCCATATTCATATCCTTCTGATAACTCAGTGTTGTGAGCGCATGTGCGTGTGTATATGTGCCTTTATACGCATATACGGACATTTCCAGAGCACCAACTTTACGCCAGGATTATACTTAGCCCTTTAGGTATATTCTTTCACATATTTTTCTTTATACCCGTGACAACCCTGTGGGGTAAATATTACTCTCTGCACCTTACAAAGGAACAAACTTAGGGTCAGGCAGATCAGTTGTGGCCAAAAGCACAATTCGAATACAGACTGAATGCAGGTCTACCTCTCCCCAAGTCCATCAACCTTCCTCTGAGATATTTAGGGATTCCTCACTACAAGCCTCTTGCTACCTGTTTCCACCATGCCATCCATCTCCCCTTATTCCTCCCATATACACACCCTCTGCTCTCCAAGCACAGTGAAATTCTTTCTCCTCCAGCCAGCTAGCCTCCTGCTACCTGGTCTTCCGTCAGCCATCTCCTCCAGGTGGAATTCTCCTCCCTCTCATCTTTGCCTCGTTCCTCCTATTCATTCTTCACAACTTGACCTAAACCCAAATGCCTCTGAGAAGCCTTTCACGTCCTAAAGGGGTGAGGTACACCTGCTGTGTAGTTTTATAGTATTCTGTTCTTCCACAGTCACTGTACATAGCGCATTTCATAAGCTATTGCTTACCAGTCAGCGTCTGCTCCCTTTCTCTGTCCCTACGATGTAACTTCCATGCAGGCAAGGATCACTTTGACCTTGCCCACTACTGTACGCTGGGTGCATCGGGCTACAAACCATTATAGAAACTTAACATTGATTATGTAATTAGGTAGGAGTGAAAATACATCTGCTTTTAGTTGTTATATTAAGTCATACTGCAAATGGGTCTTAGCGCGCTCAACTGTTAACTAAAGGAAAAATGCTCATGTAACGTTTCACTGTTTTTTTTTTTTTTCCAGCGGCCATGGCTCACGGGCCCAGCCGCTCCGCGGCATGTGGGATCTTCCCAGACCGGGGCACGACCTCGTGTCCCCTGCATCGGCAGACGGACTCTCAACCACTGCGCCACCAGGGAAGCCCCGGTATTTTTTAATGATAGTCTCAAAGAGCGATTCCCAGGCTTGATCTCTGACTGCATTACACCATTTACTGTGAGTTCTGAGTCATGTAGAGTAATTGGAACCTACATGAACATGTCTTATTTCCCAAAGCAAAAGGTGATAAAGAAGTCCTTTTTAACTTGTATTCTCTTTCATCAAAGTTAAGACCTTAAGAAAACAGTCTTTTCGGCTCTGGTTAGTTGTCACTCTGTGATCTAGAGGGATAAGGATCAAGATTCATATACAACACTCTGTGAAAGGAGAAGGAGAAAAACATGTTCCAGAACACCAAATCCTATCATATCAGTTTAAGCTACGGTATATTTGCTGATCAGGGTTGTGTGGTCTTAAAGACACGGAGGTACATTTCGAGGGCTGGCATTTCAAGAGGATCTGCTGGGATGATTGATGAGTACAGCAAGAACAGAGTAACAACAGTGGTGATAGTAACAGCGATCAATGACGACACTTCCTGTGCCAGGTACTAGGCGTGGTAGGCATTCTATCAATTACTGCTCCCCAGCACCTTGAGAGGAAGCTACTACTGTCAACCCCATTATACAGATGGGGAAACTGACCTCAGGAAAGACAGAAGTACTAACTCAAATCTAAATATTTTTACTGTAAATCCTGTGTTCTCCATCACTGTGATAGCTCTTAGCACTGACTATAGGTTCCTCATCTGCTCATTAACTGCATTTTTTCCATAGCACATCAGTTCTCAAATGTGAGCAGTGACTTCCTTTTAGAGGGTGATTACCCGAAGAAGATTGTCCTTTCTGCTGTTTTTAATTGTACACATATGAATATGAGTGGTTCTAGGCTACGGTTTTAAAACAGAAAATTAATATGCTCTAGGAGTAACAGAAAGGAGTAATAAAACAGAGTTGAAATGGGTTCAAACAGGGTTTAGTGACAAGGAAGATTTGTCCTCAGCAACTGTGCAGAGGAAGAGCCCTCATCCAGAAGAGCTGGTTTCCCTTCCTACGTTAAAGGGTGCTGTGGCAACATAGGAAAAGCACCAGACCTCCAGCCAGAGGACCTGGGTTTAAATTCTGTCCCTCCCCTATATCTGGTACAAACCTGGGAAGACAGGAAAACATCTACCCCAATGTGCTCATACAAATTGAAAATATCTACCATACAGGGCTTTCCTCGTGGCGCAGTGGTTAAGAATCTGCCTGCCAATGCAGGGGAAACGGGTTTGAGCCCTGGTCCAGGAAGCTCCCACATGCGGGGAGCAACGAAGCCCGTGCACCACAACTACTGAGCCCGCGTGCCACAACTACTGAAGCCCGCGCACCTAGAGCCCGTGCTCCGCAACAAGAGAAGCCACCGCAACGAGAAGCCCGCGCACCACAACAAAGAGTAGCCCCCGCTCACCACAACTAGAGAAAGCCCGAGCACAGCAAGAAGACTCAATGCAGCCCCAAATAAATAAATTTATAAAAAAAAAAATCTACCATACATATATGGTAGATTTACCATATATCTGTATAAAAGCTTAGGATTCAATACAAATGAATTGAGTCTGACTTCACACTGAATCTGAAAAATGACAAATTCCAAAGGGAAGTCATTCTGGCACCTGCGTGTTGCACAAGACTATCAGTGTCGTCATCTGAAGTATTTTTCTAGAAGATGTTGGGAAGTGCTTAACAGGTCATACAAAGAAAAGTATTGTTTTCGGTTCAGAGCAATAAGACCAAGATAGCCCCTCAAGGGCAATTATCAAATGGTGCTTGGTATTTTCAAAACATAGCATCCCTGGTCTACAATCAAATACCTATTAAGCTAGGTTTAAATTTTAATTAATAATTGACAGTTTGCAAATGCCTGTCTTGTACCACTGTCACTTTATGTATATCCTAAGAATAAGCACGTCCTTAGACAATGTTTAACCTGATTTTAAGAATAATTTAACATAGGCAGCTACTTAGCCCCTCTCCACCCCATCATAAACTCTTGTGCAACACAGCATTTGGTATCTCGTTTCAGTACACAGCCAGCTTCATTAACATAAGTGTTAGTCCCTTGCAAGTCCCTTAATTCCCTCATTAGATAGAAATACATTTTCCATGAACATAAATGTCCTGTGCATCTAATATGTGCGAGATTCCTCTCCAGGCGTTCGGCCGGTGGATGGAGAAGAGGGTGTTTCACTAGCAGCTGTTAGAATTAGGAAGCTCGGTGTAGCGTAACCCACTCTAACAAACCCAGAGATCATCTATGTGTAAAGTTGCTGGTGGGATACGGTACCTTTGGATAAAGGCTTGTCCCTGGAGCTAGGAGACCTGTTCACGCAGAAGGGTCAGAGAAGCTGAAAACGACTGTGCATTCCCACCCTCATGTTACCAACCCCCCAAATCAATAATAACTACCAGACACCCTGGAGAGAACAGAGGTCGATGTTAGATGAACTCTGAGCGTTCCCCTGCACTCTCATTCCAGAAGACCCAGATCAGCACAGATGTAATGACAAGGGACTGACAGATAAGTTTAAAAGATCAGAAATAGAGCCTCCTGTAGCCAAAATGGAGACTTTTCCAACCATTAGGCACATATCGGAGAATTTGATAAGACTGGAGACCTGACAGCCACAAGTCACCTGGTTAACTGGTTCTTACTACTTTTTTAAATTGTGTGTTAGCATTTTGCTACGTCTCTAAGCCTAGGCTAAGAGATGTGGCAAGATTAAGAAAGTGAATAAAGAGTACAACGCAATATTTAATGTATGTGCCACCAAAGAAATGTGATTTTCTATGTGTAACACATTATAATTCGTGATAATTGTTAAAGCTTCATCAATAAAATTCTCTGAGATTTGGTTGAGTTATATCTAGGCTGCTTCCAAATGTCTTCTGCCTATAATAAGCAACACGTAGCTTCTTCTAATTTCCAAAGGATTACATATATTACCCAAAAGGTACTAATTCATGCTGGTTTCATAGGCTGGCTCCAATATGACATAATCTTATTCTTTTCCATAAAGCTAACTGATTAAGTTAAAATTACATGTCATTTTGTTGTTTCTGTTGTGCTGTTTAGGTAAACATGCCCACGGATTGGAAAATAAAAAGCCTTTTGCATACTATGTGCCCCTAAATATGGTCTTCTTAAACACTCTACGACATTACACAGTATAAAGTAGTCAACAAGGTCAATGATGCTTGCAGACACAGCTCTGAGGTTTCATAACTATGCAGCTCACTGACCCAGATAAAGAACAGCCATTTGGATTTTGCTCCAAAAACTTGTTTTCTTCTCTTTCTCCCCAGGGGTGAAAACTCATAAACACAAGAAATACAATCACAACTTACCTCAAAAACTACCTGAAACTGTTGACTTCATGGAGGAAGAGAAAATAAGGAGCATCAAAAGGAGGAAAGAGGGAGGAAAGAGAGAGGAAGGCCTTGTAATGACAGCTGAGAACTGAGTTCCCTAAGAAATGATGCAGTTGAGTCGGGATTTGTGATTCAGTGTTATTATCACCAACCACCATTCTCTTGGGGACCCCAGGCATTTGCCAAGATACAGACTGAGTGCTCTGTCTGCCCCCACCCCATATAAATGCCTGTTCTCATCCCTGACAGATACACAACAGTCATATGTGGAAAATGTTTCTCAGAGAAGCAAGCTCTCTCCACAGAGAGGATCCCTTGGGTAGCAAGGATGTGTCCATACTAAATGTATATCTGTTTACATAGTTTAACAAGGCCCACATAAGGACTGCAAATCATGGGACAGGACAAGCCTCACACCAAAAGCCATACGTATCCACGAAGATGTTTCTTAGGAAGACAGAATACAACCACTGAGACACAGACATATGGAATCAATGTATCTCAGTGAGTAATTTGAAAGACATGGTGGGATAGTCATGGATAGCAATGATCAGAGAAAGTCACCAAGGTGGGTCATCTAATGAGAAATAAAGACCTTCTTCACTCTATGATGAGATGCTCTCTACAACACAGACTCCCAAGTTACACAGTTGGGGCAGATCTCTGAGCATCTTTATTCACTGCAATCAGAGGGCTGTTTGTCGATAAGGATCACCAAGGGCTGATAAAAAGGCAGATGTCACCAAGCCTCTCTATAAGCTTGCAGCCGGGTCCTACCACCTTGATTTTATCAACTCACCTGGTAACCTAGCATTGGCGTGATATATAAACGCATGAGTGTTTGTCTATCACCCACTGCGTCACAAATTGGAAAGCACATCATCATCAAGGACAGCTGCAATCACAGGCCCCATGTTCATCAAAAGCCAAGCAGATCTTAAACCTCAGGTACCATTTGTCATCCGTGTAAACCGCCACAATGTTAACAGGCTCACTCAGAGACAGCTTGGTACAAATCCATACAAAAAGCCAGAAACACTCAATAAATGTTCTCATGGAAAAATGAATTAAGTGAGAAAATAAAACATAGCCTGGAGAGATTGACAGAGCACAAGTCACTGAGAACCCTGAAGGCCGTGCGAAACCATGTTGTTCTTGATTCCAGATTGGCGAGAAACCATTGAAGGGTTTAAAGTAGGGCAGTGACATGGTCCACTTGGCCAGCTTCACAGATGACTGGCTGAGAGGAGAGGATGCATTTGAGTCAAGGGCCTTGTGCACGTGGTGCCATCCCTCCTTTATGAAGCTCATACCAAAAAAATGATGGATGTACTTTTTTCTGAGGGTCGTCCCACCTTGACTCTGGAAGTTCCATGAGGACAATATCCCAAGTCTTAACCTCTGACCTCCTCAGTGACTACTTAAATGAACACAACTTAGCTAAGTAATGGATGAGCTGTTTACTTGTGCAAATCCTCTAAAAGGGGAGAGAGGAGGCTGGATTGTTTTTTCATACTGGAGCAAAATCCACTATACAGTAATTACAGATTCCCAAAGCCTTGGTCTCTACAAAACAATTTTCCATCTTGAGATATCAGGTCAGCACTGAACCCATGATTTTTTACTCTCTCTGGGAAACTCTACCTTGCAGATAATCCTCCCTGTGGTCTTTTCTCTTCTGCTGCTGACAAGGACGCTTCCTTTCCACCATCTCATTAGTCCCACGCATGTACAGGTAAAGATTCTCTCCATGACCAAACTCGAAGCAGGCTCTTTTGAGCCCAACTGGACCCCATCCTTGGGCATGTCCCTTAAGGGCCCAATATTAGCAAGAATCCTAAATGGGTTTAACAAGATTCCCCACGCTCAGTATCCGATCACGCTGACCTGCCTTTACCAAGAATCCTATTAGGTCAGTTTAGCCAGAATCCCCTCTCCTACCGGTGTTTCCTCTTAGTAATTTCCCATCCACTGACCTCCATCGTGCTCCTTAGCTATGAATTCCCACTTTTCCTGGTTGTATTGAGTAGAGCCCAATTTCTCTCCCCTGCCTCTAAACCCCATTGCAGTGGTCTGCATACCTATCACAATATTCCCCCTGAATAGAGTCTGCCTTTCCATTCTTTGTGTCATGAAGACTTTTCTCTTTATTAATATACAAGAGGAGTTATTTTCAAAGAGCCTTTCAGCTGTCACTGATAATCTAAATGTATATTTTACTTTCATGGACAGGGAGAAGAAGTGACACTTTTCAGAAAGATTTCCAACAAGATTTAAAGAGCAGACAAAAAGGGTTTCTGGTTTAGTGTAAGGTAACTGAAATGTTCAGTGAATGAGAACATCCTATTTAAGGTAAAATTTTTGTTTATCTGTGTTTCTTCTCCATCAATGAACAAAGCTTATTTTCCTATACCAAACAAATTCTTTAGAAGTACATTTTTAAGCATTCTATAGGCATAAGGATAAGGCAGAAAATAAAGATAAATGAGATTACAAGGAAATTAAAATGGAAGAAAAAAAAAAAAAGTTTGGACCAGAAAAATGTCATCATGACTTCACACAGCTATCACCAGTGGGGTGTTAAAGACAGGGTGGCCCAAGGCCCTTATGTTCTGAAATGAATCATGACGCTTAGTGTCCAACCCACGATAACACTTTACGTTGGAATTCCCCATAGCAGAAACCTCTGTAAGCTACAAAAATCCTTTTGTATTTCAGTTTTCCATGGTACCCAAGTGTTCCAATGAAAATGTCTAATATAGTTTCAGTAGCAGATGACTTTGATGTCTTGGTCTGTTAATATGATAAACTGAAGACCTACCACAATGTCAATCTTAATTACCTTTCATTTTGATAGGTGGCTTTCCAAAAATACATTTGCACATAAAATGCCAACCAATCCATTCACAAAGTTTACCAATCTGGGTCAAATTTTTCTGCCAATCTTGACCATAGATTTTTAACAAAATAAAATGTTTGAAAGACTTAGCGATTAGTGGAAAGACAGGTCATAAGAAGCAAATGAGAGGTTTGGGATACTTTAACAGCTTTACTGAGATATAAGTCACATCTATACAATTTACCTAATTAAAGGGTAAAAGTCAATGATTTTTTTTGTATACTCATAGAGTTACGCAATCTTCACCACAATTAATTTTAGAACATTTTCATCACTCCAGAAAGAAACCCAGAACCCCCAAGTCCCTGTTTCCCCTGGCCCCTGGAAATCACTAATCTCTCTGTTTTAAAAGATTTGCCTATTCTGTAAAGAGAATCATACAATATGTGGTCCTTTGTGACTGGCTTCCTTCACTTAGCATGTGTACAGGGTTTATCCATATTGTAGCGTGCATTAGTATTGATACTTAATTCCCTTCTGTTGCCAAATAGTATTTCATTTGTTTATTCATCAACTGCTGGACATCTGGGTTGTTTCTACTTTGGAGCCGTTATGCATAATGCTTCTATGAATACTTATGTACAATCTATATGTATAGTCTCGTAGTTATACACCTAGGAGTGAAAATGCAGAGTCATATGATAACTGTTTATCATATGTGGAACTGCCAGACTGTTTTCCACAATGGCTGCACCATTTTACATTCCTACCAGCAGTGTATGAGGATTCCAATTTCCCTGTGAGAACTTTTAATTTCAGGATGCCATGTCTGATATTTGAAAACGTACTAAAATGGAGCTTTAGATAGATACTGAATATCTCAGGAAATAACCTGTTGGCCTAGAATTTTTGCTTGGAATTTTGGACGTCATATTTCTCCACCAAATTATATTTTTACCTTCCCCCTTTAAGACAAGATCTATTAAATTATGTTTAGAAGCATTAGGCTAAAAGACAGGATGGAAAAAGAAGTACCAAGCAGGTTTCTGCTTTTCAGACAAGTATTTCTTCCGCTAAATTAGGCTCAAAACTACACCAACCTCATTTTATGGGGTTTCGTACCTGAACTTCCAGACGATGCCTAGTGTAACAATTACAAATTTTGAGACTCCATGTTTAGCACCTGCATTACACCTGTTGCATCATTTATTATTATCCAATTAGACGTAAACACACCACACACACACACACACACACACACACACACACACTGCAAGGTTTATTTTTCATCTGTTTTCCCTCCATTTCCTCTACCTCAAAGTTTCTGTGCTGTGATGCCTTGTTTGGTTATAGTACTTCTTTGAACATGTTACCTATATTAGTTACCTGAAATAGATCTAAATCCTTTCCCATCTAAAACTATCTTTCTTTCACTTGAAAGCAAATGATGTTTTGACAGCACAGAGGAGTTATTTTCTTTGGTAAATTATAGGCACTACTCTTTCTTCTTCTAACATCCACTGGAGCGAATGAGAAGTCAGAGGCCAGTATAAATCTCTCCCCTTTGAAAATAGCGCAGTCTTTCTGTCTGCAAGATTCTAAGATTTCGTCTTTACATTCAAAGCTGAAGCATTTTCCTAGGTATGTATCTTTATAAACCCTGCCTAGAACTCTGAGAGCCTTCCCAATCTCTGACTCAAGTCTGTCTTTAGCTCAAGGAAAATGTCCCCTATGATTTATGTAATCTGCCTCCCCTGTCATTTCCTGTTCCCTCTGAAAGCATTGTTATTCACTTGTTACGTCTCCCCGATCTAACTTCCAAGTATATTCTCTTTTCTCTCATAATTTCCATATGTTTGTAGTAACTTCAATCTATATTTTACAATATTTCTTTCACTTCATCCTCAAGGATGCTAACTGAAGTCTCTATAAATGTCCATCCTCTCTTTCAATTACGATTTTAGTTCCAAAGCCATAAAAGTAAGTGTGGATGAGTGTGTATATGTGACCCTGCCATTGTGAAATCTATGTAAGTTCTCTATCATTTGCTTGTTCACAATGTAATGTCTCTTTAAACAGCGCTCTTTAGCAAGAGGTCATCTTTCCTACTGTCTTGCTTACTCTCCCTCTCTCTGGCTGCAGAGTCCGAGTGAACATGTTTTACTTTCTCAGAACCAGCTCTGCCCATAGGCAGGCGGTATCTCAGCTCACCACTAGTCCCAGGGAAAGGCGGCGGGCGCCAAACTCTGTCCTCAGGTTTTCTCAGCTACGAACTCACAACCTTCCTGCTTCAGTAATAAAGCCATCTCAGCGCACTTACATAATAATGATGCAACCCTTTCACAAATAGGAATGCCAGGGAGCTCTCCCAAGAGCCGTCCTGAGGACACGGTCCCTCATTCTGAGGGTTCTACCAGCTGAGTCCCAAACCCTAAGTCTAGGTGACAGGGTTACCTCCTTCCAGATCTAGAGCTTGAAGCCTAGTTCTCACCTTTCAGTCCCTCATTCTGGCTACCCTGGTAGCTTCCTGACACAGGAGAGGTAAAAATAATATTATTAAAAATAAGAGTAATAAAAAAAATAAGAGTAATAACCAACATTTCTGGGACACTTCTTGCAGAACATTTAGAAATAAGCTGGAGAAGCTTTTTTCCTTGGAGTACTTATTCATTCATTGGTCAGCTCAAATGCATACAGCTCAAACAGTCACTATGTCTCTACAAATAAAATAAGGCAGAGGTGGAAGAAGTTACAAGGTGGCGTGGCAACATTTTAATGCTTCACTACTGAAGATTTAGATAAACCTCACACAGTGGAAAAAATCCAAGCAAAGGTGCACATCCAGAGGCTCGAGAGGACATGGCAATCAGTGTCTTAGAAAGAATCAAAGCTTTGTTATCAGACAACCTTGATATCGAATCCCTAGTATAAATTTTACTTGTCTGCAGCTCAAACCCCCTCACTTGTGAAATGGAACCCAGAAGACCTCCTGCACAGGGTCTTTGCAAGAAATGAATGAGAAAACATCTTTAGGACCCGGCGTACAGCAGGTGCTCAATAAGGGTCAGCGCTTTGTTCAAACTTTTTGTTTTTTAAAACAAAGCCTCCCATGAATCCACTGTCTGCTTTGTTCTAACACAGAGCCCCCCCAACTCCACCATAGTATAAACTCCCTGGGGGTTGAAAATGTTGCGCATCTCGTGCACCATTGCATTCCCAGGTCTTAGAACAATCCCTAGCATTAAAACTTGCAGAATGTTGAACAGTAATATCAGCTAATGTCTTAGTTTAAAAAGAACGTTAGCGGGCTTCCCTGGTGGCGCAGTGGTTGAGAGTCCGCCTGCCGATGCAGGGGACACGGGTTCATGCCCCGGTCCGGGAAGATCCCACATGCGACGGAGCGGCTGGGCCCGTGAGCCATGGCCACCAGGCCTGCGAGTCCGGAGCCTGTGCTCCGCAACGGGAGAGGCCACGACAGTGAGAGGCCCGCTTACAGCAAAAAAAAAAAAAAAATTAGCATTCACTGTTTCGCTTGAGCGGCATCACAGTCTCGTTATTATTTTCTCCTTTTGTTACATGGGGAAGCCAAAACTCAGGAAGGTCATGTGACTTGCCCAAGAAAAGCACAAAGAAGAAGGACGTTCAGCCTTCAGATCCCAAATCAGTGATCTCTGCTCTTGACCGTGCTACCATACACTCTGGTACCAGCCACTCGAGCAGACAACTTACTCTGCGGCCTCGACCCTGGGGGGAACGAGTTTCAGTATCATTTCTTTTTGTGAAAAAGAACCTACTGCAGTGGGTCACGCAAGGCCCAGGACCCAAATGATGCAGAACGTCCGTCATCATCAGCCCAGCATTCTCATCCTTTTCAGCAGCACAAAACTGGCCTCAGGCAGCTGAGAACACAGATGCTTCACAATCACGAATTATATTTTCCAGATCCCAGGAGAAAAACACATTTCAGGACAAGTTGCTCCAGGCCAAGTTTATTCACAGACCTGGAGGGAACTTCAGAGATCCTTTGTTAAATGAGGAAAGTGAACGCCTTAATTTTAGAGAGGAGGATACTGATTTCCAGAGAGGGTGAGTCACCTGCTCAAGGTCACACAGCAAGTTGGTAAAGGAACCGGAACTAGCTAGCACAGGTTTCTAGCCTCTCCGATTATAACATCATCATCACCCTCAGAGCCCAGGGAACGTGAGGATGAGTTGGCTGATTGAAGGTGCACTTGCCGGTAGCTCTGTATCCCATAACGAACGCTCCCTGCGGATCGAGCCCTGTGTGCTACACGTTCCACACATTTGATCTCATTAAATCTTCTATTAGTTTCATTCACATATGAGCTTCAATTAAAGCAAGTAGGAAAGAAAAAACTTGCCCAAAGGCACATAGCTAATAAGTACTGAAATCAGCAGACCGGTTCTCTCCCCATATTAACAATTCTAAGAGTGAGCAAAAAAAAAGAAGACAAACCAAAAAAACCCTGTCAGCTGCTTCCTTGTAGAAGATAAGGTGATGAATCAACTACAGTAGTATGTTCTTAAGACTCCTGGCTTGCTTGACGGGACTTTCTTCAAGACCCTCGCCACACTATGACGAGCCTATCCTGACCAACCCCTCACCTTGTAAGACCAGCCTTAGACGTCACCCAGCCCCAGGGCTAAAATACTTTAAATATCTTCCTCTGACCTCCGTCTTCTGAGAGGCTGTGAAGACTCCTATAAGGTGATGTTCCCTTTCCTGCCTGAGGTCTGATAAACCTGGCTTTGCTTTATCCATATGTACTCCTGGGAGGCTTCTGAGGCAACTACCTCAGCAAGTGGCAGAACGGAAGCTCAAACCCGGATGTGCTGAAATACAGACTCCGTGCTACTAACCATTACATACTATCCCCCCTTCGTCAACGACTACTTCTTCGTAGCTCAACTCAAACTCTGCCCTTCCCTAATTAGCAAAGTCACATTCAAAGGCTCCTACCTCTTCTTTCCAATATATCCTGTGTTCACTGTTGTCAAAGCATATTCTTCAGTGTATCTACCCCTCCCCACTGTCAACAGACTATGTGTCTGAGAACAAGAGTCACGCCTTCATTCACGCATTCACTCATTCATTCCCTTACCAAATATCTTTAAAGTACCTGCTATGTGCCAGGTTCTGTGCTAGGTGTTTATTCATGGTTTTATTATCATCATTTCAGCGCATAGAAGGCATTCAATATATACTTATTTTGAAACTGAACGGAGAGTTGACTGGATAGATAGATGGGTGGATAGGGCTATAAAATGATCCTACTTTGTAGGAACAAGCTTAAGACACCCAGTGTTGGGCTGGGGTGCCTCTTCCTCCCTGACAGGTCTTGTAGACTCTTGTTGGATATGAAATGAAAGGAGAAACACACTTTGCTTTTTTCTTCCTAATATAGGAGAGGCAGCTGACAGATCCCCAGAGAATAATGCCAGAAAAATGAGACTCTGGTCCACTTCCTCCCACTGGGAAGTGCTACAGCCCAACAGCTGGAGAAAAGGGATTCGTGCCAGTAGCCTGATCACATGACTCAGTGGGGCTCCAAGGTTCCCCTGAACATTGAGTGCACCGTTTCTCTCCTCATTCAGAGTGACCAGTGAAGCGAGCCAGCAGCTTCCCAGGCTTACTGCACACCTCCTGCGTCTCACCCACCTCACCCTGGCCCCGTCCAAACAAACACAGCAAAATGAGAGAGCAGGATTTCAGGAGAGCGCTGAAGTCGACATCTCTCTGCTTTCTCTAAACGACTGTAAAGGTGACAGTGACACAGCACCAGCCAGTGCTACAGACTGAATGATAGAGAGCAACTAAAGAGATCACTGCAAAAATTCCTGTGGTCCTGCAATGCCTCCTTTTTTGCTTCCCTCCTTCATGGTCATGAACAAAGAGGCTTTGCAGAAAACCACACACGATGGAGAGTTCCAAAAATGTTGTTTTCCCCCCATCTCTTGGGATGCACTGTGGTCAGTGGTTGCTGAGAATATTAGAGAAGGGGGGTCAGTGTCCATGACCTTTTCCCAGACACTTCTTCACCCTCTACCTCGAGGAGACAGGAAGAAGCTCAGTGCACCACCACCTCCCTCCCTAAGACCAGATGCAAGGGGGCAGCGCATCACCACCGGCCTTTTTCACACTCAAACATGGTTTTGTTTACGAGGCTAAGGGAAGAATGGCTATCCTAGGTATGAGCCACTGATAGAGAAGAAAGCCAAGAGGAATAAATCAAAAAACAAAAAAAACAAAAAAAAACCTCTAAACAAAACAGCAAGAAACTAGCCCAGAACTTCAGCAGAGGTAACAGGGGTTAAAAGTAAATTCTGACTCTGGTTTCCTCTAGGGATGCTGTCAGCTGAACCGGCACTGCTCTCTCCCGTACAGGAAAAGGAAAACAGGACAACCGGCAATTTTCTAACTTTCTTCAGAAATTCAGAGGACCGAGGTCAGAGGGCAACCAACTAACCCAAAACTTTAAAAAAAGAGACGGGCTTGCAAACACAGACAGGATACCAGGACTTGCTTTCCAGGGAGGACACCTAAAATGTTTCACAAATTATTACAGGCCTAATGCGGGCTAGGGAGAGGGGAATCCCGGGGGCAGCAGGTACAAGAGGAATTCCCACCCACCTGTGGGCTTTTCTCCTGGAAAGAAAGATTGGGAAGGGGCCTCAGAAAGCATCCCTTGAGGTCCTGGGTAGAGAAGAGCAGCCTCAGAGAAAGGCAGGAGGCCTCGAGTCCCTGCCCAGAACATCCTTCTCAAGGCATCCAAGTCTTCCGGCGCTGGAGGAAGGGCGACAAACACTGTCCCCAGGGCCACATTGTGACTGGGGCCACAAGGCGCCTCGTCCTTCATGGGCCTCTACCTTCATTTAAAAAATATTGAAAATTACATTTTCCCACTGTGTTGGTATAAAAGTGAAAATAATCCAAGCTGGATACATTATTCTGTATTTATCATCATATTCATGTTCTCTAATGATTTGGAATAAATGAAAGCATTGGTGGAGAACTCTAAAAGTATGATGTGTTCTAGACACTGCATACTGGGACTAGTGGAAGAGTCAGCAGGGTTGTCACCTTCGGGCAACGGGAAACAGCCACTGCAGCTGGGGGAAGGGAAGCGAAAAAAGCTCCCGACTCCTCAGAGAAGGACAGATCTACAGCTGAGGGCTCAGCAGGAGTTCAGGGTCACGTTGGAGATGCAGGGACACCATCACAACCACAGAAGCCCCAAGTCCAAACACAACCAGCCTAGCCATCTAGCAAGTAACAGCAGCCCATGGCCAAGAGCATGGAGGAAACCCTCTCTGTGGGAAAAGGCAAAACTACAGGGGGCACAGTTCCCTGTGCTATACAGTAGGTCCTGAACTCCGCTCAATATTCTGTAAGAACCAAAATGGGAGAATAATTTTAAAAAGAACACATACATGTATATGTATAACTGAATCACTTTGCTGTACACCTGAAACTAACAACATTGTTAATCAACTAGGCCCCAATGGAAAATAAAAATTTAAAAAACAAACAAACAAACTATAGGATGGAGAACAGATCAGCTGTTGCCAAGGGTAGGGGGTGGGAGACGCGTTGGCACAGGTATTGACATTAGGGGGCTTTTCGGTGGGGACGTGGAAAGGAACCGTCCTCTGCCTCATTTGTGGCTGTGGATACAGGACTCCACGCATTTATCAAAACTCAAAAAACTATACACCAAGAAGAGTGTTTTTACTTTACGCATATAAGTTGATAAATTTGCATTTCATCGAGCTAGAAATGCACTCGACTGCTGGCTTCATGTACCATCCTACATTCAGCAGCCTCCCCCCTGCAGCCTTTCCCAGGTACACTGCCGTTTCCACACAGCTTGCCCTTCAAGAAGGAAAAATGTTACAAGAAAAATAAGACAAAGGTCCCCAAATGAAAAATTTAAATATATATTATTAACAGAAGCGCTGTTTGGGGCTGAGACAAGGTGAGTTTTGAGGAGAATATAAAACTTTTAAAAACATAGGATACATTCTTGTACTAATTACAAAGTCTCCCTGTGTTACTATTCATTTATTGCTTGGATAAAGAGATAAAGTGAAATTATTAATGTGTCTCTGTCGTAAATAATTAACCTCATCATGGGAGAAAGCGGGAAAGCTGGTTTAAAAAAGAAAAAAAAACGCTCCCTCTAATAGTAATTGATACTTATCTCCTCTGTCTCTCGATTAAAAGCTGCTCATAACACTTATTACTGACATGAGGAGAACAAATACTTAATCCATCATAATTCCAGACAATTTATCCATAGATCGGAATGGGGGCAGTGCTTCTCTTTCACCATTCATAAAACAGGAGCTCCAATAAATCACTCAGGAAAGACTGCCATTCAAGTGCCTTCTCCTCATGCTTTAGCTTAAAGGAATAGGTCCTTGACGCCATGATGATAAATCAAATGCCCATGCAGTGATTGGACCCATTCACAGATTTCAGATTTGAGTGAGTAACAGTTCTCTGGTCCCGTCAGTTCAGGAATGTGACCCTCTGTTTATTCATGAGAAAGACACACTTCCCGATTTTACCGATAATAATTCATATTTTACTGGCTCTTGCCCTCCCCTGCTCATATAGGATCTCTGATCTGCTGTAATGCTTCACCCGGGGAGTCCAAAGCCTCCACCCCTGAGTTATCTCACAAGTGTTCAGGGTCCAGACTGTCAGCTACCGTCACTATGAGGTGCCCACACGTCTCCTCCCCTGATGCAGCCGTGTCCTCTGCCCATGAAGACCCTTGAGAGCATCGCATCACTACCACCGCTGGTGAGACCCACCATGAGTGACCGAGCCCGGGTATCCATCCACGGCCCCCTAAGCCACCAACCCTCAAGGTACTAGATGCCATTCTCCACCCTCCTCACGCCACTCTGATCCCCACCATATCACCCAAGCAGCTATCTGTCCACCAGTTCTAAGCCCCTTATGATAACACCTTCTTTACATTCTCCCTAAAAATCTCCCCACTGGGCCAAGCTGGCACAGACAGATGCTACACTTTTCATACCACAGTCCTCCCTCCAACCCAGGCCCTCAAACCTCTAACAAACCTTTTTGTGTGTGTGTGGTTCGCGGGCCTCTCACTGTTGTGGCCTCTCCCACTGCGGAGCACAGGCTCCGGACGTGCAGGCTCAGCGGCCATGGCTCACGGGCCCAGCCGCTCCGCGGCACGTGGGATCCTCCCGAACCGGGCCACGAACCCGTGTCCCCTGCATCGGCAGGCGGACTCTCAACCACTGCGCCACCAGGGAAG